>NC_138305.1:78602500-79040000 GCF_965601325.2 Salmo salar | reverse complement strand
CACACACACACACACACACACACACACACACACACACACACACACACACACACACTTTCTCTCTCTCTCTCAATCGTGCAATTGGGCTAAATATCATCAGTTTGCTGCTTTGGAGATATGCAGCACACTTAAGGACATCATGATCGTGAATACAGCCAAATTACACCATATTTGCGTGGGACCACGGCTATTGGTTTGGAACATTTGTGTTGAAAATCAACTAGCGTCTGCATGTCTCTGTCCTTACACATACAGCAGAGAGAGAGAAAGAAATACAGAGAGAAAGAGAGAGAGAAGGGGAGGGAGAAAGAGAGACAGGGAAGGAGAGAGGGAAAGAGAGAGAGAGCGAGAGAGAGAGGAAGCGAGAGAGAGAGGGGGGGAGAGACAGGGAGGGAGGGAGAGAGAGAGAGAGAGAAGGAACGAGAGAGGGAGTGAGAGATGGAGAGAGAGAAACGGAGGTGGGGTGGTGGTGAAAACCATTTATTGATCGGCGTCCCGTCTATAAAATGTTCATGCAAATCGTATAACTGCTCTCTCTGGCGGTGCCTCGCACTCTGGTGGCAGCTCCAATTAATCTTGGGGAAGGGCCGGGGCCGTGTGACCCTGTGGCCCACTAGCCAGGGCCCCGCTGCTGCTTATGTAATTACACCGCCCAGTTTGTAATCACCTGGCCTAATCCCTTAGGACTAGCAATTAGCCTGGGCCGCGCCGATGTGCTACGGACACAGTAGACTAGGGCCCCTGTATGCCAAACCTCCATTCATTTCACCCCCTCCCTGTGTCGCCTAGCCTAGCCTAGCATTAGCGCTAGCCCGCAGATGAATAACGGTCAATTAAAGCTGCATGACTGAGGCCACCAGGCGTCCGCTACACCATAATTAGGCCTAATCACAATGTGGGAAGGAAAGGGGAGAGACTGAGGGAGGGAGTGAGACAGAGGGAGAAAGGTGGGGGAGAGGGCGCCAGACGTGCTCTCTCTCCTTTTATAGGAAGCAATTTGGGGGGAAGGTGGCGGCTACACAACATGACCAAAAGTATGTGGACACCTGCTCGTCCAACATCTCATTCCAAAACCATGGTCATTAATATGGAGTTGGTCCCACATTTTCTGCTATAACAGCCTCCACTCTTCAGTGAAGGCTTTCCACTAAATGTTGGAACATTCAGCCACAAGAGCATTAGTGAGGTCGGGCACTGATGTTGGGCGATTAGGCCTGACTCGCAGTCGGTGTTCCAATTCATCCCAAAGGTGTTCGATGGGGGTGAGGTCAGGGCTCTGTGCAGGCCAGTCAAGTTCTTCCACACCGACCTCGACAAACCATTCTGTATGGACCTCACTTTCTGCACGTGGGCATTGTCATGCTGAAATAGTAAAGGGCCTTCCCCAAACTGTTGCCACAATGTTGAAAGCACAGAATTGTCTAGAATGTTATTGTATGCTGTAGCATTAAGATTTCCCATCACTGGAACTAAAGGGCCTAGCTCGACCTATGAAAATCAGCCCCAGACTATTATTCCTCCTCCACCAAACTTTACAGTTGGCACTATGCATTGGGGCAGGTAGCGTTCTCCTGGCATCTGCCAAACAGAGGAGAGATGATTTTTATGCGCTACGCATTTCAGCACTTGGCGGTCCTGTTCTGTGAGCTTGTGGCTAAGCAGTTGTTGCTTCTAGATATTTCCACTTAACAATAACAGCACTTACAGTTTGCCGGTCAGCTCTAGCAGGGCAGAAATTTGACAAACTGACTGGTTGGAAAGGAGGCATCCTATGACGGTGCCATGTTGAAAGTCACTGAGCTCTTCAGTAAGGCCATTCTATTGCCAATGTTTGTCTACGGAGATTGCATTCCTGTGTGCTCAATTTTATACACCTGTCAGCAATGGGTGTGGCTGAAATAGCCCAATCCGCTCATCTGAAGCGGTGTCTACATACTTTTATATATATATAATGTATGTTAATACATTTTGCTCTGCTTGTCTGTGTAGTTTACTGTGCATTCTGTTAAGTGCGTCACAAACTCCCATATAACCAACCATAAACATATGTTTCTTATTTTATCAACAATATATACACTGAGTGCACAAAACATTAAGAACACCTTCCTAATATTGAGTTGAATGTCTTTTGGGTGGTGGATTTAAAACTTCTTTGGGATCGGTGTCCCTTCCACGGGACAGTTGAGCTAACGTAGGCTAATGCGATTAGCATGAGGTTGTAAGTAACAAGAACATTTCCCAGGACATAGACATATCTGATATTGGCAGAAAGCTTAAAATCTTGTTAATCTAACTGCACTGTACAATTTACAGTAGCTATTACAGTGAAAGAATACCATTCTATTGTTTGAGGAGAGTGCACAATTTTGAACATGAAAAGTTATTAATAAACAAACTAGGCACATTTGGGCAGTCTTGATACAATATTTTCAATGGTTCATTGGATTTATTAAAACTTAGACTGATCCAATGAACCATTGCATTTCTGTTCAAAACACTTTAAATGTTTATATATTTTTTCACAAACATTTAACAACACAATACAACATTTTGCACACACTTTCACAGTCACAGAACACAATATTACATTAAGCAATGTCTCTCTCTTCCATGTGTGTCTCTCTCTAGCTCTTGCTCTCTCTCTCTCTCTCTCTCTCTCTCTCTCTCTCTCTCTCTCTCTCTCGCTTTCTCTGTTTCTCTCTCTCTCTTGCTTTCTCTGTCTCTTTCTCTCTCACTCTCTTACTTCTCTGTCTCTCTCTCTCTCTCTCTCTCTCTCTCGCTTTATCTGTCTCTTTCCTTCTTTCCCCACCCTCTCTCTTTCTTTCTCTCTCTTTCTCTCTTCCCGCCTGCAGAGAGGCCAGGGGCTCCTGGGGATTCACTCATGTGTGACGACCTGTCAGAGTGGCGACAGCGGCCCCTTCCCACAGCGGGACAGTGTGTGTGTGTGTGTGTGTGTGTGTGTGTGTGTGTGTGTGTGTGTGTGTGTGTGTGTGTGTGTGTGTGTTTAATAGTAAATGGCTGCATACTGTGTGCGTGCGTGTGTGTGTGTGTGTGTGTGTGTGTGTGTGTGTGTGTGTGTGTGTGTGTGTGTGTGTGTGTGTGTGTGTGTGTGTGTGTGTGTGTGTGTGTGTGTGTGTGTGTGGTGTATGTGACAGGGCTGTCCTTAATGACGGGAGCGTGGGGGGATTAGGAGCGCCGCGCGGCCGCCTTCGGCTCTCGCTCCACGGAAACACATTTACACAGGAAGCTCATTAAAATGGATGAGGCTTCCCCTCTCTCACTCCTTCTCCATCTCTCTGTTTCTCTCCCTGCTTCTCTCACGCTCTCTCTCTCTCTGCTCCTCTCTCCATCTTGCTCCTTCTCTTTAGCCTTCTCTCTTCCTCTCAAACTCTCCTTCTCTCTTTCTACCTCTTTCCCTGTCTCTCCTCTCTATCCTATTGCCTTTCTCCTATCTTCTTTTCTCTGTCCTTCGCTTTTCCCTGTCCCTCGCTTCCTCAACCTCATTCTCTTCTTTTCCTCCATCTTTCTCCCTCTACCTTTCTATACCACCATCTCTCTCCCTCTACCTTTCTATACCGCCATCTCGCTCCCTTTCTATAACTCTTTCTCCTCTCCTTCTCCTCTCCCCCTGTCCCTTCAAGTGTCTCCACCCATGCCAAACACTGGGAATTGCCCTGCCGATAGCAAGTCAAAACCTGTGTCCCAAATGGCACCCTATTCCCATAGGGGCTCTGGTCAAAAGTAGTGCACCATATAGGGAATAGGGTGCCGTTTTGGACAAAGGCCAGACAAATGGGAAAGCCAGGCTCTAAGTCTATCGACCCGCCTAATGATTTGTTTTTAACAATGGACCCTAATGGGCCTCAGATAATCAATGATGGGGGGTCGATGGAAAGGTGAGATGCCTAGAGGGATGGCTTTGGTCTCCTCTCCTCTTTATCTATTGAATGTAATGAGAGAGAAAGATTTAAAGAGAAGTGGAAGGGTATGGAAGATGAAGAGAGGGAGAGAGAGATAGAGAGGAAGGAAGTGGGATGGATGGAGGGAGAGGGAGGGAGAGCGAGGAATGAATGGATGGAGTGAAAGAGAGAGAGGAAGGAAGGAAGGAAGGAAGGAAGGAAGGAAGGAAGGAAGGAAGGAAGGAAGAGAGAGAGAGAGAGAGAGAGAGAGAGAGAGAGAGAGAGAGAGATTGATAGAGGGTAAATGGATGGATGGAGGGAGGTAGAGAAGTGCAGAGGGCTAGTTAACATCCCCCGGTCCTGTGTGGCTAATTACTCTCTATGCAGGCGGAGAACCGCCGCGGCTCACTGACCACAGCTACACTGCACTGCTGGGCCACACACACACACACACACACACACACACACACACACACACACACACACACACACACACACACACACACACACACACACACACACACACACACACACACACACACACACACACACACACACACACACACACACACACACACACACACACACACACACGACACCGTCTACACACATACACACATGCATGCACTCACATACACAGTCTTTAAACACACATACACACACATTGCACAAATACACACACACATAGGACTCTAGGCTTAGAAATAGAACCCGTACAACCACCACTTCCCTCACACACACACCCTTCCTTGGGCCGCTCCGTTTCCTGCTTAATTCACTCCCCCCCCCCCCCCCCCCCCCCCCCACACACACACACACACTTCCCCTGCGCCCCCCTGCCGCCGCCCCGCCGGCCCATTATCGATCGCCCGCCTCTCCCCGCGCCACATAAATAATCGACAAGCAATTACCCGCCCACTCCCGCTGCCCCTGGCTTTGTTTGGGAGGCACAGCGGCCAGCGCCGGTGAAGAGGGGGGAAGGAGGAGGAGGAGGAGGAGGGGGAGGAGGGGGAGTGGGAGGAGAGGGTTGCAGCAATGATTTTTAGTGGGGTCCTAGTTCAGCCACATATACACACACGTGTATTCGTATAGGCTACACACATGCATGCACACAAACACACACACAAACAACCCACACACACACAGTATATTGTTCAGTAAAATACCAACATCAGATCCAAGCGAAGGGGAAAGACAGGAGTATGGAGAGAGAGGGGGATGTAGAGAGAGGGGGATGCAGAGAGAGGAGTAAGGAGAGAGAGGGGGAGGGAGAGGAGGATGGAGAGAAAGGGGGATGTAGAGAGAGGGGGATGTAGAGAGAGGAGTAAGGAGAGAGGGGGAGGGAGAGGAAGATGGAGAGAGAGGGGGATGTAGAGAGAGGGGGATGTAGAGAGAGGAGGATGGAGAGAGAGGGGGGTGGAGAGAGGGGATGAGATGCAACGGTGGTAATGCAAACTAGCACAGCCTGTTGACTTCACTTTCCTTCCCCTCTTTTCACCATTTTTGTTCTTTTTTTATTCCCTCTCTTTAGTGCAGAGTTCAGTTGTGTGTCTCAGGAGGAGTTAAGATATGCAAGAAAAACATTTTGATGACACACTTGGAAGGATGAACACAAGTGTGTAACAGTACAAATATAAACACCTCCAACTTTGGTTTGAGAAGTGGGGGGGGGGTCACCATTTTATTTATATATATATATATATCAGGTCGGATAAACACTCCAAACAGCCTACCCGACCGCTCGGAGGCGTCTGCATGGTCCTAAAGCACACCTACCCCTGGTTTTGTATCCCACTCCAATGATAAAACTAGGGGAGGAATGCCATTTCAGAATGTCACCCCAGTGAAAGCTATGCCCCTGCACACACACATGGATAGGAACATACACCCAGATAGAAACACACACACACCACAACCCAACCGCCCTATCTCCCTGGCAGCACCACCACTGCCCTGTAAATAACAGGAATATTCCACATTCAAAAATAAAGCCTACATCCTCCTCTATACATACTGCATGAGCCCCAGTGTGTGTATGTGTGTTTCTGTGTGTATGTTCCTGTCCGTGTGTGTGTGTGTGTGTATAATAATAATAATTTGGGGGTGCTTATATTTGTTCTGTTACACACTTGTTTTCATCCTTCCAAGTGTGTAATCAAAATGCTTTTCTTGCATATCTTAACTCCTCCTGAGAAACCTGCAGGGAGTAGGGTCGTGGCCGGTGTCACCAATGTCCCCCAGCGCCCCGCCTTGTTGGCTCCAGGAATCGAACCAGCAACCTTTAAGTTATTGCCCCAATGCTCTAACTTGAAGGCTACCATTGTGTGTTAGCCAGGCCTACCTCTCAGTGTAGTGGGCGTCTCTGTGCTGGGGCAGGCCCTGCTTGCGTCTCTGGCTGGACGAGCTGCCTGCCGAAGGGAGATGGGCCTCCAAACCTCCTGTGTTCCTCACTGCTGCCAGGGCCTCCTGGCGCACTCGCAACAGATCTAGAGAGGGGAGGGAGGGAGGGAGGGAGGGAGGGAGGGAGGGAGGGAGGGAGGGAGGGAGGGAGGGAGGGAGGGAGGGAGGGAGGGAGGGAGAAAGAAAGAAAGAGAAAGTTAAGCATAACTGGGCATAAGCAGTTCTATGTTCAACTCAAGGGAAAGAGAAAATCACAGCTATAAATTTCATTTCCTACAGTTTATATCTCATCCTAAAAGTGTGTTTTTTCCCCATTTCATTCGAAATGCATGGAGAGTGTTTAAGGTTTATCTGAAAATGGAGTAGTGCAGTACAATGTGCTTTCTTTTGTGATATAAGTAGAGGATATGTATGAACGGAAGGTTTCTATAATGTTCTGCAGTGATGTTGAGTGAATGGCTGTGTCCCAAAATGGCACCAACAGGGCACCTCCTGTTCATAACCTGACATTCTAGAAACACACACACACATGCGAGCACAGGTCCACAAGTACACTACATACTGAATAATAGCACACACACAAAATAAAGAGACACACTGAGTACCTAAATACTGGCACACTCATCGGAAAACACTCTCAAAACAGAGACACGCACGCACACAAACTTGCTTTTTCCCCTCTCTCTCTCTTGCTTCCACACATTTACATAATTTTTTTGAGCCATTCAAAATGAAGTTATATCTGGTTGGATAGAGAGAGAGAAAATTATATGGAGAGAGAGAAAAGGAGATGGATAGAGAGAGAGCAAATTATATGGAGAGAGAGAAAAGGAGATGGATAGAGAGAGTGCTACTACAATGGAAAACCGGAATCTCAGGCAGCTGGAACCAGGAAGTCTTGGCCTTTGTTCCATGTTAGGACAGGGGAACTTCCCACATGGTCAAGAGGATCCCTATTCCCATGTATCTCTTCTCTCTCTCTCTCTCTCTCTCTCTCTCTCTCTCTCTCTCTCTCTCTTCCTCTCTCTGCCCCCCCCCCCTCTCCCCGCTCTCTATCTCACACATTCTCCCCGTTACCCTCTTTCCTACTCTCTCTCTCTCTCTCTCTCTCTCTCTCTGTCCCACTCTCTTTCTCTCTCCATCATTATCAGCCAGGCCAGGCCCCACCACGAGACAGGGCCTCTAATGAGCGACTGTTAAAGAGAAAATCCATCCTGCTCTCTCCCTCCATCTTCACCCCCCTCTATCTATCTCCCTCTCTATCTCCCTCACCTCCCTTTTTTAATTAGATCCCGTGGAAGCCAGGGGCCATTTCCGCCGCCGGTGTGTGTGTGTGTGCTGGGGCGTAGAGCGGGTGCTAGGGTCGGGGGTGGAGTGACAGATATTAATGTGGCCCAGCACAAGAGTATCGATCTGCTTGCTGCTGCGGGGGACTCAACTGGCGGCAGACTTCACCTCTAGATATAGGTCCCTCCTGTTGACAATGGTCACCCAGTCTCCATCGATACTGCCCGGACTCTACCAGTCCCTATCTACACTGTCTGGGCTCTACCAGTCCCTATCTACACTGTCTGGGCTCTACCAGTCCCTATCTACACTGTCTGGACTCTACCAGTCCCTATCTACACTGTCTGGACTCTACCAGTCCCTATCTACACTGTCTGGGCTCTACCAGTCCCTATCTACACTGTCTGGACTCTACCAGTCCCTATCTACACTGTCTGGGCTCTACCAGTCCCTATCTACACTGTCTGGACTCTACCAGTCCCTATCTACACTGTCTGGGCTCTACCAGTCCCTATCTACACTGTCTGGACTCTACCAGTCCCTATCTACACTGTCTGGACTCTACCAGTCCCTATCTACACTGTCTGGGCTCTACCAGTCCCTATCTACACTGTCTGGACTCTACCAGTCCCTATCTACACTGTCTGGACTCTACCAGTCCCTATCTACACTGTCTGGGCTCTACCAGTCCCTATCTACACTGTCTGGGCTCTACCAGTCCCTATCTACACTGTCTGGGCTCTACCAGTCCCTATCTACACTGTCTGGACTGTTACATAGAGACCTAGGCTAAGATTCAATCTTAACATGCTTTGTTGGTTATGAACCTTTTAAAGGCAATGTTCCCGCATTCACAGAGACCATATATATTTTTCTTTCTTTTTTTAACCTTTATTTAACTAGGCAAGACAGATAAGAACAAATTCTTATTTTCAATGATGGCCTAAGAACAGTGGGTTAACTGCCTTGTTCAGGGGCAGAACGACAGATTTTTACCTTGTAAGCTCGGGGATTCGATCTTGCAACCTTTCGGTTCCAAGTCCAACGCTCTAACCACTAGGCTATCTGACGCCCCATTATTCACAGTAAACACTACATATAGGACCCACCTACACTGCTTGTCACCGAAAACCCTTGCTAACTTTTACAGGTGCACAATTGAGAGCATCCTGTCGGACAGTATCACCGTCTGGTACGGCAACTGCACTGTCCACAACCGCAGGCCTCTCCAGAGGGTGGTGCGGTCTGCACAATGCATCACCGGGGTCAAACTACCTGCCCTCCAGGACACCTACAACACCCGATGTCACAGGAAGGCCAAAAAGATCATCAAGGACAATAACCACTCGAGCCACTGCCTGTTCACCCCGCTATCATCCAGAAGGCGAGGTCAGTACAGGTGCATCAGAGCTGGGACAGAGAGATTGAAAAATAGCTTCCATCTCAAGGCCATCAGATTGTTAAACAGCCACCACTAGCACAGAGAGGTGGCTGCCTACCTACAGACTTGATATCTTTGGCCACTTTAATAAATGGAACACTAGTCACTTTAATAATACCACTTTAAGAATGTTTACATATCTCTCATTACTCATCTCATATGTATATACTGTATACTGTATCCTTCACTATCTATTCTCTACTATCTATTGCACACTATTAGCCACACTGCTCATCCATATATTTATACTTATATATTCTCATCCCATTCCTTTACTAGATTGTGTGTATTAGGTTTTGTTGTGGAATTGTTAGATATTACCTGTCAGATACTGCTGCACTGTCAGATCTAGAAGCATAAGCATTTTGCTACACTCGCAATAACATCTGCTAACCATGTGTATGTGACCAATAAAATGTGATTTGATTTGACCTAATTATCTTATTATATGTCGGCTCAATCTGGAATTACCTTTAAATGTCAAGCGTGCTATGATGCTGATCTACTACTGATCGGATTGAATCCCTGCCCCAGGCAGGGCTGAAGCAAAAGCCTGCATATCCAGGAGCTCTCCCAATCCCACCCCTCTCTTTTTTTCTGTTGAGGCAACGGGCAGATATAAAAGTGGGCAGAATCTCAATTTCTCTCTCTCTCTCTCTCTCTCTCTCTCTCTCTCTCTCTCTCTCTCTCTCTCTCTCTCTCTCTCTCTCTCTCTCTCTCTCTCTATCACTTGCTCGTGCTCTCTCTCTCTCTCTCGCTACATTATTCTCTTTAATGTAGGGTAGAGTAGGGTCACCTGGGGATATGCCCTCCAAGGGGGAACCAGCCAACCAAACTATACAATGGAGAGGGGAGGAGGGGTAGGATGGGGTACAGAAATGGAACAGAAATGGAGAGAGAGAGAGAGAGAGAGAGAGAGATAGGAAAACAGACGGACAGACACATAGACAGACAGAAAGGGAGACACACACTCACTCAATGACAAACACAGACATGCACTGACACACACACACACAGTTATTTTGGAAGGTCCCACTCTGGACCCATTCCGCTTATCAGTCTTTTGTCCCATCCCAGTTTCCCTGCATCTTTTCACAAATTAGGCAGAAATCCCATCCATTAAGCTGTTCTCCATTGGAGAGTTATTCCCGTTATTCCTGTGAAACAGCCCAGCCAGGCTTATGATGAATTTGGGACTGCCAGGTATACTAAATCATGTGCGTCCCAAATGCACCCTATTCCCTACATATGGGCCCTGGTCAAAAGAAGAGCACTATATAGGTAATAGGATGCCATTTGGAATGCAAATCAGGGTCTTCCTGCTTCCTAAGCCAATGGATAAACAAGTAGATGTAGTGATGGAAAAACAAGAGCCAGAGGAAGTGAGTTCCCCAAGGCTGTTGACTATGGGCATTTGGAGATGTGTTCCAACCATGTGATCGTAACGACTAGATGGTAGACAGTGCAGCCCCACTTGGAGAGAAACAGAAAGAAGTTCAGGAGAAACAAAACATGAGGCCCTCTTTCATCTTCCATGTCTATGTCCTCCTACTTTCTCTCCTCCAAATCTTCCTTCCTTTATTTTCTGTCCTTTCATCATAACAGAGAGAGAGAGAGAGAGAGAGAAAGGGGGAGGTGGAGCCCCCCCTGGCCACTTCCACTGCCCCCCTCCACCCTGTCAGGTCTAAGGAGAGCCCCCCGAATCAACACCTTATGCACGCACGCACACACACACACACACACACACACACACACACACACACACACACACACACACACACACACACACACACACACACACACACACACACACACACACACACACACACACACACACACACACACACACACACCCCATTCGGCTCCATCTGGCCCCCTTCACACACACACTTTCATTTTCAGTGGCCTACACTTCAAATACATGAAAGGATGGTCTGCGGGGACCAAGGCGAAAGAGAAAGTCATAGAGAGGAAAAAAAGAAAAGGAGGCGAGGGGGGGAAAGGGAGAATATAAAAGCAACCCGTGTGCTTGGAGAGGGAGGTGTGTGAGAGAGGGGGGTGGGGGCAGGAGAAGGAGGGGAGGGGAGGGAGGGGAGGGAGGGAGGGAGGGAGGGAGGGAGGGAGGGGAGGGAGATAACAGGGGCCCAACGGAGCTCAGGTCAATGTCAAGGGGGCTCTCACTGGAGTGATTCAGATCAACCTCTCCAGGAACAAACAGGGCCATCCCTCCATCCCTCCCTCCATCACACCTCCACTCTATCCTCTCAGAGGAGAGAGACAGAAAGAGGAAAGGAAGGGGGAGGGGGGCGTGGTGATACAGTGTCAGGATGCGCGCTCCCCTGTGCGACGAAGTTCGTTTTTTGGGGGGGTTTTTTACAAAAAAAGTAGGACTATACTCAGGGAAAACCAATTAGTTGCTTAATTAAAAGAGCTTGGGGGAGGGGAGAGAATAGTTTAATATAACAGAGCGAAATAGAAGAGGAGGGATGGACTGATATAGGTGCTGTAGGGTCGTAAACTTGGCAACTCAGAAAAATCTGTTTTCTCTGCCTAACTTGGGGGGAAAGAGGCTTGTGCGTGTGTGTTTTAAATGGCACACATATATGTATATAATTTCCTGGTTATTACTGCCAAACGGCAAACACATCATTAATTAATCATCAACATTCATCCTGTGCTTTTTACTTGTTGTCTTGCGCTAAGGAGAGGCAAGTCTACCTCGTTCACTCATCTCTCCCCATTCTCTCCCTCCTTAAAATCTTGTTTTCTCTCTCTCTCTATTTATTTATTTTACACCTGGAAGGACTTCAGTAAGTCTGACTGTAGACAAAAGGGAGTGTGAGCAGAGGGTAAAGGATTCAAACTCTGAGGAGTGAGAGAAACCAGAGGGAGGAGGAGGAGAGAGAGAGAGAGAGCGAGCGAGCGAGCGAGAGAGAGAGAGAGAGAGAGAAAGAAAGAGAGCGAGCATCCCCACGAGACGTCTGCATTGCGCCACAGTGTCCGCCTTTAAAACAGGGAAGGAAAAACGAAGAATACTGCACCTTGGGCCATTAAACCCCCAGAATGCACTACACATCAGCCCTAATTCTTCTCAGATGCAGGGGAAGGCAATTAAAGCCTTTATAGGCTTCACCCCTTAGATTTGCAACCTGCAATTAAATATCATTACTAATCAAATTAAAATAAAAGTAGCTCAAACTATGATTGGGGTTGGGATGTGAAATTGGTTAGATTTATGCTACTGCGATGGGGGTCGTAAAACCTGGCGGCAATTAACCTTTTCACATGTGAGTTCCAAATATCTCTAACAGTCGCTCCAGCGCGAGTTGTTTTATGCGCGTGATGCACTCACTGTTCCAAAATTTGATTGTTACGCAACAGGACAGTTAACGCGCACTGCCCTCAAACCAAGACACGCTGCCTGCTAATTATCTATAGGCTATGTTTCAACTTGTCTTTTTCAAATGATTTTTAACAAGTTTTATTTTCTAACAACAGTTCGAATTGAGGCTCCTCATTAATTCATATAGAAGTAGCCCATTTCACTGTTGTGGACAATTTATGTTTGAGGCTTTACTGAGCCGAGAGAACATCTCTCTTTGAAGAGAGCCCAAGCACTTCCCCAAACTTTTTGCCCCTGGCACATTTTCAGTCTGGCGCTCGCATGGCCTTCATTGTTGTTTTCCTTGCAAATAGCTAATAACTTTGGACATGTGTGCGTTCCTATCAAAGTAAGTGCCTTATTTTCTGTATATCGTGTTGTCTTTTCTATGGTAGCATACCGTATGTTGGTATGGAGCATAGTGTATTTACTGTTTTATTCACATGTTTTCAAGTACTGGTAACAAATCATGCATTCTGATTCTTGCGTAGATTGTAATGGATACATATGATGTGTGTAAAATACTTTTTTTGAAGGTTGTACTGATTATGATGAGCTAATGCTAAGCTATTTGCCAGCTATGTGTGGCACCATGTTTGTTGACATTATAAAATGCATTCTTGGTGTCACGTAAACATCTGTCAGACCAAAATGAGGTGAAGGGATGGTTCACTCATCTTTCGAGTAAACTTCCAGAAGTGAATGAAGGGAAGTGAATGATGGTAGACGACATACCCCCTTCAACATGCATACTGCAAACAGACCAAACTCATCTTGTCTCCTATTCTTATCTTTGGTTGATGCGAAAAAACAAACATGGCGGCGGGCACAAACTTCCCATCGTTGGATTACCTTCAATTTTTAGAAAGTATTTTACTCAATTATTTTGATCAATGGTGAGCTCACCCGTGATGTGATGAATTGTAAATAGTAATTGCTATTAGCCAATGCATGGTTACTGTCAGCCGAGAGTTAGCTAAATATTACCACTTGTGTTACATCAATCTTTCCTCAGTTAGCGCTAGGACTAATGTTACCTACATTTTCCGGTTTGGATGATTGTGTTATGCTGTCGCTACTTCTGTGAATGTCTGAACATTGCATTCATAAATAAACTGGTCACATTCAGGGCATAACTTTGTAAGGACTGTGTTTGTGCAAAATGTTTCTGTGAAAATACAGTGTGGCCAGCTCAAACACTGACTGTTGCGTCAATTGAAACTGGACGTTCTAAATAAGCATTCTAATCACACCGGTTTGAGCATATGCACCCCTATGTTGAGACGTGTCAAAAGGTTAATGACACATTATTTTAAAAATGTAGGAAAGGTTAACAATTGATGCCCCGCAAGTTTAAAGGGGCAGTGAAATGAAAATACACCCCGTCACATAAAAAATACAATTAGGGGACTTTTTTATTTTTTGAGGTGATAATTCTTCTTTATGAGGATTCTTCCATCTTTCCAGTTCCAACCCAGTGAATTAATTGTACCATAAGTTAGTGCCTTTTACATTTCAACCTCAGAACAAAAAGAAAGAAAAAAGATGCGTGGTTCCTATGGAGATTTACAAGGTTGGCTGGCAGCCAATGAGTGAGCGGCGGATCGATAGCGGCGGCGTCCGTGCATGCTGGTGGGGAGCATTGTTTACAACGGAACGCAGCGTCGGTCACAAATCACCCAGAGTGACATTGGGTGGACTGGCACCCCAAATAGAAATGTCAGCAGTGTCCATGCTGGAGATTTACACTGGGAGGGTGGCACACACACAGACAGACGCCACACGGGAAAGGCTACAACCCCAGGGTTACTAGTGGTAGTGGTCGAGTAGGGTTAGGTGTGTGTCAGGCCAAGATAAAGTGTGTGTCATGTGCAGTTTAGTACGCTGACTGAATCCTGAAGTGCTGATATAACAAACCCTGTTTTAGAGGATGACCAGACTCTGAGTCGGACAGCATGTCACCCCCCTCACCCCCCCCCCCCCCTAGACACACACAGTTATTTTGGGAGGTCCCACTCTGGGTCTTGGTCAAATGAAGTGCACAACTGTATATACTGTAGGTAACACACACGAGTCTTACCATGGCTGGGCAGGCCCATGTTGTTGGCCAGCTGGTAGAGGCGCTGCTGCTGCTCCTCGCCCTGCTCGTTCAGCGCTGACATCATCCGCCTGTAGTGCTCCTCCGGGGTCATGTGACTGTGGCCGCCCCCCTCCAGCACAGGGGTGTGGGATTTCTCTGTAGGGGGGTCAGGAAGAGAGTTAGCTTACCATCTACATTTGAGTCATTTAGCAGACATTATTATCCAGAGCAACTAGGGTTAAGTGCATTGCTCAAGAGCACATCAACAGATTTTTCAACTAGTCGGCTCAGGGATTCGAACCAGTAACTCAACACAATCTCATTACCTTGCCACTAACTCGCCACTGTCACACTACTAAGTCATCACTATCTCATTCGCTCATCATTATCTCACCATTACCTCACCACTAACACACCACTGGCTCACAACTATCTTACCATTAACCCTTTACACTCGTGGAAATTGGCCTATATGGATAGGGTCAAATTGAAATGTTTCTAACAAAATAAATATAGAAAGTATATGCAAAATCATGGTAGCAATTGAAAGGGGAACCGTTTGGAGATTATGGGGAAATTATCAGACCAAAGGTGAGGACAAAACAGTTCACCTGACATGAGACTGAATCCAAACATTAAACTGTTGAATTTATGTGCATTTTTTTATATACTGTTATTTATGCCGCATTTGTTTATAATAAAATGTGAAAATACTCGGGATACATTCAGTAACATAATACGAATATTAACAGAAATGTTGGGGTAGGTGCAACAGAAAAAAATATTTATTGTATTTTTTGTACACTGCTGCTACTCACAGTTTATTATCTATGCATAGTCACTTCACCACTACCTACATGTACAAATTACCTCAACTAGCCGTACCCTTGCACACTGACTCGGTACCGACACCCCTTGTATATAGCCTCGTTATTGTTACTTTTTATTATTTTTTACTTTAGTTTATTTGGTAAATATTTTCTTAACTCTTCTTGAACTGCACTGTTGGTTAAGGGCTTGTAAGTAAGCATTTCAAGGTAAGGTCTACACTTGTTGTATTCGCCACATGTGACAAATAAAGTTTGATTTGATTGTAGTTTTTTGTTTGGAACACAGCCCTGCCTCCTCACATCACACAATTACTGTTTCCCCAAACTTTCCATTATCAATCACAATCTGGGTCAGGTAGACATCATTTGAAAGCTAATTCTATTGCCAACCTGACAAGTTAAGTTATAAAATACAATCTTACAGTGTTAGGCTTTCACAAGACACTTCAGACAAACAGATTGTAATTTTGGTGCACATAAAATGGAGTCATGTAGTGGTGTAAAGTACTTAAGTAAAAATAGTTTAAAGTACTACTTAAGTTGTTTTTTGGGGGTATCTGTACTCTACTATTTATATTTTTGACAACTTTTCTTTTACTTCACTACATTCCAAAATAAAATATTGTTGTCACGCCCTGACCTTAGAGACGTTTATTTTCCTCTAGTTTGGTTAGGTCAGGATGTGATGTGGGGTGGGCATTCTAGTTTTTCTATTTCTTTGTTTTGGCTGAGTGTGGTTTCCAATCAGAGGCCATCGTTGTCTCTGATTGGAAACCATACTTAGGCAGCCCCTTTTCCCTCCTTGAGTTGTGGGATCTTGTTTATGTGTAGGTGCAGGTTATACACGCCATGACGTCACGTTTTGTTTCGTTTGTTCTGTATTGTTTTGGTGAGTTTCCTTTATTAAACATGTGGAACTCTATGCACGCTGCGCCATGGTCTCCTCATTCTTACGACGAGCGTGACAGAAGATCCCACCACAAGAAGACCAAGCAGCGTGCGCCTACGGGGAAGACGAGGTGGACATGGGAGGACATCCTGGATGGCAAAGGATCCTGGACGTGGGAGGAGATCCAGGCCGGAAGGGATCGCGTCCCATGGGAACAGGTGGAAGCAGCGAGGGAGGAACAGCGACGAGATCGGGAGGCACGGCAACGAAGGAAGCCTGAGAGGCAGCCCCCCCACGGGGTGTTTGGCAGAGTCAGGGTGGAGACCTGAGCCAACTCCCTGTGCCCAGTTTGTCCTGTGCCAGCACTCCACCCTTGCCGGGCTAAAGCAAGCATCCAGCCAGGACGGGTTGTGCCAGCCCTAAGCTCCAGACCTCCAGTGCGCCTCCACGGCCCAGAATACCCTGTGCCTGCTCTGCGCACCCAGTCTCCAGTGCGTCTCCCCAGTCCGGTGAGACCTATTCCGGCTCCACGTAGGAAGCCTCCAGTGATGATCCATGGCCCGAAGCCTCCAGTGATAATCCATGGCACGAAGCCTCCAGTGATGAACCATGGCCCGGAGCCTGTAGGGATGATCCATGGCACGAAGCCTCCAGTGATGATCCATGGCCCGGAGCCTGTAGGGATGACCCATGGCACAAAGCCTCCAGTGATAATCCATGGCACGAAGCCTCCAGTGATGATCCATGGTGCGGAACCTGTAGTGACAATACATGGCACGGAGCCTCCAGCAACGTCCCCCGGTCCAGAGCCTCCAGCGACATCCCCCGGTCCGGAGCCTCCAGCGACGGTCTGCAGTCCGGAGTCTTCAGCGGCGGTCGGCAGTTCAGAGCCTACGGCGATGATCCACGGTCTGGTTCCTCCGGCGACACAGAAGCTGGGGGATCAGCGGGTGGAGTGGGGGCTACGCCCTTAACCAGAGCCGCCACCAAGTATAGATGCCCACCCGGACCCTCCCCTATAGGTTCAGCTTTGCTGCCGGGAGTCCACACCACGTTGGGTTGGAGGGTACTGTCACACCCTGACCTTAGAGATGTTTATTTTCCTCTAGTTTGGTTAGGTCAGGGTGGGCAATCTAGTTTTTCTATTTCTTTGTTTTGGCTGAGTGTGGTTTCCAATCAGAGGCAGCTGTCCATCGTTGTCTCTGATTGGGAACCATACTTAGGCAGCCCTTTTTCCCTCAAGTTGTGGGATCTTGTTTATGTGTAGGTGCAGGTTATGCACTCCATGACTTCATGTTTTGTTTGTTCTGTATTGTTTTGGTGAGTTTCCTTTATTAAACATGTGGAACTCTATGCACACTGCGCCTTGGTCTCCTCATTCTTACGACGAGCGTGACAATTGTTCTTTTTACTCCATACATTTTTCCCTGACACCCAAAAGTACTTGTTACATTTTGAATGCCTAGCAGGACAGGAAACCGGTTGAATTCACATACAGTTGAAGTCGGAAGTTTACATACACTTAGGTTGGAGTCATTAAAACTCGTTTTTCAACCACTCCACAAATTTCTCATTAACAAACTATAGTTTTGGCAAGTCGGTTAGGACATCTACTTTGTGCATGAAACAAGTATTTTTTTCCTACAATTGATAAAAAGGGGAGACTTGCAAGCCGAATAACACCATCCCAACCGTGAAGCACGGGGTTGGCAGCATCATGTTGTGGGGATGCTTTGCTGCAGGAGGGACTGGTGCACTTCACAAAATAGATGGCATCATGAGGAAGGAAAATGATGTGCTTCTACACCTGCATTGCTTGCTGTTTGGGGTTTTAGGCTGGGTTTCTGTACAGCGCTTTGAAATATCAGCTGATGTAAGAAGGGCTATATAAATACATTTGATTTGAAATTTGATTTGATCGCAACAATATCTCAAGACATCAGTAAGGAAGTTAAAGCGTGGTTGCAAATGAGTCTTCCAAATGGACAATGACCCCAAGCATTCTTCCAAAGTTGTGGCAAAATGGCTTAAAAACAACAAAGTCAAGGTATTGGAGTGGCCATCACAAAGCCCTGACCTCAATCCTATAGAAATTTTGTGGGCAGAACTGAAAAAGGGTGTGCGAGCAAGGAGGCCTACAAACCTGACTCAGTTACACCAGCTCTGTCAGGAGGAATGGGCCAAAATTCACCCAACTTATTGTGGGAAGATTATGGAAGGCTATCCAAAATGTTTGACCGAAGTTAAACAATTTAAAGGCAATGCTACCAAATACTAATTGAGTGTATGTAAACTTCTGATCCACTGGGAATGTGATGAAAGAAATAAAAGCTGAAATAAATCATTCTCTCTACTATTATTCTGACATTTCACATTCTTAAAATAAAGTCGTGATCCTATCTGATCTAAGACCGTTTTTACTAGGATTAAATGTCAGAAATTGTGAAAACTGAGTTTAAATCTATTTGGCTAAGGTGTATGTAAACTTCCGACTTCAACTGTACTTATGAAGAGAACATCCCTGGTTATCCCTACTGCCTCTGATCTAGTGGACTCACTAAACACACATACTTCGTTTGTAAATTATGTTGGAGTGTTGGAGTGTGTCTCTGGCTAGCTGTAAAAAGAGATAAAAAAGAAAGTGGTGCTTTTACTTTTACTTTTGATACATAAGTATATTTAAAACCAAAAACTTTTACTCAATTAATATTTTACTGGGTTACTTTCACTTTTACTTGAGTAATTTTCTATTAAGGTACCTTTACTTTTGCTCAAGTATGAAAATTGTGTACTTTTCCCACCACTGGAATCATGAGTGCGTCAAGTGCATGTTCTGCTACTAATTTTCTTCACAATGCGACAAACATTGGCTCATTCTGTTCAGGACAACCCAGGGTATGACACGTCATTCCTTGTAACTGTACGTCAAACATTGCGATCATAAATGTTGATGCTGTAAATTAAATGAGTTTTCAAATATGGAAATGTGAAGTGCACATTTGGACTCACGGGTGTGTGGTTTGCTTGTATAATATCAAAGTGTTATTTATTATAATCCTCAAAGTCTCATCTTTCAGAACACATCGACTCATCTCGATTAACAGCATTAACGTATCCCAGTTAGCGGGAGGGATGGGGGCATCTTTTTGTTGCGTGTGGTACACACTTTTAAAATGGCTGTCAGTTGAATCCCACACAGTGCTGTAAAGTGAAGAGCCTGAGCTCTGACTTCATATATAGTAAGTTACTGTATGTCACTGTACAGCCACTGAGTTACAATTTAGGCGCTTATCAGTGACCAAATCTGCCATTTTCAAACTGTATACGGGATGACAGGGTCTGTGAGTGTAAAGGGCTACCTCACCACTACCTCACCATGAACTAAAAACTCACCACCATCTCACCATGAACTAAAAACTCACCACTATCTCACCATGAACTAAAAACTCACCACTATCTCACCATGAACTAAAAACTCACCACTATCTCACCATGAACTAAAAACTCACCGCTATCTCACCATAAACTAAAAACTCACCACTATCTCACCATGAACTAAAAACTGACCACTATCTCACCATGAACTAAAAACTCACCACTATCTCACCCTGAACTAAGAAAATACCAAAACAAGGTGCTCAATCCAAAGTTATCTTTCTTCAAAACAAAGACTCTTCATAAATAATTATAGTCCATCAACAAACAATGGGTCAGACATTCACCAAATATATATCAAAAAGGCTTACTATGTACTCAATAGTATAATGCAACCCACTATCACAAATTATTGGGAAATAAACACAAATAACTAACGCAAAAATTTGTGACAGACACACGAAAAGAAAAATGACGTGTGTCCACCACATGACTTTGCATACAGTGCATTTCAATCATAGATGAAGGCAGTAGGTTACTTAAGACGGAAACGATAGGAGGGAGGTTAGTCGGGGAAAAAGGGTGGGCGTATAATGTGAATGTTTAGCAACCCAAACGTTGCGTGTTCGAATCACATGATGGACAACTTTAGCTAATTTAGCAACTTTTCAACTACTTACTTCTTTTGAACTACTTAGCTAGCATGTCAGCTAATCCTAACCTTAACCCTTTAAGTACTTAGCTAGCATGTTAACTAAACCTAACCCCTAGCCCTAACCCTATCCTTAACCCATAGCCTAGCCACCTAGCTAACCTAAAAAAAAACATGTGTGCCTGTCACAAATTTCGACAGTGTTCTGTATAATGAGTTTGGTGAGGGCTAATGTAGAAGTCACTCTGATCTTATATAAATACATAGTTGTTTCTTGAGTATAAATGTATGTATGTGCGTGTGCTTGTGTGTGTGTGTGTGTGTGTGTGTGTGTGTGTGTGTGTGTGTGTGTGTGTGTGTGTGTGTGTGTGTGGTGTGATATCGCTGTACTTTGGGTGTAAAAAGGGGCTGTGATATGCGCTTTCCTCTCTCTGTCGCTTCTTTTTTCTCCTCTCTTTCCTCTCTCCCCCATCTCTCTCTTCCCCCCTCCACCTCCTTCCCCACCTCTCTCTCTCTCTATGATACTGGGAGTAGAGGAAAAGAGGAGGAGGTAAAGGAGGGAAGAGGTTTAGGAGAGAGAGGGGAGGGAGGGTGGAGGTGGTTGGCGTTTGAGGGGGAGGGTGACAAGGAAGGCATTATTTTTACCATCTCCTCATTGAAACCTGAGCCTGTACCCGGGCAGGTGGGAAGGAGTGGCGTGGTGGTGGTGTGTGTGTGTGTGTGTGTGTGTGTGTGTGTGTGTGTGTGTGTGTGGGGGGGGGGGGGGGGGGGGGGGGGAAGAGAAGAAGGAAGGGGAGGGGGAAGGGGGAGAATAACTCCGCCAATAACTCTGCCAAGTTCCAACTATTCCACCCACCCAGGGACCCTAAGGTGTGTGTGCGGGCGGGCATGCAAACACATTTGTTTATACCTATGCACAAAGTGTTATTTGCATGATTGTCTTAGTATATTAGTGCCTGTATGATTGTGTCTTATGACGCAAGTGTGTGTGTGTGTGTGTGTGTGTGTGTGTGTGTGTGTGTGTGTGTGTGTGTCTGTGTGTGTGTGTGTGTGCGTGTGTGTGTATGTGTGCAAACTACTTGTCTCTGCCCGTCTGCATTTCTCTCTCTATAAGCTCTGCTCAGGTGCCAACTCCGCCAAAGACAGAAAAACAGTCAGTGTGCCAAACCAAAACTCTGTCTCTCTCTCTTTCTCTCTCTCTCTCTCTTTCTCAGCCCCCCATCTATCTCTTTATCTCTCCGTTTTCTGTTTCCATGGGTCATTAATGCCTTATATTCACCCTTCAGGTGAGACACACATAAACACAGACACACACACACGCACGCCCACACACACACACACACACACACACACACACACACACACACACACACATAGAATCACACCCTCACACACACTCCCTCCCACACGACCCTGTGTGGCGTCAGTGTTTGGGTGTGGATGTGGCTCAGAGGGCTGAGACATTAGCTCAGCAGTGTTCTAAATCTTAGTTAATCCACCTCTCCTGATGCAGAGTCAAACACACACACACACACACACACACACACACACACACACACACACACACACACACACACACACACTCACACACACACGCATTCTCACATACACGCACATGCACGTTCACATGCACATGTACGCACACTCATACACACAGAGTGGCTGTAGTGTCTGTAAGTGGAGGCTCTAATTGATGTGGCCTCAGTCAGGGCTTTGCTAGGTCAGAGGTCATACAGAAGGCAAAGGTCACCGAACACGGCACAGAAATCCACTCTACTTAACATACACCTCAACATCACATTGACGTCCTAAATGGCATCCAATTCCCTATATAGTGCATTCCTTTTGACCGGGGCCCATAGGGCTCTGATCAAAGTGCACTATGAGCAGGGCTCCATTTGGGATGTAATATTACATTATGTCAAAATAAATATTTTTAATCTACTCAATGACACAAGGTCCTTTCTAAGTTTGAAGCATTTACATTTTAAAGTTTTAGCTAACTAAGATCGTTTTGCACAGTGTGTGTGCATGTGTGCATGTGTGTATGTGTGTGTGTTGCGCTGTTTCTGTATGTGCGTGGCATGTGCTGTCTTCTCATGTGTGCATGCATGTAATTTGTGGCCCCCTAGAGATGTTGCAGGATAGGAGTGGGCTGCCCTTGGCTTTGCCTGCTGTACAATGCATCAGTGACTGAGGAAGTCTTCCCCAGGACCCCGGAGACAAGACAGGGTGAACATGCCGGCTCCTCACAGGGATCCCAGTTTCATTCCACACAAGGGAGAAATTAAATGGGAGGGAAGCGGCTGGATAAGAGAGGAAAGGAAGTGGCAATTCCTAATGGCATTCCCAACTCTCACTGACTATGGTGAACACACAGACTGTGTGTGTGTGTGTGTGTGTGTGTGTGTGTGTGTGTGTGTGTGTGTGTGTGTGTGTGTGTGTGTGTGTGTGTGTGTGTGTGTGTGTGTGTGTGTGTGTGTGTGTGTGTGTGTGTGTGTGTGTATGTGGCTTGTGAATGTATGAGAGAGCAATGGGCTGAGTGTGATAGGGAAACTGAGAATGTGTCACGTGTGTGTGCACATGTACTGTGTGTGTGTGTGCGCACGGCGGCTAACCTCACTGTAACACTGACCCCATGCTGTCACTCAACACCAGCTCACACTTTCTGTAAATCAATGAAGCTCCACTCCTCCTCTCCCTCTTCTGCTCTCTATTCCTCCTCTCCTCTATCCTTCTCTCACGTTTCTTTGTCCGCCAACGTTCCTTTAAAAAAAATGGACATATTTCAACACATCGGTAACATCACACACACAGTGCAATCTTACCTTTGGGGGAAACGCTGCGCGACTTCTTGATGTCCGAGGGGCACTTGCTGCTGCTGTTGGGGGAGTAGGCTCTCCTCTTGCCTAGAAGGTTATCTGTGAACAGTCACGCACACACATAGTGGTCAGTTAGGGCCTCCAAGTACACAGAGGTTTACCTATCTGTCTCCTGCTCTTTTCTTTACGTACCTGAGTACACGGTTGAGAGAGGTGCGTATGTATGCGTGTGGGGAGAGGGAATTATGTTGCTCTTTCGCTCTTTCTTCCACACTATTCCTAACATTCTATCTTGTATTCCCTCTTTTCTGTCTCTCTCTCTCCCCCATCTCTCGCTCTCTCTCTATTGCTCACGTCAGTCATCACACAAAGCCTTTGGTTGTGCTATTACTTATTAGAATGAATGTTCCAAACCTCACAGTCAAAGAGGAGCAGTCAGAGTCAAGGGAAAGTCAAGCTTCCGTCCTCCTTTCATCACAAATCTTAGGTAGCCTTCGTTCTTCTTTAGTTCAGTGCATCATGTCTCTGCCCTGCATTTTCCCATCTCTCTCTACTCTCTTTCACAGAAACACAAACACACACTCTTCCTCTCACTTCACCTCTCCCTCTCTCTCTCTCTCTTTACCCTGTAGGTACCTTTGAACACTACTCCCATCGGAGTATGGGGGAGTTTTCTCGCCTCGCATTAACACCCACTCCCTCCTCTTTACCCACTCCCTCACACTGCTCCCCCCCATGTCGCCAGAGAGGAGAGCATCTAGTGTACAATTACAGCACCAACCTCCTCTACTACCCTCTTCCTCCCTCTACGCTCCTCCTCCTCAATCCCCCCCATCCCGGCCCCAAACAAACCTCAAATCAATATCCGCCTAATATGAGTGGGTGTTGATGCAGAGCGCAACACATGCGGTGCGAGCAGGAAGGAAGAAGCCTTTTGTCATTGCTCTCTCTCTCTCTCTCTCTCTCTCTCTCTCTCTCTTTATGTCTCTCTCTCTAGTCCTCTCTCTCCTTCTCATTTACATTCAAATGGGCTTTATTGGCATGGGAAACATGTTTAAATTGCCAAAGCAAGTGAAAAAGTATCAAAAGAAAAGAGGCATTTCAAATGTTATATTGTTGGCTGTGTACAGTGTTGTGACAATATGCACATAGTTTAAATACAAAAGGGAAAATAAAGTGAACAGATAAATATAGGTTGTATTTACAATGGTGCTTGTGCTCCAATGCTTGCCCTTTTCGCATGGCAACAGGTCACAAATCTTGCTGCTGTGATGGCACACTGTGGTATTTTACTTAACAGATATGGGAGTTTATCAACATTTAAATTGCTTTACAATTATTTGTGGGTCTGTGTAATCTGAGGGAAATATGTCTCTCTTATATCGTTGCACAATTGGCAGAGGTTAGGAGGTGCAGTTCAGTTTCCACCTCATTTTGTGGACAGTGTGCATATAGCCTGTCTTTTCTTGAAAGCCAGGTCTACTATCTATGGCAACCTCTATGAACAGCAAGGCTATACTCACTGAGTCTGTACATAGTCAAAGCGTTTCTTAATTTTGGGTCAGTCAGAGTGGTCAAGTATTCTGACACTGTGTACTCTCTGTTTAGGGCCGGACAGCATTCCAGTTTTTGGATTCATTATTTCCAATGTGTAAAATCAAATCACATTTTATTTGTCACATGCGCCGAATACAACAGGTGTAGACCTTACAGTGAAATGCTTACTTACAAGCCCTTAACCAACAATGCAGTTTTAAGAAAAATAAGTGTTAAGAAAGTATTTACTATAATAAACTGTAGCAAAAAATTAAAAAATTAAAAACAAGAAAATAGAAAAATAACAAATAGTTAAAGAGCAACAATAGAATAACAGTAGCGAGGCTATATACAGGGTGTACCGGTACAGAGTCAATGTGCGGGGTCACAGGTTAGTCGAGGTAATTGAGGTAATATATACATGTAGGTAGGGGTAAAGTGACTATGCATAGATAATACACAGAGAATAGGTAGGGGGTGGGGGGGGTCAATGCAAATAGTCTGGGTAGCCATTTGATTACCTGTTCAGGAGTCTTATGGCTTGGGGGTAGTAGTTATTAAGAAGCCTTTTGGACTTAGACTTGACGCTCCGGTACCGTTTGCAATGCATTAGCAGAGAGAACAGTCTGTGATTAGGGTGGCTGGAGTCTGGCAATTTTTAGGGCCTTCCTCTGATACTGCCTGGTATAGAGGTCCTGGATGGGAGGAAGCTTGGCCCCAGTGATGTACTAGGCCGTACGCATTACCCTCTGTAGTGCCTTGTGGTTGGAGGCCGAGCAGTTGATGCAACTGTCTTGGTGTGTTTGGACCATGAAAGTTTGTTAGTGATGTGGACACCAAGGAACTTAAGCTCTCGACGTGCTCCACTACAGCCCAGTTGATGAGAATGGAGGCGTGCTCGGCCCTCCTATTCCTGTAGTCCACGATCATCTCCTTTGTCTTGATCACGTTGAGGGAGAGGTTGTTATCCTGGCACCACACTGTCAGGTCTCTGACCTCCTCCCTATAGGCTGTCTCATCGTTGTCGGTGATCAGGTCTACCACTGTTGTGTCGTCGGCAAACTTAATGATGGCGTTGGAGTCTTGCTTGGCCATGCAGTCATGGGGGAACAGGGAGTACAGGAGGGGACTGAGCACGCACCCCTGAAGGGCACCTGTGTTGAGGATCAGTGTGGCAGTGTAATTCTCTTTTTGTTTTCTCATGATTTGATTGGGTCTAATGGTGTTGTTGTTTTGGGGCTCTGTGGGTTCTGTTTGCATTTGTAAACAGAGCCCCAGAACCAATAGGGAGCTCTTCTCTCTAGGTTAATCTCTCTGTAGGTGATGTAAAGTTTGGCTGTTGCTTCCTTTAGGTGGTTGTAGAATTTAACTCTCTTTTCTGGATTTTGATCATTAGCGGGTATCGTCCTAGTTCTGCTCTGCATGCATTATTTGGTGTTTTACATTGTACACAGAGGATGTTTTTGCAGAATTCTCAATTAGGTGTTTGTCACATTTTGTACATTTTTGGTTGGTGAGTGGACCCCAGACCTCACAACCATAGAGGGCCATGGGTTCTATGACTGATTAAAGTATTTTTAGCCAGATCCTAATTGGGATGTCAAATTTGATGTTCCTTTTGATGGCGTAGAAGCCTCTTCTTGCCTTGTCTCTCAGATCATTCACAGCTTTGTGGAAGTTACCTGAGGTGCTGATGTTTAGGCCAAGTTAAGTATAGTTTTTTATGTGTTCCGAGGCAACGGTGTCTAGATGGAATTTGTAGTCCTGGCAACTGGACCTTTTTTGGAACACCATTATTGTTGTCTTGCTGAGATTTACTGTCAAGGCCCAGGTCTGACAGAACCTGTGCAAAGGATCTAGGTGCTGCTGTAGGCCCTCCTTGGTTGAGGACAGAAGCACCAGATCATCCGTAAACAATAGACATTTGACTTCAGAGTTGAGTAGGGTGAGGCCGGATGCTACAGACTGTTCTAGTACCCTAGCCAATTCATTGATATACACTGAGTATACTAAACATTAGGAACACCATCCTAATATTGAATTGCTACTTACCCCGTTCAAAGGCGCTTTTTGTGTCTTTCAGTCTTTCAGAGGCTGAATGGCACACAAACACAATCCATGTCTCAATTGTGTTAATGGCTTAAACATACTTCTTTAACTGATTGAAGTGGATTTAACAAGTGACATCAATAAGGGATCATAGCTTTCTCCTGGATTCACTTGGTCAGTCTATGTCATGGAAAGAGCCTGTATCCTTACTGTTTTGTATAATCAGTGTACATGTTGAAGAGGGTGGGGCTCAAGCTGCATCCCTGTCTCACCCCACGGCCCTGAGGAAAGAAATCTGTGTGTTTTTGCCAATTTTAACTGCACACTTGTTGTTTGTGTACATTGATTTCATAATATTGTATGTTTTTTCCCCTAACACCGCTTTTCATCAATTTATATAGCAGACCATGGGGGCCAAATTGAGTCAAAAGCTTATTTTTTATCATCAAAGCATGAGACGGTGCATTTGTTTTTATTTATTTGTTTGTCAATTACGGTGTGCAGGGTGAATGCATGGTATGTAGTACAGTAAATTGGTAAAAAGCCATTTTGACATTTGCTCAGGACATTGTTTTCACTGAGGAAATGTAGGAGTCTGATTTCAATGACAATGCAGAGGATTTTCCAGAGGTTGCTATTGACACATATTCCACAGTAGTTATTGGGGTTGAATTTGTAAAAAAAAAAATGGGATTGGAGAGATCAGTCCTTGGTTCAAAATATTGGGGAAGATGCCAGAGCTGAGGATGATGTTAAATAGTTTAAGTATAACCAGTTTGAATTTGTGGTCTGTACATTTGATAATTTCATTTAGGATACCATAAACACTTTAGGCCTTTTTGGGTTGGAGGGTTTGTATTTTGTCCTGTAGTTGGTTATGGTAGTCTTTAATAGCTGATTCTAAGATTTGTAATTGATTATGTATACGTTTTTGCTGTTTATTCTTTGTTATAGGGCCAAAAAGATAGGAGAAGTGGTTTATCCACACATCTTCATTTTGGATAGATAGCTCTTCATGTTGTTGTTTCTTTAGTGTGTTCTTATTTTCCCAGAAGTGTTTAGATTATATGGCTTGCGAAATTCCATTGATCTAATTTCTGACGTGCTATTCTTTCTTTTTTCTTTGTGTTTTTCTGTAGTGTTTTAGTGGTTCACTATAGTTAAGGTGTAGGTTCAGTTTTTTTATGTCTGTGTTTTTGGTTGGATAGGTTTCTCAATTTCTTTCTTAGGCTTTTGCATTCTTCATCAAACCATTTGTCATTGTCTCTCTCTCTGTGTCTCGGTCTCCTCTCACAACGATGGTCAAGCTGTATGCAACTCCTTCCTTCCTTCCTTCCTTCCTTCCTTCCTTCCTTCCTTCCTTCCTTCCTTCCTTCCTTCCTTCCTTCCTTCCTTCCTTCCTTCCTTCCTTCCTTCCTTCCTTCCTTCCTTCCTTCCTTCCTTCCTTCCTTCCTTCCTTCCTTCCTTCCTTCCTTCCTTCCTTCCTTCCTTCCTTCCTTCCTTCCTTCCATCTCTCTCTTCTCACTCGCTCTCTCTCTCTCTTCTCCATGTATATTTTTATGGGCCGGGTGGTTGGAAGAAGAAAACTATGCTTTTTTTCTATCAGGTGAAGGGCTCGCTTCTGTTTTTGTATTTTGCATTGTTGAAAAGGGTCAAAGTGGACAGGAAACAAGATCTGGTGTGAATCCTTGAGAATGGTTTTGGTGATCCATATTATATCTTCAACTGAGTTCATTCCCTTTTATTGATACCTTGACAACAAGGAAAGATCCTGAATCGAGGGGCCAACCTTGAACGGAGACATTTTAACCCTTGACCCCTAACCTTTCTACTCTCTTTAACAAGAAAGAACGAGAGAGACAGAGTAGGAGGAAAATTAAGAGAGAGTGCAGAGGAGAGAGAGGAATAAAGGGTGAGAGAGAAGGAGACAGAGAGAGATGGAAGAAAGCATGAAATAGTGTTTGGAGTGGCAGAGTTGGGGTCTTGGAGGCTTTTGTTTGGTTTGTGGAAGAGAGGAGCCCTAGTGTCGGAGGAAGGAGGTTTACTAATGATCCCCCCGTTTGATGTTTTCTCTCCGGGCATCTGGAGATCCACTCCCTACCCCTCCCCAGAGACGGAGCGATCGAGAGAGAGAAAGAGAGAAAGAGAGAGAGAGAAGAGAGAAAAAGAGGGAGGGAGGGAGGGTGGGGGGGCACTGTGCAAGTGCAAACACACACACACACATATAGATTCTCTCTTTCTCAATGTCTACTTGAATGAAAGGAGTAAGTTCCAGTGTCTATTTTCTTCTTTCTCCTGTCTTCTCCTCTCTCCATTTCTAATACATGTCCAACTACTGGCCTTTAATGTGTGTAAATGCACAACCAGTAGTATAATATTCTTGATTATTTTAACCAGGATTGATAAAATATTTAATACATTAGCCTATATCAGACCTGAAATAAAATACTGGGATTGCCAAGCTTCCATACTATTTGAACCCTGTTAGTGGAAATAGGCTTATAGAAAGACAGGGCTGATATTCACAGGCACACACACACATGCACACACACACACACACACACACATTTCTCTTGGGCCGACTTCACAGAAGACAGTGTCTCTCCTGAGCCATTGCCTGGGGGTCAGAGATTTTAAGGCGGAAAGCTTTTAAAGCCAAATTTCAATGCCTTCAGAAAGTATTCACACCCTTTGACTTTTTCCACATTTTGTTGTTACAGCCTGAATTTAAAATGAATTCAATTTAGGGTCAACAAGTATTCAACCCCTTTGTTATGGCAAGCCTAAATAAGTTCAGGAGTAAAACAGTGCTTAATAACTTGCATGAACTATGTGTGTGCAATAAAAGTGTTTAACATGATTTTTGATAGACTACCTTATCTCTGTACCCCACACATACAATTATCTATAAGGTTCCTTAGTCAAGAAGTGAATTACAAACACAGCTTCAACCACAAAGACCACAGAGGTTTTCCAATGCCTGACAAAAAGGGCACCTGTTAGTAGATGGGTAAAAAAAGCAGGCATTGAATATCCCTTTGTGCATGGTGAAGTTATTAATTACACTTTGGATGGTGTATCAATACACCCAGTCACTACAAAGATACAGGCGCTCTTCCTAACTCAGTTGCCAGAGAGGAAGGAAACCACTCAGGGATTTCACCATGAGGCCAATAGTGACTTAAAACAGTTACAGAGTTTAATAGATGTGATAGGATTGCATCCTACCTGGCAGGTCGCTCCTACCAGGATCTGTGTCTGCACCAAGTGCTCTCACTACTGGTGGGGCTCGGTTCTAGGCCCTCCTCCTCTTTTCTCTCTACACAAAGTCACTCGGCTCTGTCATATCCTCACATGGTCTCTCCAATCATTTTTATGCGGATGACACTCAAGACATCCCAGCTTGAATGTCGGCCCACAACTTCAAGCTCAACTTCGACAAAACTGAGCTGCTCTTCCTTCTAGGAAAGGCCTGCCCGCTCCAAGACCTCTCCATTACGGTTGACAACTCCACGGTGTCCCCCTCCCAGAGTGCAAAGAACCTTGGTGTGACCCTGGACAACACCCTGTTGTTCTCTGCAAACATCAAAGCAGTGACTCCCTCCTGCAGGTTTATGCTCTACAACATCCATAGAGTACGACCAGGAAGCAGCACAGGTCCTAAACCAGGCACTTGTCATCTCTCATCTAGAATCCTGCAACTCTCTGTCGGCTTGGCACCCCGCTTGTGCCATCAAAACCCTGCCACTTATCCAAAATGCCACAGCCCACCTTGTGTTTAACCTTCCTAAGTTCCTCCATGTCACCCCGCTCCTCCGCACACTCCCCTGGCTTCCAGTCAAAACTCGCATCATCTTCAAGACCCTGATGCTTGCCTACAGAGCAGCAAGGGGAACTGCACCTCCTTACCTTCAGGCTATGCTCAAATCCTATACCCCAACCCGAGCACTACGTTCCACCACCTCTGGTCTCTTGGACCTCCCACCCCTCTTGGCCCTCCCATCTCCCACTCAGACCAGTCAAAGCTATTCTCTGTCCTGGCACCACAATGGTGGAACAATCTTCCCCCTAAAGTCAGGACAGTCGAGACCCTGCCCATCTTTCAAAAAAGTCTGAAAGTATCTTAAATAACTGATTGGCGCCTCCATAAAAATAATAATAATAAAATAAAAAATTCCACTTCTCTTTTCCCACTAGCACGGACTTTACTGATAAATACTTTGTTGAGGGAAAATGTACTTGATACAGTTGTGATGTGTTGTTGTCTCACCTAGCTATTTTAAGATGAATGCACTAATTTGACATTTCTGTGGATTAGAGCGTCTGCTAAACTACAAACATTTTAAACGTAAATGTGATAGGAGAAAACTGAGGATGTATCAACGATGTTGTAGTTACTCCACAATACTAATCTAAATGACAGTGAAAAGAAGGAAACCTGTACAGAATACGAATATTCAAAAAAATGCACCCTGTTTGCAAAAAGGCACTAAAGCAATACTGCAAAAAATGTGTCAAAGCAATTGACATTTTGTCCTAAATACAAAGTGTTATGTTTGGGGAAAATCTAATAGAACACATTACTGAGTATCACTCTCCATATTTTCAAGCACGTTGCTGGCTGCATCATGTTAAGTGTATGCTTGTAATCCCTAAGCACAGGCAAAATCTTGGACTGGTTCAGTCTGCTTTCCACCAGACACTGTGTCACGACTTCCGCCAAAGTCGGTTCCTCTCCTTGTTCGGGCGGCGCTCGGCGGTCGACGTCGCCAGTCTTCTAGCCATCGCCGATCCACTTTTCATTTTCAATTGGTTTTATCTTTGTTTCCCACACACCTGGTTTTCATTTCCCAATTACTGGTCATGTATTTAACCCTCTGTTTCCCCCATGTCTTTGTGTGTGATTGTTTATTGTTAAGGTCGGTACGTTACCGGCTGTTTTTTTCCGGGTGCCGTTTTCACCCGTGTTTTGTGGCAACCGTCATTGTTCGCACATTGGTATTGTTACTTTGTGCTATTTTCTTGACTAAAGTGCGTTGTTCACTCATCTCTGCTCTCCTGCGCCTGACTTCATGCACCAGCTACACCCACTGCCTGACAGAATCACACACCCCAGTTGTCATGGAGTCAGCAGGAGCAGGTACCACTGTTATTGGGGTCGAGGAGCGCGTCCAGGAGCAAGCGGCAATGCTCCATCATCTCGGCGCCACCATGGATCGCGTCCTACAGACATGGATCACTGGGAGAGAAAGGGAGGTCCTCCAGCACCTCCGCCAGCGCAACCAAGGTCTTCACTACTCGCCCCTCTTTCACCTGGTCCCAGTGGGATTCGTGTGGCCCTCCCTAGGGAGTATGATGGGACGGCTGCACATTGTCAGGGTTTCCTATTCCAACTGGAGCTCTACCTAGCAACCGTCCACCCGGCGCCTTTGAACCGAGAGAGGGTGTCCGCCCTCGTCTCATGCCTCTCAGGGAGAGCCCTGGAGTGGGCCAACGCCATGTCGGGAGAAGGAGATGCAGTGCTGGACCACTTCGAAGATTTCACCCGCCACTTCCGGGCAGTCTTCGACCACCCGCCTGAGGGTAGAGCGGCGGGTGAACATCTCATACATCTGAGGCAGGGGACGAGGAGCGCCCAGGAGTTCGCTCTGGACTTCCGGACCCTGGCCGCTTGCGTGGGATGGAACGACAGGGCCCTGATCGACCACTATCGTTGCAGTTTGCGCGAGGACGTCCGTCGGGAGTTGGCCTGCAGGGACACCACCCTCACTTTCGATCAGCTGTTGGACCTGTCCATTCAGTTGGATAACCTGCTGGCTACCCGCAGACGTCCAGATCGGCGTCTGTCGGTTCCATCCCCCAGCACCACAGCTCCGACGCCGATGGAGCTGGGAGGTGCTGCACTTAGGGAGACCGGAGGAGGTTCCGTTTCATGCACCATCTGTGGCCGCAGAGGGCACACTGCCGGTCAGTGCTGGGGAGGTTCCTCTGGGAGTTGAGGCAGCAGGCAGGGCACTCTCACGTCACTCCAGGTGAGCCGGCACCATGCTCACCCAGAGCTCTCTGTTGCCCACATGTTTTTGAACGTTACTTTTCGTGAGTTTTCCCCGCATTCCCAGCATAAGGCACTCGTTGATTCAGGTGCAGCTGGGAATTTCATTGACAGATCATTTGCCCATAGATTAGGGATTCCCATTGTTCCAGTGGATATGCCCTTCCCAGTTCACGCCCTAGACAGTCAACCATTAGGGTCCGGGTTGATAAGGGAGGTCACCGCACCCCTGGGCATGGTGACGCAGGAGGGTCATAAGGAGAGAATCAGTCTCTTCCTTATTGATTCTCCTGCGTTTCCCGTGGTGCTAGGCTGCATCCCTGTGGCTCAGTTGGTAGAGCATGGTGTGTGCAACGCCAAGGTTGTGGGTTCGATTCCCACGGGGGGCCAGAACAAAAACAACAACAAAAAAATGTATGAACTGTATTCACTACTGTAAGTCGCTCTGGATAAGAGCGTCTGCGAAATGACTGAAATGTGAAATGTAGGCCTACCCTGGTTCGTCGTCATGATCCCACTGTTTCATGGCAACGGAGGGCTCTCACGGGGTGGTCACGAGAGTGCTCGGGGAGGTGTTTAGGGGTTTCCGTTGGTGCTACTATGGTGGAAAGTCCAGACCAGGTCTCCACCGTGCGCATCCCCCCTGAATATGCTGATTTGGCTCTCGCCTTCTGTAAGAAGAAGGCGACTCAATTACCACCCCATCGACAGGGGATTGTGCGATAAATCTCCTGGTAGACGCCGCACTTCCCAGGAGTCACGTGTATCCTCTGTCACAAGCGGAGACGGCGGCTATGGAGACATATGTCTCCGAATCCCTGCGTCAGGGGTACATTCGGTCTTCCACTTCACCCGCCTCCTCGAGTTTATTTTTTGTGAAGAAGAAGGAGGGAGGTCTGCGCCCGTGTATTGTCTATCGAGGTCTAAATCAAATCACGGTGAGGTACAGTTACCCACTACCTCTCATCGCCACGGCGATTGAGTCAATGCAAGGGGCGCACTTCTTCACGAAACTAGATCTCAGGAGCGCGTACAACCTGGTGCGTATCTGGGAGGGAGACGAGTGGAAGATGGCGTTCAGTACCACCTCAGGGCATTATGAGTACCTCGTCATGCCGTACGGGTTGATGAATGCTCCATCAGTTTTCCAAGCCTTTGTAGACAAGATTTTCAGGGACCTGCACGGGCAGGGTGTAGTGGTGTATATATGGGAGCGCCGGTGGTGTGCGCCCAGTGCAAGGCTCCTAGGCACCTGCCCAGAGGTAAGTTACAACTCTTACCCGTTCCACAACGGCCGTGGTCGCACCTGTCGGTAGATTTCCTGACCGATCTTCCTCCCTCACAGGGTAACACCACAATCCTGGTCGTCTCCTCCCTTTGCACGGTCTCCCTATGGCCCTACAGACTGTGGAGGCCTTGTTTACACACGTCTTCCGGCACTACGGGGTGCCTGAGGATATTGTGTCTGATCGGGGTCCCCAGTTCACGTCGAGGGTCTGGAGGGGGTTCATGGAACGTCTGGGGGTCTCGGTCAGCTTTACCTTGGGTTTTCACCCCAAGAGTAACGGGCAGGTGGAGAGAGTGAACCAGGTTGTAGGTAGGTTTCTGAGGTCTTATTGCCAGGACCGGCCGGGGGAGTGGGCGGCGTTCGTGCCCTGGGCAGAGATGGCCCAGAACTCGCTCTGCCACTCCTCCAATAACCTCTCCCCCTTCCAGTGCGTACTGGGGTACCAGCCGGTTCTGGCGCATTGGCATCAGAGCCTGATCGAGGCTCCTGCGGTGGAAGACTGGTTCAGGCGCACAGAGGAGACATGGGACGCCGCTCATGTTCACCTTCAGTGGGCCGTGCTGTGCCAGAAATCCAGCGCAGACCATCACCGCAGTGAGGCCCCGGTGGTCTGGCTCTCGACCTGAAACATGCCCCTCCGCCTGCCCTGCCGGAAGCTGGGTCCACGGTTTGTGGGGCCATTTAACCCCTGTGCGGCCTCGACATCCAGTGAAAAATCATAGCGCCATTAGCATAACAAAATTTAATAATTAAAAAAAATATATAATAATAATCTAATTATATCGTTTTATAGATACACCTCTCCTGAATCGAACCACGTTGTCCGATTTCAAAAAGGCTTTACAGCAAAAGCAAAACATTCGATTATGTTAGAAGAGTATATCGTAAAAGTAGCCACATAGCCATTTTCCGACCAACCACATGCATCACAAATAACCAAAAAACAGCTAAATGCAGCACTAACCTTTGACAATCTTCATCAGATGACACACCTAGGACATCATGTTACACAATACATGCATTCTTTTGTTCGATAAAGTTCATATTTATATATAAAAACAGCATTTTACATCGGTGCGTAACGTTGACTAACTATTTTCCCTCAAATGCATCCGATGAAACAGAGCTACAATTTACTAAATTACTATTCGAAAACATTTTTAAAATGTAATATTGTCATTCTAAGATTTATAGATGAATATCTCTTGAAAGCACCTGTAATGCCAGATTTAAAAATAACTTTACTGGGTAATCACACTTTGCGATAAAAGGGGATGCGATACTCAGAACAATAGGCTAGCAATAGCAATAGGCTAGCCATCTTGGAACAATCGCATATCACATCTAGTCTTGTATACTATTGTCAATAATCCCTTACCTTTGGTTGTCTTCATCAGAAAGCACTTCCAGGCATCCCAGGTCCACAACAAATGTATTTTCGTTCGAAAAAATGACTCCTTTATGTTCCAAGAGCTTGTTCTTGTTAGCGCGTCTGAAGGCTGATCCAAATGCTTCGTCGGCCACGGGACAGCCATTTCGAGAAAATGCATTTTTTCCCCATTTAGGTTCGTTCAAACATGTCAAACATTGTATAACATAAATCTTCAGGGCGTTTTTCAACAAGAGAGCCAATAAGATTCGAGGGGGACGATTGCATTGTGTTTCAAAACGTTTCGAAAGGGGAGGGTAACCAGGGGCGCCGGCGTCATAATGGTGATGGCCCTCTCCGTGTGACCACGTTCCACAGCGTCTCATTCATTCAATTTTAACAGTAGAAGGCTCAAACCAATTTGTAAAGACTGGGGACATTTAGTGGAAGCAATAGGAAGTGCTCAATGAACCATAGCTCACGGTGTGATTAATAGGCAACGTGATGAAGTTCAGTTCGCAATTCAGAATTCCACTTCCTGTTTCCATCTGTCTCGGGGTTTTGACTGCCATATGAGTTCTGTTATACTCACAGACACCATTCAAACAGTTTTAGAAACTTTAGGGTGTTTTCTATCCACAAGTATGAATTATATGCATATCCTAGCTTCTGAGTTTGAGTAGGAGGCCGTTTAAAATGGGCACGATTTTTTTTCAAAAATCGCTTTAGCGCCCCCTATCCTAGGGGAACGCCAAGAGGTTAAAGTCCTGAGGAGACTGAACGAGGTATGTTACAGGTTACAGCTTCCCCCCGATTACCGTATTAACCCCTTGTTCCATGTGTCTCTCCTCAGGACGGTGGTGGTTGGTCCGCTCCAGGAGTCTGAGGTGCGGGAGGTTCCTCCGCCCCCTCTGGACATAGAAGGTGCCCCGGTGTATTCAGTTCGATCTATACTGGACTCGAGGCTTCGGGCAAGGGGCCTTCAGTACCTTGTGGAGTGGGAGGGGTACGGTCCGGAGGAGAGATGCTGGGTTCCGGTGGAGGACGTGTTGGACCTTTCAATGCTGTGGGAGTTTCTCAGTCCGGATCGCCCTGCGCCTCGCCCTCCGGGTCGTCCCCGAGGCCAGCGTCGGCGCGCGGCTCCAGGGGGGGTACTGTCACGACTTCCGCCGAAGTCGGTTCCTCTCCTTGTTCGGGCAGCGCTCGGTGGTCGACGTTGCCAGTCTTCTAGCCATCGCCGATCCACTTTTAATTTTCCATTGGTTTGGTCTTTGTTTCCCACACACCTGGTTTTCATTTCCCAATTACTGGTCATGTATTTAACCCTCTGTTTCCCCCATGTCTTTGTGTGTGATTGTTTATTGTTAACCTGTTAGGGCTAGGGGGCAGCATTTGCACGTCTGGATAAAAAAAATGTACCCGATTTAATCTGGTTACTAATCCTACCCAGTAACTAGAATATGCATATACTTATTATATATGGATAGAAAACACTCTAAAGTTTCTAAAACTGTTTGAATGGTGTCTGTGAGTATAACAGAACTCATTTGGCAGGCAAAACCCTGAGACATTTTCTGACAGGAAGTGGATACCTGATGTGTTGTATTACCTTTAAACCTATCCCATTGAAAAACACAGGGGCTGAGGAATATTTTGGCACTTCCTATTGCTTCCACTAGATGTCACCAGCCTTTACAAAGTGTTTTGAGTCTTCTGGAGGGAGATCTGACCGAACAAGAGCCATGGAACGATGATGTCCCATTAGACACCTGGCGCGCGAGTTCATGTTGGGTACCCTCGTTCCAATACGTTATAAAAGAGTATGCATTCGTCCACCTTGAATATTATTCATGTTCTGGTTAAAAAAGGCCCTAATGATTTATGCTATACAACGTTTGACATGTTTGAACGAACGTAAATATATTTTTTCCCCTCGTTCATGACGAGAAGTCCGGCTGGCTTAGATCATGTGCTAACAAGACGGAGATTTTTGGACATAAATGATGAGCTTTTTTGAACAAAACTACATTCGTTATGGACCTGTGATACCTGGAAGTGACATCTGATGAAGAGAATCAAAGGTAATGGATTATTTACATAGTATTTTCGATTTTAGATCTCCCCAACATGACGTCTAGTCTGTATCGCAACGCGTATTTTTCTGGGCGCAGTGCTCAGATTATTGCAAAGTGTGATTTCCCAGTAAGGTTATTTTTAAATCTGGCAAGTTGATTGCGTTCAAGAGATGTAAATCTATAATTCTTTAAATGACAATATAATCTTTTACCAATGTTTTCTAATTTTAATTATTTAATTTGTGACGCTGACTTGACTGCCGGTTATTGGAGGGAAACGATTTCCTCAACATCAATGCCATAGTAAAACGCTGTTTTTGGATATAAATATGAACTTGATAGAACTAAAAATGCATGCATTGTCTAACATAATGTCCTAGGAGTGTCATCTGATGGAGATTGTAAAAGGTTAGTGCATCATTTTAGCTGGTTTTATGGTTTTGGTGACCATGTCTTTGAATTGACAAAACATTACACACAACTCTTGTAAATGTACTGTCCTAACATACTCTAAATTTATGCTTTCGCCGTAAAACCTTTTTGAAATCGTAAAACGTGGTTAGATTAAGGAGATGTTTATCTTTCAAAGGGTGTAAAATAGTTGTATGTTTGAAAAATTTGAATTTTGACATTTATTTGGATTCAAATTTGCCGCTCTTGAAATGCACCTGCTGTTGATGGAGTGCACCACGGGTGGCACGCTAGCGTCCCACCTAGCCCATAGAGGTTAAGGTCGGTACGTTACCGGCTGTTTTTTTCCGGGTGCCGTTTTCACTGTGTTTTGTGGCAACCGTCATTGTTCGCACATTGGTATTGTTACTTTGTGCTATTTTCTTGAGTAAAGTGCGTTGTTCACTCATCTCTGCTCTCCTGTGCCTGACTTCATGCACCAGCTACACCCACCGCCTGACACACTGGGAGAAGAATTCACCTTTCAGCAGGACAATAACCTAAAACAAAAGACCAAATCTACACTAGAGTTGCTTACCAAAAAGACAGTGAATGTTCGTGTGGCCGAGTTACAGTTTTGACTGAAATCTACTTGAAAATCTAAGGCAAGACCTGAAAATGGTTGTCTAGCAATGATCAACAACCACTTTGACAGCTTGAAGAATTTTGAAAAGTATAATAGGCAAATGTTTTCTATGTATGGATGTGTTGTTCAATGCGTTTCTATGGGCTATACTAAAAAAAGGCCAAATTCAATATTGTACCAAAAAATAAAACAAAGGGGTCCTAAAATTCAAATAACTAAATGATCCACGGTATGACCATATGTTAGTTTAGTAGAACCCACCCCCAACAGCTTAGACTTTTAGAGGTTTAAAACATTGGTGCTTCCATTTAACACCAAACCCGCCTTAAACCAGTCTGAGCTCTGTTAGCTCAAATGCTATCTCCTTAACTCCCACCACCAATGCTTATAACCAAGTTTGCTACTTTGCTAATTCTCCTGCTTGTTTTCCCTCAGCCATCCATTCAAAACTCCAAAACTCCAGGGAGCCTTGTCCTGTTCTGCCCTCTGGCCAACTGTATAGGAAACCCACACACTTCCAGGAGAATGAGGGATGAGAATGGTGTATTTGGAAAGAAAGAAAGGGAAACAGCCTTCAACAGAGGAAGAACCAGCCTAGGCACCTTCATAATCTACCACAGAAGCCGTCAAGCAACCACAGGGACATCCTCTGTCTCGCTCTCTCTCTTCTCCTCTCTTCCTTTCATCCTCATCCCTTCTTTCTTTCTCCTCTTTTTCTCTATATTTTCTTCCCGTGGAGGGCCCGCTGACAGCTCAGACAGCCAGACTCCTTAATTCCCCCTCTTATTCCGTTAATCTGTCATCTTTATCAGGCTGGGGGGGAAGTGGAGTGGGGCTGGGGAAGGGGGGGCCTGGAGCCGTGGCCCCCGATCAATCTCCACATTACAGCTGACAGAATGGTGCTAATGACTTATTGATCCCCCTTCTGTGAGCTGGGCCTCCGCCGGCCCTGAAAGCCCGTCATTGATTGGCTACGGACCGACGGGGGGTAGGGGGAGGGAGGGAGGATCTTCCGTTCATACTGAGAGAGGGTTCACCACCGCCACTGCCGCGCCACACACACGCATTAACACACACGCTGTTCCTCTCTCCCACAGCTCAACCCCAGGGGAGCAGAGATAGATGGGGGGGGGGGGGGCAAAGGGAGAGATGGATAGAGATTAAGGAGTGAGATGATTGAAGAGGAAAAAATGTAGCTAGAATAACCCATGAATTTATAGGAGAGGGCTGGGTTCACCCACTGTATATCAGTGATGTGTGTGTGTGTGTGTGTGTGTGTGTGTGTGTGTGTCAAAGTTTTGATACCCAGAAAAATGTATCACAGTGGTGCATAAGTTCCATGGTGGCATGATGGCTGCAAGATCAAGAGTCCTCTGAGTAGTTTCCAGTCACAGAGTGAAGCAAGGCTGTGTTCTAGCACCAACTGAGATCCAATTCAACTACCGCTTTGATGGGGGGCTGTTCAACCTGAGGAGGATGCACGCCAAAACAAAGGTTGAGGCGGTGCAAATTAAATGGCAAGGTAGCTAGCTAACTAGCTGGCTAGTTTGCTTTGGCTAACCCAGAATCTGACAGAATGTTTGCTGTCCGGTTTCTAGTTCCCCATATGGCCTCTGCTTGTTGACGAAGTTAACTAGCCACCTTGTCATTTGCATAAAGAGTGAACAGATAAATCAGATGTGTGTGGCAATAGCTAACTAGCTAGCTATCATATTAGCTAGCTAGTTAAGTTTTTGCTCTAGCACTACACAGCTGATTGAAATAATCAAAGCTTGATGATGAGTTGGTTATTTGAATCAGCTGCACTCCATTGCTCTCTCAATGTGTGTGTGTGTGTGTGTGTGTGTGTGTGTGTGTGTGTGTGTGTGTGTGTGTCTAAATTCAGTTTTTAGCCCTACAAGCACATCTGTCATATAGTGAAACATCTCAGTAAGCTTTTTGTGCTTACTGCGATGTGCTTATATAGCTACTAGAAATAAGTTAGTGGCACAACCGAGGGGGGAGGAGAAAGGGCCAGCCAAGAACATAAAATACACTTCAAAGAGGAAAGGAGAGGTTCGGAAGAGGAGGATGGAGGGTATATCCTACCTTGACTGGAAAAAGATGATTGAGTTGTCTATGGCAATTGATATCTGCACCGTTTGATTATTTATTACTTACATGATTCTTACCTGAATACCTACCTTGATGTTTAATTCCATTCGGAAATGTGTCTGATTTGCATACTAGTAACATGATTGTGTAACAATGTGTGCTGAGAGTCGGGAAGCAAGTTCAGGGAGTGAGTGTTTTAACCTCTTGACGGTCGCCTTGGATAGGGGGCGCTATAGCGATTTTTGAAAAAAAACGTGCCCATTTTAAACGGCCTCCTACTCAAACTCAGAAGCTAGGATATGCATATAATTAATACTTGTGGATAGAAAACACCCTAAAGTTTCTAAAACTGTTTGAATGGTGTCTGTGAGTATAACAGAACTCATATGGCAGTCAAAACCCCGAGACAGATCGTAACAGGATGTGGAATTCTGAATTGCGGACTCAACTTCATCACTTTGCCTATAAATCACACTGTGAGCAATGGTTCATTGAGCACTTCCTATTGCTTCCACTAGATGTCCCCAGTCTTTACAAAGTGGTTTGAGTCTCCTACTGTGAAAACTGACTGAATGAGAGGCTGTGGAAAGTGGTCACATGAGGAGGGCCATCACCATTATGACGCCGGCGCCCCTGGCTACCCTCCCATTTCGAAACGTTTAGAAAGACAATGCAATCGTCCCCCTTGAATCTTATTGGAGCTCTGGTTGAAAAAGGCCCTAAAGATTTATGTTATACAACGTTTGACATGTTTGAACGAACCTAAATGAAATAAAAATGCATTTTATTGAAAGAGGAGTCCCGCAGCCGACGGAGCTTTTGGAGCAGCCTTCAGAACGCGCTAACAAGAACAAGCTATTGGGACATAAAGGATTAACTTTTTCGAACAAAAATACATTTGTTGTGGACCTGGTATTTCTGGAAGTGCTTTCTGATGAAGATAATCAAAGGTAAGGGATTATTGACAATAGTATACAAGAGTAGATTTGATATGCGATTGTTCCAAAATGGCGCTGACCTGTAACGGTAGCCTATTTTTCTGAGTATCGCATCCCCTTTTATCGCAAAGTGTGATTACCCAGTAAAGTTATTTTTAAATCTGGCATTGCAGGTGCTTTCAAGAGATGGTAATCTATAAATCTTAGAATGACAATATTACATTTTAAAAATGTTTTCGAATAGTAATTTAGTAAATTGTAGCGCTGTTTCACCGGACGCATTTGAGGGAAAATAGTTAATCAACGTTATGCGCTGATGTAAAATGCTGTTTTATATATAAATATGAACTTTATCGAACAAAATAATGCATGTATTGTGTAACATGATGTCCTAGGAGTGTCATCTGATGAAGATTGTCAAAAGTTAGTGCTGCATTTAGCTGTTTTTTGGTTATTTGTGATGCATGTGGTTGGTCGGAAAATGGCTATGTGGCTACTTTTACGATATACTCCTCTAACATAATCTAATGTTTTGCTTTTGCTGTAAAGCCTTTTTGAAATCGGACAACTTGGTTCGATTCAGGAGAGGTGTATCTATAAAAGGATATAACATAGTCCTATATTTGAAAAAAAAGGATTTTTCGCTGGATGTCGAGCCCGACCAGGGGTTAATAAATAAATGAAACCAACACGTAACACGAACAACGCACAGACATGACCCAGGAACAGAAACAATGACGCCTGGGGAAGGAACCAAAGGGAGTGACATAGATAGGGAAGGTAATCAGGGAGGTGATGGAGTCCAGGTGAGTCTGATGATGCGCAGGTGCGCGTAACGATGGTGACAGGTGTGCGCCATAACGAGCAGCCTGGTGACCTAGAGGCCGGAGGGAGCACACGTGACAGTACCCCCTCCCTGACGCACGGCTCCAGCTGCAGGACGCCGTCCAAAATTACGATTTACATTTTTGCTTAAGTTTTCATGTCCCGAATAAAAATGTAATGTTCAATGAGTTTTTTCATCGCATTTGCGTTAAATAGCAAATGTGCACATGCGCTCTAGCCACCAGCTCGCAGATACAGTGCGGGTAGGCTAGTCTGCATGATGAGATTATGGATAAGAGCAAAAATGTTTTTATTTGTCAAAACAGCTGTCAAGCATCGATCATCATGTCAGAATAAGAACCTCAACATTTATTGGAAAGGAGCATCAAGCTCATACCATGCACTTCCACCACCCTGTGAAGTTCATCATCATTTATTTAATATGTAGCCTAATTTTAACTGAATGGTTTCCCGAATCGTAGTGGGAGGACCACACACCATGTCATCGAGTGACTTCAAGTTTACTTCGATATGATGGTTATTAGATAAATATTTGCGCATAAAGGCATTTACAACCCCATTTCTCGCATAATTAATTGGTACTGACACAAAAAGATCCCACTATGTTGAACAAACAAATGATCTGCCGGCATTTATGAAATTGTACCGAAACATCCTGTTTCCATCAAAGCTATCGTGATTTTTATATACGCTGTGACTTTACTCAAAAACTGTGGATGGAAACGTGGTTAGTGATAAATATTAAGTCAACTGTGAATACAACTGTAATTGAAACTGTACAGCCTGTCAGTCTTCATTGGAGACTACCTGTGCTGGAGGACATCTGCAAGATGGTGCTGGCAGGCTTAAATAATAAATCAAAGTCAAATGAATTGCACCAAGTTGTTGTTCTTTTTGTTTGCTGTCACAATTTACCATAAGGTGTAAAAAATGTCCTAACTAAATTTGGAACTAGTACTTAAGTCGTTTTCTGACCGCATAATTGTTTACTTTTACTCGAGTAGTTTCATAAGAGGACTACTTTCACTATAGTACCATCATTTCTGTGACAGGTCAAAAACTGTCAGCTACGCAGCGGTCTAAGGCACTGCATCGAAGTGCTTGAGGCGTCAATACAGCCCCAGGTTTGATCCCAGGCTGTGTCCCAGCCGGCCGTGACTGGGAGACCCATGAGGCGGCGCACAATTGGCCCAGCATCGTCCGGGTTAGGGGAGGGTTTGGCCGGCCAGGATTTCCTTGTCCCATCGCACTCTAGCACTCTAGCAACTCCTTGTGGTGGGCCGGACACCTGCAAGCTGATTTCGGTCGCCATTGTACGGTGTTTCCTCCAATACATTGGTGCGGCTGGCTTCCGGGTTAAGCGAGCAGTGTGTCAAGAAGCAGTGCGGCTTGGCAGGGTCATGTTTCAGAGGATGCATGGCTCTCGACCTTCGCCTCTCCCGAGTCCGTACGGGAGTTGCAGTGATGGGACAACTACCAATTAGATATCACGAAATTGGGGAGAAAAGGGGGCAAAATTGTGGACAAATTCACCTACCTTGGTAGCACAATGTCCTGTGCTGTTCACATAGACAATGAAACAAACATCAGGATCCCCAAGGCTAGTGCAGCCTTTGGCCATCTGCGAGATTCGGTGTGGGAGGAACAGGCATCAAACTGGCAACAAAACTGAGGGTTTACCAGGCATTTATATTACCGACCTTTATTTATGGCTGCAAAACTTGGACAGTCTACAGTACCAACGCCATACCAGGACACTTTCACCTGAACTGTTTGAGGATGCTACTGAGGATCAAGTGGCAGGACAGAATCCCAGACACTGAAATCCTCAGCAATACCAAATTGACGAGCATTCCCACACTGCTTATGAAAGCACAGCTCAGATGGGTGGGCCATGTGACCAGGGTGCCTGCAACCCGTCTCCTTAAGCAGATCTACTTCCGAGATATGAAGAATGGGAAGTGAGCACAAGGTGGGCCCAAAAAAATGCTTTCAAGACACCCTGAAGGCCTCCCTCAAGAGCTTTAACATCGATCTAAACTAATGGGAAAGCCTTGCTCAGGATCGTCCCACCTAGCGGAATCTCATCCAGGATGGCGCTACCACCTCTGAAACCAGCAGGACCAAAAATGCCATGGTGAAGAGAGAACAGAGCAAGACCAGTAATAACAGAGCCGTCGGTCAGGAGACTCTACCAAAGTACCATGTCCAGTGTGCCAAAGAGTGTTCCGGGCTCAGATTGGTCTCATCAGCCATCTGCGCACTCACCGTACCCCAGACTCAACCCAATGAATCGTGTCATAGTCATCATCAACCTATGATGGACGATCAAGAAGGTGTGTGGGGTTTAATAGGAGTATGATGGACCAAGATGGTACTAACACTCCTTTTGAGGCAAATAATACCCTGTTAAAAAGAAATTCGGCCTTTTAAACACACAAACACAAACCTCCCTGAACCCCCACCCCCCTCCCCGACACACACATCGTCATCTCCTCTATAACTACGTCTGGAAGTCTGAACGAAGAGAAAAAAAGTGATAAAAAAACACCTTATCCGCCCGTTAGTCTTTCTGGTCTGACCGCAGAGCCAAGGTTGACAGTTTCCACAGGCAGCCAGACGCTAAGCCCGGCGCCCCTGCTCTCTCCCATCCTCCTCCCCATTCCCTCCCTCCCTGCCTCCCTCACTCTCCCTCCCACAGCCCCAGAGTAGCCAGAGGCCTGGGAGGCGTACGGTGGAGGGAGGAAGGGAGGAGAGGAAGGAGGAGGGGGGGAGTCAACCCTCCTGTCTGTCCCTCAGATTTAATTAACGGCCCACTCCGGCGCGGAGACGGCCCAGCAGCCTGCTTCCCTTTCCTTTGACGCACACAGACACACGCACACACTCACACACTGCCGCCACACCCGCTGTCTGCCCTCCCCTGATACCGGCACCACACTCATTCATCGCTCTCTCTCTGTCTCTTTCTCCCTCTGTCTTTCTCCCTCTCCAAACTTTTCTTCCGCTACACCTATCCCCTTCTCTCTGCCTCTGTCTCTCTCTCCTTTACTTCTCTCTGTCTCTCTCTCCCTCTTTACTTTTCCCTGTTTCTCTCTCCCTCTTTACTTCTCTCTGTCTCTCTGTCCCTCTTTACTTCTGCCTGTTTCTCTAACCACAGGCCTGTTATGGAAGTTAGACAGAGTGGGGAGTGAGCTGAATAAAATAACTGATGCTACAACAGAACAGAGAGCAGTTAGTACTAAACTATAGTATTACAGATGTACAGCACTAGAGTCAGAAGTAATGTCTGTTTGGGGTGCATCTCAAATGGCACCCTATTCCCTATATAGTGCACTACTTTTGAGACCCTGGTCATATAAGGAATAGGGTGCCATTTAGGACCCAGTCTGGGTCTCCTCTGATATCGTCGCAATCCCACCACAGCCAGAGTCACCATTGAAATAGTTGATATATAAACAAAAGTTCACACCATGACATGATAGCTACAGTGCATTCTGAAAGTATTCAGACCCCTTTACTTTTTCCACATTTTGATACGTTACAGCTTTATTCTAAAATGGATTAAATAGTATTTTTCCTCATCAATCTACACACAATTTATTTAGCAAATCTATGAAAAATAAATCAAATTAAATATCACATTCACATAAGTACTCAGACCTTTTACTCAGTACTTTGTTGAAGCACCTTTGGCAGCAATTACAGCCTTGAGTCTTCTTGGGTATAACACTACAAGCTTGGCACATCTGTATTTGGAGAGTTTCTCTCATTCTTCTCTGCAGATCCTCTCAAGCTCTGTCGGGTTGGATGGGGAGCATTGCCGCACAGCTATTTTCAGGTCTCTCCAGAGATGTTAGATCGGGTTCAAGTCCGGGCTCTGGCTGGGCCACTCAAGGACATTCCGAGACTTGTCCCGAAGCCACTACTGCGTTGTCTTGGCTGTGTGCTTAGGGTCATTGTCCTGTTGGAAGGTAAACCTTCTCCCCAGTCCTTAGTGCTCTGGAGCAGATTTTCATCAAGGATCTCTCCGTACTTTGTTCCGTTCATCTTTCCCTCAATCCTGACTGGTCTCCCAGTTCCTGCCGCTGAAAACATCCCCACAGTATGATTCTGCCACCACCATGCTTCACCGTAGGGGTGGTGCCATGTTTTCTCCAGACGTGACGCTTGGTATTCCGACCAAAGAGTTCAATCTTGGTTTCATCAGACCAGAGAATCTTGTTTCTCATGGTCTGAGAGTCCTTTAGGTGCCATTTGGCAAACTCCAAGCGGGCTGTCATGGGCCTTTTATTGAGGAGTGGCTTCCATCTGGCCACTCTACCATAAAGGCCTGATTGGTGGAGTGCTGCAGAGATGTTTGTCCTTCTGGAAGATTCTCCCATCTCCACAGAGGAACTCTGGAGTTCTTGGTCACTACACAATCCTGTCTCGGAGCTCTATGGACAATTCCTTCGACCTCATGGCTTGGTTTTTGCTCTGACATGCACTGTCAACAGTGGGATCTTATATAGACAGGTGTGTGCCTTTCCAAATCATGTCCAATCAATTGAATTTACCACAGGTGGACTCCAATCAAGTTGTGGAAACATCTCAAGGATGATCAAAGGAAACAGGATGCACCTGAGGTCTATTTTGAGACTTAGAGCAAAGGGTCTGAGTACTTATGTAAATAAGTTATTTCTGTTTTATATTTTTAATAGATTTACAAAAATGTCTAAAGCCAGTTTTCACTCTGTCATCATTGTGTGTAGACTGGTGAGGAAAACATGTAATGTAATACATTTTGAATAAGGCAGTAACGTAACATAATGTGGAAAAAGTCAAAGGGTCTGTATACTTTCCGAATGCACTGTATAGCATTTGAAACGGTTTATACCATCATGACAAGAATGGTAAAAAAAAGATTCAAAAGTTTACCTCAAGTATTAAAACTTTTCAAAACTCACCATATACATCTACACTCACCAAAACTGATCTTACCAATAAGGTGTGTTCATTCTCTGTCCTATTACCTCCATGTGTCCCAGTGTTTGCGTTTGTGTGTGTGTGTGTGTGTTTATGTGTTTGTGTGTGTACTTGTTTGTGGAAGTGTGTGTGTGTGTGTGTGTGTGTGTGCGTGTGTGTGTGTGTGTGTGTGTGTGTGTGTGTGTGTGTGTGTGTGTGTGTGTGTGTGTGTGTGTGTGTGTGTGTGTGTGTGTGTGTGTGTGAACATGCACTACTGTGTATGTGAGTGTGTCTCTCTCTAATTTCACCGGCAGACAGAATGTGAGCCAGTGGCTGATGGGATTGGACTTGTTTACAGACACAGATCGAGCCGCTTAGCCACCCTGTTAAATCTCCCTGTAATGCTCAAACTGACAGATTTTAGGCCCAGGCCCCCTCCGGCGCAGGCCACACCGCGCTCATATCTCCCTCCCTCCCCCTCATATCCCCCCCCCCCCCTCATCCCTTTGTGTCTTTCTCCATTAAGATTACCATTCACGAGCTGATTTCCCCATTAAGCTTAGCAGCCGATTAGACAGGTCTTTTTGGGAAATCCGTCCCAAACAGGGGTCTAAAAACACTGGGCGTCTGAGACTTTAACACCCCCGTGTCCCACGCAAATGAGGAAGGATAGGCAGACACCCCTCCATGCCCTTGTCCCTCCACACCTCCACCCCTCATCCCTTTGTATTAGCAAACTGTATGGGCAATTAAGCTACTAGAGGGATGAGCTCGGAGAGATAGTGTAGAGGACGAGGTGTTGGATTTGTGGGATGATTATGCTACATGTATGACCCTCTGACTAATGGGATGTAGAGGAACAGACCGTCCACGGGGGATAAGGATCTGCACTCTGAACACTGTACTACTTGACCATGGTAAGAGTACTTCTTTATGGGTTAAATCTGTGGTTGGTCAACTTTGTTAGTAGCCCTTGATAAGTTTGTATTGGCTGTTTTAAAGGTAACCAAACCATGGGTTACAGTTTCTCCTGGCCCATAGACTACATTAAGAGTGAGGAACCATCTAACCTCAAGTTGTAGAATCCTGACCTTCCCTTTTAAGATGACCTTTATAAAGGACATTTGACACTAAGGTAAGGGGGAAACCTAGTCAGTTGCACAACTGAATGCATTTAACCAAAATGTGTCTTCCACATTTAACCCAACACCTCTGAATCAGAGAGGTGCGGGGGGATGCATTAGTCGACGTCCAAGGCACCCAGAGAGCAGTTGTTGTTGGAGGTTAACTGCCTTACAGCAGAAGTTTCACCTTGCCGGCTCAGAGTTTCAACCCTGCAACGTCTCGGTTACTGGCCCAATGCTCTTAACCACTAAGTTACCTGCCACCCTTAACAAATGTAACATTGATGTAAAGTTTTACCACTTCTTTTTTATTCTGTGACTCACCTCCAGCCTTTAGATTTTTCTTGTGACAAACTGTATAAACTGAAACTCTTGGGTCAGCTGGTCTAAGCCTATTTTTAACCCGCAAACCAGCAGGTCCCCACCTAACCAACATGTGGGACATAGTTTGGATTAAAACAATATATAATTGTCAATTTAAAAGTACAGTATGTCCTTGCAGTAGAACAAGGCCCTTCCAGACACCTCTGACTACTAAAACAGTTGGGGACTTCCGTCATGGCTAATCCCTATTATTGGTAGTGTATGTCTACTGAATAGAAAACACACACACACACCCTAAACACACATATGCACAAAGCATGATATGTAAGGACAAAAAAACAGAAAAGACACAATACAACACACAACAGCTAGAGTATCTAAATACCAATTAACTCTATCGTGTCTAACTTTTGCCATGTTACCCAGAAATATTACACACGTATCTACCTGAAAGCATAAATAACCAACATTCAGTCTCTTTCCGGACTAAAACAGTCTAATTTCGAACTAAAACAATCTGATTCAGAACAACTAAAACTAATGAAACAGTGGCTGGCGTTAGGGGTGTTTAACCGTGGGCCTGTAAGCTGTTAGAAGGCTCTTAGCTTAACACACACCATGGTTCCTTTATGCCCATGAAACTGGATTAATGGCAAACAAAGCTATTCATTTAGTGGTAATTTAAAACAGGGGGTTAAGGAAAAACCTGGAGTGCAATAGAAAAGGCAAAACAATTACATTTAGTAATTGACTTGAGAGCCACCTTCAGGAATCAGTAATACGCTTACAGTAAATTCCCCAATCAAACAAATTACAGAAAATTAAGGGACTAATGCATAATAGTGATTAATTACTCATGCTAATAGAAGAATACGTAACCTCATTACAAATATAAGGAATACGGAGAGAGAAAAATAGAGAAACACACATGTATCCTACCTGTGTGTCCTGTGTTGGTGCTGAGGTCGGTGGCGGGCTGGCTCTCGGGCATGCCGTGCTGTCTGGTGTGGTGGAGGTTGGAGATGATCGTAGAGAGGTCACTGTCACGACTGAAACAGAGTCAGGGGGTTAGCAACACACATTGCTTTACATGACACATTAAAACACAAGGCACACACACATAGTAACACAACATAGCAAAAAGCACACAGAACCCCCCCCCCACAAAACTCCAACAGGGAAAGACACAATGTACCATAACATGGCACAACACAACAGCACATAGCTACAGCTACAGTTAATGAAATGTGTCACATGACAACTCAAAACAGCTCCATTCTACCTCGTCACTCATAACACACTTCATCCTCAGAAGAAGAATCTACTACAGAATTATAACCAAACATAATGCAGGAAATGGAGAGTCTGATCTATAGCATACGAAAGACCACACAAATGCAAGCGTATATCCACACACACAAATCCACCCATCACCACATACAGCTGGGTGCGCACACATATACACGCTTGCGCACGCACACACGCACACACACACACACACACACACACACACACACACACACACACACACACACACACACACACATACACACACACACACACACACACACACACACACACACACACACACACACACACACACACACACACACACACACACACACACACACACGTAAGCACACACACATGTAAGCACACACACCTATACTGACCAAGAACCTCTCATCTACCCACTGTATTTCTGTATACTGTAGCAATTGGAATTCAAACAGACTTCATGAGTGGCTAATCAACCTGTGTGTCTATTCTTCCCTTGGCTTGGAGGTACAGTGCATTCAGAAAGTATTCAGACCCCTTGACTTTTTCCACATTTTGTTACGTTAGAGCTTAATTCTAAAATGGATTAAAAAAAACTGTGAGACCAGTCAGGATCAAGGGAAAGATGAACGGAGCAAAGCACAGAGAGATCCTTGATGAAAACCTGCTCCAGAGCGCTCAGGACCTCAGACTGGGGCGAAGGTTCACCTTCCAACAGGACAACAACCCTAAGCACACAGCCAAGACAACGCAGGGACAAGTCTCTGAATGTCCTTGAGTGGCCCAGCCAGAGCCCACACTTGAACCCGATCAAACATCTAAAAGGTCTGAGTATAGGGTCTGAATACATATGTAAACCATGTTTTTGCTTTGTCATTATGGTCTATTGTGTGGAGATTGATGAGGGAAAACAATATTTAATCAATTTTAGAATAAGGCTGTAACGTAACAAAATGTGGATAAAGTCAAAGGGTCTGAATACTTTCCGAATGCACTGTATGTATGACACCCCAATGACAGACTCCTAAGCACCAAGCACTTTTTGGTCTCATCCCTACTCATCTTGAACCTTACAGTAAGATACTTTATTCAACACATTCAGAACTCAACTAAGTCGCTTAAGAGCTTAAAATTAGATTATTGTTCCCCCAAATTCAGATGGGAGAAGAGACCAGTTTGTAGTTTCTGTCTAGATACACTACAGGGATTGTATTTATGTATGTACCTCATTGTTTAAAACATTCAAGTAAAGTAAACTGCAATAGGCCAACTGGAATACTGATCCTCAGTCAGTCTGATTCGCTAAAGGACAGACAGTTCAAATAGTATTTTGTTTACTTCAAATACTTTAGCTGCATTCGACTGAGCTTTCCTGGTGCAATGGAACCAATAACATAGTCCCAAAAGTGCAAAACCTGCCCATCGGGCACTCCAGAACTCAGTGAAAATGTACCTTATTAGGTTACAGGGACGATGCACATTTAGCAACATTTCTGTAAATGTGCCAGTTTGCTAATTTTGAACTGAATTTTGCTGAAAGTATTTGAAAGGAAACTAAATGCCCTCTCTCTCCCACAGTGACACCACTGCCCTAGCCTTTTGTCGAGACCAAACCAGAGGAGGGTTTTAGTGGTTAGGGCTGCCTAATTCCCCACCAACTCCCTCTAACCCAGCAGCAGCAGCCATGGACATAAGTGTGTCATGGAGGTACTTCCACTCAATCTGATTAGAGCTCTGATCGCATTAAACAGCATAATGATGGAAAATAGGCGCTTAGCATTTGAGGGAATATCCCAGACAAATTTCTCTGTCGCTATATGGCAATGGGCAAACATTTTGGTTCACTAAATGTTGAATTGGTTGTTCAAGAGTGACAGCCTCAAGTGTCTTCTTTATTGTAGAAAATACAAAACACAGATAAATCAGATACAGATACATCTCATTAAATTAAATCGTTTTTCCCTGTTTCCTTACATTTGGAGCATCAAGTACAACTGAATATGTCCAAATCAAGTTCAGTGAAGATTCTAGTTACAGTATAACTTTGTTTAACATGAAAACAGGAGCCATGGAACATGATTGCTAACCAGGAAGAGACAGCGGAGGGTGTCACGGTAACGAGGCAGAGTGGCTGGGGATGGTTCTGATTGGTCAGCACTCCGAGGAGGCCACATGGTTTGCGGGTGCTGGATTCTGCCTTTTTACAGCACAATGATTATAGGCTCCAGCTCCGTAATGCCAGCCTGTCGTGCTCCGAGCTGTTATCCAAATTGTACAGAACAGATGCGGGGGAATTTATTTTGTCTGATTCTGACCACGTTGGGTTACCAGTCACTTCTCAGTTAACGGGAGTCAGTGAGTCAAACTCAAAACAAAACCAAACACAGATATAACATCCTGTCTCGTTGCTAAGCAAGTGAGGATGCTTTTGTTGTGCCGGGACATCACACTTTCGGTGACACTAGTCCGACTAAGCCCTAGACCTAAATCAAAATACTTACAAGTTGTAAAGAATATAACATTTTATTTTTTATTTTATTTTTTATTCCACTCAATTCAGAGGTCTACTTTCTTTAGGTTCATAGTCAGACTGCTGGCCAACTCAGATTAACCATGCAACTCAGGTCCGCACTCATCCAAAATTGAGATCCCGTAACTAGCAACTAGCAACTAAAGCCCCACCTCCTCCCTATCACTCAAAGTGATCGTGATAATGTCACACTGAACTTCTCACTGAGGCTACGGGGTTATTATCCCGTGGTAAAGTAGCGGCGCTAAGCTGTGACAAGCAAGGACATCGTTAGCGTTGGTAATTAGCACACTTTTCCTGCTCTGTCCATTGTGGTTGGCTAAAGAGGGACAGCCCCTACCCCACCCCACATGAGTGGCCAGGTCAAGGTCATAATCTGTGCCTAGGGCTATAGGGGATGAACATGGGGAGATGTGGCTGTAAGGGGGGCTGGGCGGGGGGGGGGGGGGGGGGGGGGGTTAAGACCTAGCCTCCTTACTCAGCTCTCCCTCATGAATTGGGGGGTGGGGGGTGGGGGGGGGGGGGGGTGTAGCTAAGAAGGACATGAGCTGCCGTCTTATCACCCAGGCCGCACACTGGAGACAATCATCTCATCCTCGGCTCATCCCTAAACTGCTCAATACCCCCCTAATCATCTTCAGTTGGTCCAGCCCACAGGACAGACAGACTGACAGACCAGCAGACCGACAGACAGACAGACACCATGACCCAGATGCTACTACTATAATAGCCAGGCCCTAATGCAAGGTAACTTTGACATGGATTACTATGGACACTACATGTATTCATAAACAGCATAGAAAGGAGGTTATTTTCATTGCTTATTGTTTGAGAATCTGAGAATCAGAAACTGGATCCATTTAATCCAATGAGCTTCGAAATCTACTCATCAAAAGATAAATAAAACTTTTAGAGAACATTGTTGTGAGTTTAGCCAGTAGCTAGGTTTCCATCAGATATTAATTCGGATATTCTAAAATCTGCATAAAAACAATATGCGCATTTTCCCACCAGAGATGTGTTCCAATCAAATTAACTTCTTGCGAATAAAAGGATGTACATGATGATGTATTGCACATAAAAATACATTTTGCGGTTAAATTCCCATATACTGAATAAAAAGTTTCCATTGTGTTTTCTACTTTTTTTTGTTGCTTCATATAGCGAGTGTGCCCACCCTGGTATTGGCATGTGCGCTGTAGCCAACAGCACTGTCTGCGCGCAGTTGGCAAGAGCGCACCAAAAGCCTACACGATGAGATTATTACTATGAACAAAAGGGAAAGATTATTTTTATTTGTCAACTGGCAGCCGAGTAACAATTAATAAATCACCAGAATATGACCCCCGATATTTATTGGAAAGGAGCTTCAAGCTCATCACCTTACACTTTTACCACCCTGTGAAGTTCATCATCATTTATTTCATCTGTAGCCTAATAAACTGCATGCTTTCCCGACGAGTCGTAGTGGGAGGACCACACCATGTCATCGCCTGACTCCAAGTTTACTTCAATATGATGGTTATTTTATCAATATTTGCGCATAAAAGCTTTTCCACCGACATTTTCTCGTATAATTCATTTTACCAAGACAAAAAGATCCCACCTTGTCTAGCATATTTAGTTTTGTCAACATTTGGAAAGTTTACTTAAAAATGTTCTGTTTCCATCAGGCCTGTCATGACATTTTTTATCCGATGTAATTCAATTGCATAAAAAGGTTGGATGGAAACCTAGTACGTATAATGCTCTATAACATCCTTTATAATGACTTATAACGTGGTATAACACTGACCATAAGCATTAATAATAACCCATAAGCTGTTATAAAACTCATGAACTACAGCAGGACCCAAACAGAAAATAGCTCCCATAGAAAAGGCTCAATGGGAAAGTTACTGGAACTTCCTCCAAAGGGAGATGGCAGCTGCTGCTCTGACATTACTTCAGGAGACACTACTCACACTCTCCAAATGCCATGAAAAGCATCTTCTCCTGGCATGGGACCAGAATAGCGGAGGGTGACCCCCACGGTGCCACGCTGTGACATTGTCAAAGAGGAGCCGAGGTGACAAAGCTGGAGGGCATCGTGAGAGCTGGCACTGGCTGGCACGGGTTGGCAGTCTGGGCACCCCGATGCCATGTCTGACACCACGACTGAGACCGCATTGACAGACAGGGGTATTGGGGGTGTGGGGATGGAAGGGGAACGCGCACAGCTGCCATGGTGGGGCAGAGGAGTTGTCACGCAGGTGTAGAAAGAGGCAGCTTGCATTCAAAATAGCACCCTATTCCCTATGTACTGTAGTGCACTACTTGAGCACTTTAGTCAAAAGTAGTGCACTCTATAGGGAATAGGGTGACATTTGGGACACACACGGAGAGAAGACAGCCTGCTTGGAACAGCTGGTGCCTGCAGGTATGCTGCTACTGCAGCGCCCTCCCTCCTCCTCCAACCTCAAGACAACAAACAGACCACACAGCCAGCTCCAACCTGCAACTGCAGGTGATCCACAGCCCTTACTCAAGCCAGCCCTGACTCACTTTTAAATATTACCATGTGATATAGGCTCATGCCAATACAAAGGGAGAGCTCAAAAGGAGACCGCTTTAATAACCATTGCTGAATTATCCTCATTCTCTGAATGTAAATAAGATATTTTCTTGAGAGAAACTAACAATTGTGAAAGAAACTTAGGCTTAATGCAAAAACATGGATTTCGACAAATTGTATGTTTTGTTTTCAGACAAAGACTTGTGTTCGTATACTGCTCACATTTGGATGGAAAGACAGCCTGCAACTGTAGCATAGCAAGAAGAGGGAGTCATAAATAAATCCAGAAATAGATACATAAATAAATAACAACAGGCCAGGATATCTCTTGGGCTTTCCCTGTTGTTCCTTACAGAAGCTGATATGGGGTCGATAAGGCTGCAGAGAGAAAGGAAAGTACAATGAAATAAAAGAGTCTGCCATGTGGTTTTCTACCTAGGCTAAACTGAGCCAGAAAATGGTGTCTGAATCTAATCTCAATGTTTATTTTAGTAGATGTATGTTATATCATTGATCAAAACAAATATTCTCCCAAAGGTCCTATGTGATATCAGATGTTGTTTCGATTATGATCTATTATGATCTATTATCTAATATTAACTATAGACTGAGTTGTCACTTTGTGCAGAGGCGATATTACGTTTTACAAAGTAAACGTATGGGTCCAATGACCATGATAATTTGGGATTCGATTAAACAATTCTTCAAAACAGGGACATAGATTCAAAACAGAACAAGATTCTTTAGGACTTAAACCCTAAAAAAGGCACGAGGGTAGGTTTCCTATAGTACATAATCAAACAGCGTTTTTGAACAGCCCCCTGTTTAAGGTACAACCCTCCATATGTTTAAATGGAGAGACAGTGACTCCTGAGCATCTTTTGCTTGCCCCCCACACACACACACACACAGCAAGCGCAGTAAGAAGACAAATTCTCAACTTCCATGTGTGGAAAACTCTGTTCTTGCTACAAACACCTCCTAATCTGTCATTGGATTGTTGGAACCCTGTTGCCATGGAGAAGCGGTGTGAAAGGAGCAAATAAGTCTTCAGCCTTTCTTCAGAAAGCTTGAAAAAACTTTATGTTCACTAATTAGTGCTTTCGGTGAAAGCCCTTTTCAGGAATTCTTCTGTCGCCATAATGTCCCCTTGCTGGCTTTAACCTTAGACACAATTCACCAAGAACACCATAAGAGGAAAACTTCAAAGGAGTAAGAGAAAGGTTAACCCTAAGCATTTGTTAGCTGTACGTATGTCATACGTGATACAATGTCAACATGAACCATACAGTACTATTATAATATTCATAGCTTTTGGTTTAGGAGCAAATAGCTGTCTATAAGGAGAGGAGCAGACACAGGCCAACCTCTATTGATGGACTAAAAAATGAAACTTAAGAAAACTGTCTGGACAATTCTAAGACAATGCTATAACTGAGTATAGGGCTCATACCTATGTCTGCCCATTCCTCCACTACACAACTGTAAACACACATCTTTCAGTCTCACCTACTGGTTTTAAGGAATGCTACCTCCAACAAACTTTATCTTTGCGGAGCTGAGGTTACCCCTCAGCGAGCATTATTGTTGCATCTACATAAATAAATTCACAACAATTACATTTTCTCTTTCTATAATACTAAAAAATGACATAAGACAAAATTCTAATTTATGCAGTGAATAAATTCCACTTCAGTACATACCAGCCTTGTCAGGTATCGTTATGCTAGTAGAGGTTGTGCAAGTTGGCCCTCCCCCTGGGTTCAAACTCTAGCACCTTGCACATGAAAAGTTATCTCTGCTATCCAGAGAGGGCCTGGACACCTTGCAGGAACTAGTTCCACCTACACAGAGTCACAGCGTAATGTTGTGGTGGCTATGTTAGCATCCGGCAGTTCGCGGAAGGCTATGCCTGGTGGAAATGGGTATGGCAGCTTTGTACAGTTACCTCTCTCTCTTTGTTCCCCTGCGGAAGGGCCTGCCACCACCACCCTCATGACAGCCTCCCTCCTCCCATTTCCTCCCATGTAATCTACTTAGACATTTATACTACACAAATAATACTGCTCTTTTCCCTTCAATAAGAAATGGGGGAAACGTTTTGCTTTTGAAATAGGAATAATTGTATCGTTGTATATATGAAATAGAAAAACATTACATAAACGCACGACTTAGTGAGATTTCCAGGGTTATAGACGTATGTGTTGTGTGGCTTTTTTCTCCAGAGGGTGCCACCTAAAAGCCCAACGTCAGCAGGTGGAATTTATTTAACCCTCTCCCTCAGCATTTTGGAGTCAAAACCTTGTTATCTACATGACGTCCAACTCAAACAATACTCAGGTAGGCTTTGTTTTCCCTTGAGTATAAGACACCTAAGCTACCACCGTCAAATATTTAGTGACGAATTTGATTACCGATTGCCTCAATACACTTGCAAGCCACTCCATGCAACAACAACATAAACGATTGAATATCTGACTAATCATTAAACACCTTTGTCTCGCTGTATTGGAAGCTTCTGTTTCTATGGTATTTGTTTTCTGATCAGAATCTAGTCTCCTCCCTATTCCCTGGTTGTGTCTTTGCAGTTTGAGTTAAGGGAGAGAGGGACTACCCCACACATCGAAGACATTTAACTTTTGTTCCAGATGCGTCGGGTTGGACCATTAATCATTGAGTGGGTTCCCCCGGTTTCTCTGTCCTGGTTCAATCAAGCCACAGGGGGTTTGCCGGGTTCTAAAGTGGCCCGGGCACTCTTTGCTTACTCAGCAGGAACGATGCGCAGTTCTCCGCACTGTTCTGGTGGGCCTACTGAACTAATCACCTGTAAAGCCGATGGCCATTAACATTAATCCGGTTAAAAGATATAGAGCTCTCTAATGAACTTGACAAGTCCTCTTCAAGGATGACAACACCTCCGAAGACCTTTCTGACAACTAGGAAATCCTGTTACTACATAGCCACAGTACCTTAGCCTGATCCAAGAGCCTATTCCTCTGTGTTATAGCACGTCCACGCGGTAACATCCAAACCATTTAAAAAGTGCTAGGTCAATATCTGATTGTTTCAAATATTTTTGTAATTTTGAAAGGAAAATATGAATGAACGTTAAATGGTCTATAGGTCGAAGGTATTTCACTTTAATATTCTTTTAACCTTGATGAAGCAACTTGGCAAGGGAGTTGAGGTCACAAAAACAGTAAACTCCTGATGAAACCCTAAATTGATGTACAAGTGGACCATACCACAATGCTTTTCAATTTAATCAGGTATTTTTCTGCATCAAGATGAAAATAACATAGTATAATTATCACAACTGAATATGTTGCAGGATGTACCCAAGTGCGATGTGACACAATGTTAGCGAGAATCCTGATGATGTGTGAGGTAGAGAATAGATGAGGTAGAGAATAGACACACTCACACGTATGGACAGCATCCTGTATTTTTCACCATCCATTGACCAAATCCAATTTGTTAAGACCCCTCTACGACTCACTTACTGGGTCTGTGGTCAATAGAAATCAGATTTCCTTGATTGGACATCCCATTATCCCTTTTGCTCAGACCCATTGCATTTGGAGTAAAGTAGGGTCGAGACGGATGCCCGGGACAGATCGGAGCTGTGGCTCCAGCGAGTCCGCCGCCTTTTAAAGGGTAAAAGCCTGACATATTAGTCATAAGTGTTCTTTAAATTCATTATCATCTTAACACGCGAGCGGCGCATGTGTCAGGGGGGGAAATAAGCCTCTTTAATGAGGTTAGTGGATCCATTTAAAGCTTTACAGTTGCTGTGCTGTCCTCCATGTCACACACCAGTCTCGAGAAGGCAGCAACAGCAACATCTTCTCCTTCAATGAGATTGCACAAGTCACTTCTCATGCAGTGAGCGTTAAAATGAGTTTCACTGAGGAAGTCAACGAGCAGATACTATTAACATTTCTGACAAGCTTGGCTGGCAACAAAACGATACAAATCTCTTTGTGTTCCTCATATTTGCATGCGCAAAAAAAAAACACACATTTTATGTGGATAAAAGTTAAAAACAGGATTTGGGGATTTTTATTCCCAATTCCTTTGATTCTATTTGACTAGCATAGCACACACAAAAGTGGAGTATGTCACCTCACCTGTGCTGGTGAGATATGTGAGCCTTTTCAGGAAAATAGGCATATGTTGCACGTCACTACTTCACAGCAGAGGCATTTGAACGTAATTATAATTTTTTTTTTCAAAATGCGTTTTTTGGAACCTTAATACCAACTTGTATGCCATCTGTAAACACAAATGAAATTGTTAAATTAAGAGTGTAGTTGGTTTAGCCACGGAAAAAGACAGGAAGCTTCCCGCTAGCCATTATTAGCTGAGATAATGGATGGGCTGGACATGCCGAGGAGTTCAGATTGGTCTGCCATGTAGCGTGCTTCTGTCTATAACATGAGCTGCTCAGTATGTGTAGGTAATCCTTTCTACCGCTACTTTTTTGAAAGATATCATGAAGAACGGCAAAAGTGTTGCTACTGTTCGTCACTTTCTGGAGGATGATCGTGCCATGCTGATTCTCTCTGACTCTGAAAATGAATCAGACGATGAGGAAATCCCTGATTTAGGTACAAATATTTTAATTGAACCATAAATTGTAGTTTTCTGAAACGGCGATCAACAGTGTTGTTGTCACGGAAAAATACTTGAAATCAGTGGAATTCCCGGTGGAAGCAGAGTATGATAGCTAAGGAGATGGAGAAAATTCTGGCATTTGATTGCAAATATGCAGAGGGAGTCGAAAAGAGAACACACCGAAGGCTGTTGTATAAAACACCTGTCTCCAGATTACATCCTCAAACTAAGGACAACCATGGCATTCGTGATAGAGAGAGAGAAGCGTTCATCCATGTATACGGGTAAGGGAGTCTAGCTAATTTCATTTTCAGATATTATAAGTTTCTAATTTTGTCAGAAAGTTATTTTCATTGCAAATGAAAGCATACTGTTAGCTAGCTAGCTAACATTAGTTCGCTGGCTCGCTAGCTAACATGCATGGTGGCTAGCTATGACAATCAGTTTGTATTGTTAGTAGTATGGGTTGGGATTATTGCCGCATTCAAAACAACTGAACTTAGAACTGGGAACTCAGAAATCTCCGACTTCAGTGCGTTCAAAAAAACGAGCTCCGACTGGGAAAAATAGTTTTGAACGGTCCTCCAACTCGGAATTCCAACTCGGGAACTCAGACCTCTTTCTAGAGCCCCGACTTTCCGACCTGAAGATCACTGACGTCATGATTTGACCTCATATTTTTCCAAGATCCCAGTTGTCCTAAAATAACCATTAGGTTCATTGTTTAGCTAGCTACATGTCGAAAATACCAGATGATTACCTGACCCATCATGCTAGCCAGGTGTGTCTGTGGGTGATTACAATCTATTGTATTTCATGAACATGTGTACATGTCTAGACAATGGTGACCCATCCACTTAGCTAAATGTGGCTGGGCCTACTACTTTCACCCCTTTTAGTCTTGAAATATTTGGTTGTTTACTACATTACCTTACTCTGTTTAGCACATGGCCTCACATGTGAATCCTTAAAGAGATGGGTGGGGCTCAGGCTTTAGAGGGTGTGAATGAATCTGAATGGGTGTAGACAAAGAAGAGCTCTCCCAGTTGGTGTACCAAAAACATTGAAGGGCCATTTTCTCAAAAGTGGGGTTACAAGTTTATCAACTTTCAAAGCAGAATTACTTTCCCCTTGTTCCTGAACTGCAGTGTATTATATACACTTTTCTAGCTCTGAGTCTACTTTTATCCAATGTAAAACCTAAAAAAAAACATTTTAAATGTTGCTACATAAGACCGGATCGAGCCGGTCGGTCACATATACTGTCTCTTTCTTTCGCTCTCTCCTCCTTAGGAGCCTTTCAGGCTATGACTTCTCTCTCTTCCTCTCTGATCAGGCCTAGAATAATGCCTTGTAATGCTTTGTAATGTAAGCTTTTGTATTGTACAGGGAGGCAGGTAGCCTAGTGGTTAAGAGTGTTGGGCCAGTAACCGGAAGGTTGCTGTTTTCAATCCCCAAGTCGACTAGGTGAAACATCTATCGATGTGCCCTTGGGCACTTCACCCTATTTGCTCTGCATAAGAGCATCTGCTAAATGACTGGAATGTATGTGAATCCCTTCATTTTACAATGTTAATTAAATATTTGCTTTTGGTATAGACAATTCTTAGTTCTTGCTTGTCCTTTCTATTACTGTAGCTCAGCTATAGTCTCTTGCATGTTGCTAAATCACTTTTATGGAGTCAGATAATGAATTTAATGGACTTTGTTAATTGCATAGTCTTATTATGAGTTGCAGGTGAGGTGTATATAATATGTGTATATATAAAATATTACCCCACTACACACTCATTTGGTTCATCTTAATGGGGTGACTTCCCCACGAACATGACTGTGTGAGTGTGTGTGTGTTTGTGTTTGTATTTTTTCGGATGAGCGAGTGGGTGTGCATGTGCGTGCATTTGAGTGAGTGGCCTACAGTGTGCGATGACAACCCAACTCTAATTTAACCGCCAAACACCATCCGCCATTACCCAATATTAGGCTCATAACTACTCCCCCACTCACAACTAAGGAACATTTCAGCTTTGAAAAGTAAATTGTTGGTCTTTGATCCACATTCACAACAACATGCTTCAATGTATTATCTGTCATTTTGAAACAGTTGCATCCAAAAATATATATATTTTTTCCATTCCCAGCTCTTATTTCTTATATCTTATTTCACCTAATGCAAATACATCAAGATTTCCTTGTATACAGTAAATAGTCATTTGTAAAACAAGGTATCTGATGTCAATTTCATTACACATTACAACAAACAGATTACCGACCATTACGAATCCCACCGCACCTTCTCCGCTATGCAATCTGGTTTCAGAGCTGGTCATGGGTGCACCTCAGCCACGCTCAAGGTCCTAAACGATATCTTAACCGCCATCGATAAGAAACAATACTGTGCAGCCGTATTCATTGACCTGGCCAAGGCTTTCGACTCTGTCAATCACCACATCCTCATCGGCAGACTCAATAGCCTTGGTTTCTCAAATGATTGCCTCGCCTGGTTCACCAACTACTTCTCTGATAGAGTTCAGTGTGTCAAATCGGAGGGCCTGTTGTCCGGGCCTCTGGTAGTCTCTATGGGGGTGCCACAGGGTTCAATTCTTGGGCCGACTCTTTTCTCTGCATACATCAATGATGTCGCTCTTGCTGCTGGTGAGTCTCTGATCCACCTCTACGCAGACGACACCATTCTGTATACTTCTGGCCCTTCTTTGGACACTGTGTTAACTACCCTCCAGACGAGCATCAATGCCATACAACTCTCCTTCCATGGCCTCCAACTGCTCTTAAAACTAAATGCATGCTCTTCAACCGATCGCTGCCTGCACCTGCCCGCCCATCCAGCATCACTACTCTTGACGGTTCTGACTTAGAACATGTGGACAACTCCAAATACCTAGGTGTCTGGTTAGACTGTAAACTCTCCTTCCAGACTCACATCAAACATCTCCAATCCAAAGTTAAATCTAGAATTGACTTCCTATTTCGCAACAAAGCATCTTTCACCCATGCTGCCAAACATACCCTCGTAAAACTGACCATCCTACCAATCCTCGACTTTGGCGATGTCATTTACAAAATAGCCTCCAATACCCTACTCAATAAATTGGATGCAGTCTATCACAGTGCCATCCGTTTTGTCACCAAAACCCCATATACTACCCACCACTGCGACCTGTACGCTCTCGTTGGCTGGCCCTCGCTTCATACTCGTCGCCAAACCCACTGGCTCCAGGTCATCTACAAGACCCTGCTAGGTAAAGTTCCCCCTTATCTCAGCTCGCTGGTCACGATAGCAGCACCCACCTGTAGCACGCGCTCCAGCAGGTATATCTCTCTGGTCACCCCCAAAGCCAATTCCTCCTTCGGCTGCCTCTCCTTCCAGTTCTCTGCTGCCAATGACTGGAATGAACTACAAAAATCTCTAAAACTGGAAACACTTATCTCCATCACTAGCTTTAAGCATCAGCTGTCAGAGCAGCTCACAGATTACTGCACCAGACCATCTATAATTTAGCCCAAACAACTACCACTTCCCCTACTGTATTTATTTTATTTATTTATTTTCCTCCTTTGCACCCCATTATTTCTATTTCTACTTTGCACTTTCTTCCACTGCAAATCTACTATTCCAGTGTTTTACTTGCTGTATTGTATTTACTTTGCCACCATGGCCTTTTTTGCCTTTACCTCCCTTATCTCACCTCATTTGCTCACTTTGTGTATAGACTTATTTTTCTACTATATTGTTTTACTCCATGTGTAACTCTGTGTTGTTGTATGTGTCAAACTGCTTTGCTTTATCTTGGCCAGGTCGCAATTGTAAATGAGAACTTGTTCACAACTTGCCTACCTGGTTAAATAAATGTGAAATAAAAATAAAATAAATAAACACAAATATTGTAGCCAGATGCCAATAACCATCAACATTATCCAACTGACACCTGGCACCAATACTAAACAAAACGAATAACAACAATACTACTACTAATCCCTACCACCTATTTTATGAAATTAAGCATAAAATAAAGGATCAAAAAAAGGATAGCTGTGACTTTTATTTCCCTATTATGTTTGAGATTATTGAGATTATTCCAAACGCTGAGAAACTAGTGCAACAGCACAACTGGCGTACTGTGACAGACTGCATTATCTGCTCATTTTCTACCCGGTCCTGGCATGAGTTGAAAAGAGAGTGATGTACAGCTTTGGCACCAGGAAAAATCCTCACTGAGGTGAAACTACCCATAACGTCTGTTTGAGATGACTTTCCGACAATTATCTGAAGCTCCTGTGGTACTGATGTCTGAAACACAGTTTATGGCAAAGGTATTCAGTCTTTGAGATGTTCGGGACAAGAAGTGTTAGAAGAGACGGCTTGATATAAGTATTTTTCTCATACTGTATATGGACAATACTAACAACAGCAGTAGCAGCAAAGCAACATCATGGTCTCATAAGCAGTAGCTAACGCTTTAGAGCTCATTCCTGCCTCAGTGCTGTATTTTCCTTTCTTCAAGCCCTACTTTACCCTAATCGTTGTCATGTAAAAGACCACACCGTCTCCATCCACCATCAGAAGGGGCTGGTTCTTTAGTTATTTCTGGCTTATCACGCGGCCATTTGTATGCACTGAGTGCACAAAACATTAGGAACACCTGTGGAACGCCTTCCACACCTTGAGTCCATGCCCCAACGAATTGAGGCTGTTCTGAGGGCAAAAGGGGGTACAGCTCAAAATTAGGAGAACATTAGTTATTTTATTGCACTCACTTTATCCTGTACTTTAGAGCATTATTAGTATTATAAAGGGTTATTAAGCATATTCAACTCTATGAAGACCAAAATACTGCACAGCAGTGGGAAGTGTTTCAGTGACTCAAACATTGCACTGTAGACTGAGCAAGGAAGATAAGCATGAAAACATACATGTCTTACATGTCAACACAACACTTTCTGTAAGCTCAGAGCTTGTACACCACTTAAAGCAATGAATTGAGACAGGTTGGGAATGGACAGATCATAGGTGATGAGTTCTTTATATATCCCAACATCATTCAGACACAGGAGTTCTTCCAGACCTTACCTCTTTCTCATGATACTGTAATGCAGCTCATCCTCCTGCTTGATGTGGGCATGGTCTCCGCTGGCGCGGTCGCTGCCCTCGCTGTCATCACTGCTAAAGACGGAGGAGAGCTCCCTCTTGGGCACACGGTTGGGGGGCAGGGGGATGGTGCGCTTCTCCGCCAAACGCCCGCGATTCTACAGGAAAATGGTTAAAGAAGCTCTTAGAGATGCGGTTCTCCAGTTTGTTGCTAACAGCATGCACGTGCTAACATGCTAACATTAAGCATGTGATAAATATGCTAACACTAAGCACATGCTAGCATGCTAACACTAAGCACGTGCTTAATATGCTAACAATAAGCACGTGCTAACATGCTAGTAGCTAGCGTTCGAAGCACTCCTCCACCCTAAACATCTGACTTGGTGTGCAGTGGCCACCATAATATTCCCCATCAGTCATACACAGAAATCAATGCTCTGCTGTCACGGGCACAATAGCATACATTTATACTAGGAGTGATCATTATATGAGATTCATTTGTTCTACAATACATACATTTTCCTAAACAGCATTTAGCATTATTCAGAGGCAATACTAAGAACGTAGAAAGTACCACATGGGCTCAAGCTCCATAGCTGAACATAACAGCTTTATTGGTATGACCGGAATATTCCAATAACTTATTCCAAAATTATCATTATTATTATTAAGTACAAATATGGAGGCTATTCATGAAACAAACCTACCAAAGAAAAATTAACACCTTAAAAAAGCCACCACGATTAGACTGATTAAAGAAAGACGATATCAAAGGATAAGAAAGTAATTTATTGCTATCTAATATGGGTGTCAATAAGTACTTACTTTTCAAGGGGGAGAAAAACGTGATAAATGTACTTACTATTTTAAAGGAAAACTCCACCCCAAAATTACCTTTTGGTATTTGAAATGGGAAACCTGGCACGTGTGATCAACGGTCCTCGCAATGTGCTTGAAAAATCAAGCCATTACTGGTGCACAAGCCCACTGAAATGTGCTCAACTGACTAAAAGTAGGATAGACTCCATACAGGAAACAAGGGAAAAACTACTCTCCAAAATCATATGCTTTTCCTGAAGAATAGGCTTGATGTTCTGGCTGAGACACCACTGACACATATATAGGCCTACTATATGATATCTTTTGTAACTATAGATGTGAGCAATGACACAGAATATGTTTCAACTTAAATTATACCCCAATACAGACATACTTATCAAATTTACCACAGAAATCATAATAGGGGGATTGCCTAAACAACCATTGTTTACCATAGCCAGAGTCCTAAGTGATAAGGGGGTCATGCAAAGGGAGGACAGGAAATGATTATGCTTGGTGTGTTCAGCGCTTTTGGGCCACAAAGCTCTAATGAGCGGAGCGAAAGGAAAGGAGGAGTGTGGCCCTGAGGGGTTCTGGGAGTGAAGCTGGGTGACCTTTAATGTGACCTGAAGAGGTCACTGCAGATTAACATGGCTCTATAGAGATAAATATGGGGGGGAGAAAAAGAGAAAGAGAGAGAGGCAGAATGGGAGGAAAGGGGGGAGAGAAACTGAATAGGAGGAAAGAAAGAGATAATTGAATTTGAGTAAAAGGAGAAAAGGCAATACAGATAAACACAGAGAGAGTGGACATAGCTTTGAAACACTATAGCTCTCTCTATCCCCACCCTCTCGCTCCCTCTCTCTGTCGCTCTTTTTTTCTCCCTCCCTCTCGCTCTCGCAGTGCCTACATCTCCACTCTACTCTCCCGGACGCCTCCGAGCCCTCCAGCTATCCCTTCCACCACATGCAAACGTCCCCCCTCCCTCTCTCCCTCCATCCCACAAGGGGCGAAGACATGAGTGGCAGGCTGGGGCAGGGGCGCCTAGCCAAGAGGCAAACAGGTGCAGCCCCTCTGGAGGCTCTCAAGTGGCAGACATTAAAACGAGTGAGGGGGGAAAAGGGAGGATAAAGATAAAAACATCCCTCAGGATGAGCAGGGCCACATAGTTCTGCAACAAAAAAAAATCTATTTTTCTGTCTTACCGAAAGAGTGTTTTTCCTTTCTTCTTTCCACAGGCAGATCTGTGAAGAGCAGTACCTTTGTATAAGATCTTCTCAACTGCGTGAGGACAGTGGAGGAGTTTTCTTCTATTCCCGCTCGACTTCCTCTGACTTAGCTACTTGGACTAGAGGTATGGAGTATGCTCTCTCTCTCTGTGGATTTCTCTCACTATAAGACAGACACACACCTGTCTTGTGAACTCACACACGCTCTCTCACACATACATACAAACACACACCTGTTCATGGACACACATACCACACCTGTTCCTGCATGTAAAGAGGGGTTTTACTAAGCGGACATCGTGTGCTGGCCTACTGGAATATTCTGCCTAGGAAGAAGCACAGAGATTGTGGCTTCGTGTGTAGACAACCACCCACATGGCCCTGACATACCCAGACCGCCAGCCCTGGAAACCCCCTATCCTTTCTTTAGCAGCACTGACGCAGAACTGGGGGTGGGCTCCCACTGTTTCCGGCAACACTTCCGCATCGCGGAGGAGGGCCCTCGAAAACAAAACATGAAACAAAACACACCCCTGGCAGTCCACGTAGGAGTGTAAAAAAAGACACAATCATAATAAACACACACAAAAACACACACATCAACAGGAGAAGTAGTAGTGAATACACACATGTATAAACATATATGTTAACACACACACACATACTGTAAAAAAAAAAGCTAGTTGTTTCAAGTAATTATTATTAATAAGTAACTGGTTCCACAGCCTTTTTTGTTTACTCAACTTTTCAGTCAAAGTGTTACCTAAAAAAAAGTGTTGGCCCAAACTTAGCTCCAACTTTAAAAAAATTCTGTCAACTAAAAATTGTGTTTGCTCAAGTTGTCTCATATGTTCATCCACCAGACATGGTGGCGTAGCAGGAAGATCGGAATGAGTTCAACTCCCAGGTGAGGACATGTTGAATAATTATTACTGTACAAATGAACATGCACAATGTAATCATGTGCGTCAAATACAGCATGTAAATTGAAAACATTGTATGTTAAAAGCACTGTGTGTAACTAGTTCCACTGCCTTTTTCCGGTAAGACGCCCAAATAATAATTCCTAGTGAATAAACATATGCGACAAGTTGAGAAAAACACAAAAAACAAGTTGAGAAAAGGCTTTTTAAGTTGACTGAATTATTGCCTCGTTTTTTCAAGTTGGAGCTCATTTTGTGCCAACTAACTTGCTTTAGTTCGAGTATCACTTGGACCGAAAAGTTTAGTAAACAAAAGAAAGGATCTGGAATAATTAGTTGAAACAACTACATTTGTATTTATTTTAAGTACATGCACACACTCAAGGCGGCCTTACTGTGTGGTCAACCCTCTGTTGGCCATGGAAAAAAGTATTTCATAAACAATACACTAAAAGCACCTCTATGAATATCCCCTCCTACACATTCTGTCTGACGGTCCAAGTCCGCCAGCCAAGAAATCTGTATTTCACATCACACACCAACAACACACACACACATTCGCGTGCACACCGACAGAGAGACACACTCACCCACAAACACACAGGTTAGGCTTCAACAAAGTAGGAGTATCATATACAACAACTGTGGCTGGAATTCTTCCCAAAAAGCTTTTGTAATTTCACTAAAACCACTTATCCGACCAAAGTGTGTGTTTAACTGCAAGGTGGCGTCGGCTATCCACCGCTGCACCACACACACACACACACACACACCGGTCTCTTTAGTAACATGGGCTGTATATATTCATAAAAGGAGAGAATAACTGTTCTAAAACTACAGAAAGATCCTGTTGTTATTGTTGTTGTTTTATCAAAACCCCAGCCTATATTTAATGCCAAACAATACTGACAAACAGTAATGTTGTATTTTTTTATTAAGCTTATTCCAGACCTTAAATGAAGCCTCTGTGGAAAAGGCTATTAATGTTATTTTTTTCTCCCTGCCTTATTTCCTAAAAGGTGCTGTACCCTGCCACTGGCTCAAACCAGCATGCACGCACCACACACACACACACACACACACACACACACACACACAGTGGTAGCCGCCCGCGACATTCCTGCAGCTGCAGCGGTCTCTCTCTCTCTCTCTCTCGCACGCGCCCCCCCAGCGTTCTCCCTGGGGGATGAATGCCTAATGAGTCACGCGCCTGTCTGCCGTTACCTCTCAGCGTGTGTGTGTGTGTGTGTGTGTGTGTGTGTGTGTGTGTGTGTGTGTGTGTGTGTGTGTGTGTGTGTGTGTGTGTGTGTGTGTGTGTGTGTGTGTGTGTGTGTGTGTGTGTGGCGCGTGCGCGTGTGTGTGCGGAGGCAGGGGGGACTTGGCGCACGGACTGGCAGAGGGGGAGGGGTAGTTAGGAGATGACAGGGGGTTGAGGGAAAGGGAAAGAGAGAGAGAGAGAGAGAGAGAGAGAGAGAGAGAGAGAGAGAGAGAGAGAGAGAGGGGAAGGAGGAAAGGGCCGTCATTGCCACGCTCACATAGGTCCAGTAAAAAAAAGAGCCAAACAGACGTGTTTGTGTGCACTTAACTCCTTTTTCTGTTTATGTTGACCTCCACTCTGTCTTACTCACCCACTCACTAAAGTAAGCTACAATTCTGAAGGTACATTACAGACTTTAGAAGCTACATTAGAGACACATTATGAGGGAGGGATTTAAAATCATACAACCCCTCCCACAAATCATACAACCTCCTTTTCACCATATTGTACATACGGCACATCTATAAATGCTTAGTCGCCGACTATATTTAATAGTGGAAAAGACTGTGTGATAAAAGTGTGTGTTTGTGGAGGGGGGGTACGTAGTGGCAAGGCAACACTTGGTTTTTCATGGCCAGAATAATATTTTTGGTGGGGGAAGAAAGCACTGTGGGAAGGACAGGCATGCAACCAAACACCCCCCTCCCCCCCTCACACACACACCGTCCTCCCTTTCCTCTCTCTGCCCCCACCCCTCGGCCCCCACACGCTGAGCTGAACGGGCGGTTGCGGCCCAGTGGAGCAGGACGAGGGATGAGTGGGAGGGAGGGAGGGAAGGGGGTCTAGGAGGGCGAGAGGCAGGGAGGGGGAGAAGGGGCGGTGGTGGGAGGTTAGTGGCGGTGCAGCCAGGTGTGCCAGCGCCTCTCTCTTGTGTTTGGATAGGCCCGCCAAGGCAGCCGTGCGAGAACTTTAGACAGGTAACGACTCTGCCATTCTCTCCCCAGACAAAATCAGAGGGAGGGGGAGAGGCAGGGAGGGGGTGTCTAAGGGAGATAGAGAGAAAGCTGAGTGCAGCAAGGTTGAGTTTTGCAGAATAAAACAAAAATATGTGTCTGAGAAGGCTTCATATCCGCCCCAATGTCTGTAATTTTGTATACAATCAAATTACGCAAAGCTGTATTTATAGCATTATAGCATATATCTTTCATTCAATCACGCTACTCTGCATACTGTGGCATGTGTGAAACACTGAGTTGAGTGACTACACTCTTGAAAAACAAGGTGCTATCTAGAACCTAAAAAGGTTCTTCGGCTGTCCCCATAAGAGAAACATTTGATGAACCCTTTTTGGTTCCAGGTAGAACCCTATTGGGTTCCATGTAGAACCCTTTCCCCAGAGGGTTCTACATGGAACCCAAAAGAGTTCTATCTGGAACCAAAAAGTGTTCTCCTATGGGGACCCTTTTGGAACCCTTTTTTCTAAGAGTGTAGCGTCAGTGAAGAGGCCCCACAGAAAGAGGAAGAGACCCCTCGACCACTATGCTATCATATGAGGTCAGACGTCTGTACACATACTGGGAGGAGAGAGAAGTTCCATAAATATCTCTGCTGGCTATGTCATCATCAGCTGCAAACAACTGATAGACGAGTAGTCCACCTTATTTAGCTAACTCCATCAGTCCCACCGAAAAACACATACACATGCACACACACACAGACAAGACAGGAGAAAGGCAAGGTATATAGGGGCTCTGATCGAGGCCAGAGACTTCACTTTCCCTGTCAATCTCTGGTCCTGTCATCTAGCCTCTTACTGATAGTGCAGGCTAATGGCTAATTCACTGGCTAATGGCTAATTCACTGGCATAATGGATCATTGCAGACGGAATTATTCATAGATATATAAAGTGGCTATGTTGAGTGTATGTGTGCGTGCGTGTGCACGCCTGTGTGTGTGTGTGTTTGTGTGTGTGAGACAGAGGGAGGGAGTGTGTTACAGTACTTGTAAGCCTGCCAATAAGTTGCACTTTTAGTATTGATTGCTAACACTAAGGCTACCCAAAATGCAAGGCCCCTAGTGAATAAGCAAATCATTAGAGACTCAGTTATTCTCTAATTTGGCCAATTGACTAAGAAACACACTAGAGTCCTGAACCATGCATCACTCCTTCCCTAAAGATGGATACTGTGGTTGCCATGGTAGCATAGCCTTAGTGCCATGTGGGACACACACAGAGACCCACACACACTGCACACACACACTGCACACATACAGCACCACCACACTCACGCCAATACATACACACATTTGTGCAAACGCATGCACACACACACACACACACTCCAACCCCCTGCGGGGAGTGAGCTGTTCAGGGACACAGAGGCGTCAGCCCTGCTTATCCCCAGCATCACAGTGGCACTCAGCCAATAGAAAGTCCCCAACAAATGGCCATATCAAAGCAATAACCAAGGGTGTGTTCAGCAGGACGCAACGTTTTGGAACGTTCAAATATAAATATGCTATGTAGAACAAACATGTCTCTCCGACATAGAATAAGGAATCACGTCGGCTCTCTTCATGGAATTTCTATCTGCAACGTTTGAGAACGTTTTGCAACTGAACATGGCCGTGCTTCGTACAATATCTACAGCAACTTATATTGGTATTGTACTGGTAACTTCCTGTTCTTCCTGTCTTATATATAAGAAAGGCACTAATATGGATCACTCCCTAATAACTACGGACTCTAGTCCATATATCAAATGAATGTCTACTGCTACGCCTTGGCAGTGTCACACTGGGTTACAAGCATTTCTCTACACTCGCATTAACGTCTGCTAACCATGTGTATGTGACCAATAAAATTTGATTTGATTTGATTTGGTTACAATGTGCAATACATTGAAATATACACAAAAATCACAGCGGAAATCAGATTTTGAAATGGGAACCTATGGCTCTTTGAGTTTCAACCACCTTAAAATGACTGTTGTTGGAGGCAGGGATGTATAATAATAATAATAATAATGAGTAATCTCCCCACAACCCCCTAACATGGATGTGCGTGCGTGTGTGTGTTTACGTGTTTGTGTGTTTACGTGTGCATGTGTGTGTGCTAGTGTTTGTGTGTGCATGTGTGTGCATCTGTGCGTGCGTGTGCATACAATGCCTTCAGAATGTATTTACTTACTTTTTCCACATTTTGTTGTGTTACAGCCTGAGTTTATAATTGATTACATTTAGATTGTTTTGTCACTGGCTTACACACAATACCCCATAATGTCAAAGTGGAATTTTTAATAATGAATTACTAATAAAAATCTGAAATGTCTTGAGTCAATAAGTATTCAACCCCTTTGTTATGACAAGCCTAAATAAGTTCAGGAGTAAACATTTGCTTAACAAGTCACATAATAAGTTGCAAGGACTCACTCTGTGTGCAGTAATAGTTTTTAACATTATTTATGAACGATTTCTTCATCTCTGTACTCCACACATACAATTATCTGTAAGGTCCCTCAGTCAATCAGTGAATTTCAAACACAGATTCAACCACAAAAACCAGGGAGGTTTCCCAATAACTCGCAAAGAAGGGCACCTATTGGTAGATGTGTAAAAATACAAATAAAAGCAGACATTGTCTATCCCTTAGAACATGGTGATGTTATAAATTACACTTTGGATGGTGTATTAACACACCCAGTCACTACAAAGATACAGGTGTCCGTCCTAACTCAGTTGCCGGAGAGGAAGGAAACCTCTCAAGGATTTCACCCATGAGGCCAATGGTGACTTATGGCTGTGATAGGAGAAAACTGAGGATGGATCAATTGTAGTTACTCCACAATACTAACCTAATTGACAGAGTGAAAAAAGGAAGCCTGTACAGAATAAAACATTTACAAAACATGCATCATGTTTGCAACAAGGCACTGAAGTAATACTGCAAAGAATATGGCAAAGCGATTACATTTTGGTCCTAAATATGAAGTGTTATGTTTGGGGCAAATCCAATACAACACATTACTGAGTACCACTCTCCATATCTTCAAGCATAGTGGAGGCTGCATCACGCTATGGGTATGCTTGTAATGGTTAAGGACTGGGGAATTTTTTGGGATAAAAAAGAAACTGAATTTAACCTGGTTCAGTCTGCTTTCCACCAGAAACTGGGAGATGAATTCACCTTTCAGCAGTACAATAACCCAAAACACAAGGCCAAATCTACACTGGAGTTGCTTACCAAGAAGACTGTGAATGTTCCTGAATGGCCTAGTTACAGTTTTGACTTAAATCTACTGAACATCTACGGCAAGACCTGAAAATTGTTGTCTAGCAATGATCAACAACCAATTTGACAGAGCTTGAAGAATTATGAAAATAATAATGGGCAAATGTTGCACAATCCAGGAATGGAAAGCTCTTAGAGACTTACCCAGAAAGACTCACAGCTGTAATCGCTGCCAAAGTTGCTTCTACAAAGTGTTGACTCAGGTGTGTGAATACTTGTGTAAATGAGATATTTCTGTATTTTATTTTCAATACCTTTGTTACAATTTCTAAAAACAAGTTTTCACTTTATCATTAGGGGGTATTGTGGGTAGATGGGTGAGAGACAACAATCAATTAAATCAATTTTGAATTATGGCTGTAACACAACAAAATGTGGAATAAGTCAAGGGGTTTGAATACTTTCTGAAAGCACTGTATGTATGTGCGTGCGTATATGTGTGCATGTGTTTTGTTCTTTCTTGCTCTGTGGTCAGGATGCAGGAGAGGGGGAGGCCCCTGATTGGAGGAGCTCTTTACGAGCCGGAGGTAGAGAGTGTACTTTCCTCCTGGCCTCCGCCGGTTCCGCTGGAATAACAGAGCGCAGAAGGCCCGGTTCTCCCTGGAGCACACACATGCGCACACACACACCACTTAACCCTCTCTCAAACAGCGACCACACACACCGGGTACATGAAGAGCACAAATCTACAGAGCAGTTAAACGCAGAAGCTGATTTATATAAACCTTGCTGTCTGTCTCTCCGACATTTGCAACATTGTTTCAATATTCAATCGGATCTTCATCTGCCCCATAGTAATGCACGTGTTGGGATGAGACAGACAGACAGGCAGCGTTTCTCAGCCAGTCCGAATCATGAATCAACTGGCATCATTTTTATGGACATATACAAAGAAATGTCAATTGAAAAAAGGTCAGTTTGAAGTAATTGTGTTAGCGGTGTTGTTGGCTAGCTCCTCTGAACAACAGTGTCCTGATGAGTGAGTACATTTTATATGCCAGGCAAAATTGTGCCTCATTAGCTCATTGTTATGGATGTATCCAAATAAATGTCTCTAGAAAACAGCTTAAACAAATGCAAGTGCAGCTACTTTGCTGTTATTCTTGCTGCACTTTTTGACATGACTAAGTTAGCCGTAGTTGGCTAGCTAGCAAGCAAGGGATAAAAACGTTGCCAGCCAGTATGGCAATGGAACATTTAGAACGAACAACTGGGTCGCGTCCATAGATACAGAACAAAAAGACTGAATGACTGGGTCGCGTCTCTGGCAACCGAACTGATAGAACGAATGACCAGATGGCTTGGGTAGCAACCCTAGATTTGTGTCGGGACTATATCTTGTGGAAGGATGAAATAGTATGAATAAATTCATCAAAATATATTTTTTTTAATGAAAATGTGTCAATCATTATTTGAGTATGTTGGTAACCGAGTTAACAGTTACTATCACCATTGAGATATATACAGTTTTTGCATGGAAACACTGTGTGTACTGTAGATGAGACAAAAGTGTATGTTGATAAAGTGATAATGCCCTCGAAGCCTTTGCCGGACCTCGACTTCGTCTCAGGCCTAACAATGGTGACAGTAACTGTTAACAAAACCCTATACTGTATTATATGCCTAGTATGGTAGAGCATAACACAAAACAATGAAAATGGCTCAAAATTGCTCAATTGTTACAGTGTGAATATGTACAGTAGCTCTGTATTAGTGTGGTGTGTGCGCGCACACCCGCATGTGTGTGAGATCATTTTCTATGCCAGGCGACTGGGTCGTTGCCACACTCTCATCACAGAGAGAGTGCTAGTGTGTACCATTCGGCGGAGGGCGGCACGGGGGAGGAAGACGCCGAGATAGGCGAGACAAGCCCCGCTGCCTTCCGTTCTCCTCCACATCTCTCGTGAACCCGCCGACGCTATGTGCTGTGCTGTGCGCTTGCATTTGTTATTCACTAGGGTAGCCTCTATAGCTCTACCTCCCGAGAGAGAGAGAGAGCGAGAGAGCGAGAGAGAGAGAGAGAGAGAGAGAGAGAGAGAGAGCGAAAGCGAAACTGGAGAAAACTATAGGTTTGGACACACTCAGCACAACAGTACCATACTGTCATCCAACATTATCATGTCTTTTCAACCTGTGCCACTTTCAGCTACTTGAATGCCAAACAGGAGGCTGTCTACAATGTATTACCTTCTGCTATGCCAAGGGTCCCAGAAATAAGATGATAAGATGTTCATTTGTGAGATACAGTAAGCCTACAATGTGTTTTTCAGCAGTAACTTCAGACCTGTTGAAATCCCAGCCTTGGTTTGTGAAAACAATTCACAGGAACCCGCACTGCTCATAAACAATAGATAGAATATAACCAACCATCACAAGCCATCAGACAAGCACGTCTGTAGAGAAAAGCCTGCCATTTCTGGCTAAGCCAACAACAGGCACTGACAACAAAGAGGTGTGCACACTGCTATAAACAGTACGATTACAATAGGCTTTTGTGTCAGGACTCAGAAAGCCAACTCCTGGCAAGTTACTTGAGTCATGTCACTCTATGACTGTTCATTTACTGTCAGTAGAAATGACAAACATTTTTTTGAAAGAAAGACAATTTGCAGACAATATCTATTGTGCCACTGTTCAGCTGCATCTAATGTATTCTCCCCGAAACGGTCTTTTTAGCCAATGCATTCCATTTAATTTTGTTTTCCGTGAACCCTACGTGGTAGTTGCGTGTATCTGTATTCTTGGCTGTGAAGAAAACGTCACCAGTTTACCTGTATCACTCAAACACCTCCAGCTTATCTAAACCGCTTTTGCCTTGCGTGCCTCACAAACAAAAATCAGCAGTAGCCACGCTCAGTAGCTCGCTAAGCCTCTTACGCCCTCAAGATTAGAGCTTTGGAGCGATGACAGATGCACTCCGTAGTGATAAAAAAAAACACACACACACACACTGCACCTGTGTGAACAGATTCGGCGACAGTGAGTCGGCGACGGTGAGCCAGCGACGTGCTTGCTCAAAGCCAGCACACTGGCACAGACACCACACCTGTGACGCCTCACAACCTGCATGGCATAATGCCATTAGCTCAGCTGAATGGGGACGGCATGGCAAACACAGCCCAGTGAAACAGCTAGGAGAGGAACAGCAGCAATGGACAGAAGAGCCATGAGAATGAGATCAATCTAGCAAAAGGGAGCCTGACTAGTCACCCATTCATATTACTTATTAACTTGGACTAGAATTGTGCCTTTCAATCTCGGCTTCATGTTGTGGTTTGAGCCAGTGTTGATTTCAATGTCATGTAAATATCTGTGAATAATGACATAAAGAAGTGCATACTCAACCAACAGAACAAAAACTTCAGGCCAGGCACCATACCCTCAAATGGTGTTTTTCCCCCTTAATAATATCGCAATCAACTTTTACCAGGTGAACGTAAACACACATATAATACTTTTTTGTATTACAATTCTTCTGAAATATTATATTAAAATATGAAAAATTGGCAAAATCTCTTTAAATATGTGCAATAATAGTGTTTAAGATGATTTTGGAATGATTACCTCATCTCTGTACCCCACACACATACAATTCTCTGTAATGTCCCTCAGTCATGCAGTTAATTTCAAACACAGATTCACTACAAAGATACAGGTGTCCTTCCTAACTCAGTTGCCGCAGAGGAAGGAAACCACTCAGGGATTTCACCATGAGACCAATGGTGATTTTAATAAAACAGTTACCGAGTTTAATGGCTGTGATAGGAGAATACTGAGGATAGCTCAACAACATTGTAGTTACTCTACAATACTAACCTGAAAAAAAGGAAGCCTGTACAGAATAAAAATATTCCAAAACATGCGTCCTGTTTGCAATAAGGCACTAAATTAAAACTGCTAAAAATGTGGCAAAGAAATTAACTTTTTGTCCTGAGTGCAAAGTATTATGTTTGAGGCAATCCAACACAACATATCACTGAGTACTACTCTTCATATTTTCAAGCATGGGGGTGGCTGCATCATGTTATGGATATGCTTGTCATCGACAAGGACTAGGAAGTTTTTTAGGATAAAAAGAAACAGAATAGCGCTAAGCACAGGCAAAATCCTAGAGTTTAACCTGGTTCAGTCTGCTTTCCACCAGATACTGGGAGACAAATTCACCTTTTAGCAGGACAATAACCTAAAACCTAAAAGGTCAAATATACACTGGAGTTGCTAACTAAGACGACATTGAATGTTCCTGAGTGTCCAAGTTACAGGTTTGACTTAAATCGGCTTGAGAATCTATGGCAAGACTTGAAAATGATCAACAACCAATTTGACAGAGCTTGAAGAATTAAAAAAAGAATAATGTGTTACAATTGTACAATCCAGGTGTACAAAGCTCTCAGAAAGACTCACAGCTGTAATCACCCAAGCATTGAGCATTATAGACCAATATTATTCTGAATAAATTCTGTCACAAAAGGCAGATTGCTTAAGACCAATGCTGCTTACTCTGTGTCTCAATAAAAATAAAATGTAGTTTAGAGCAAGCTCTTAGCCCAGTCGTCATTACAGACAATTGGAATCAGCAATGCAACATACAGTTTTAACCAATGATAAAGCAAGGAAAACATATGTAAGAATTGAAATGCTGATGAAACCATAATCTTACCACTGGAGACGAAATTCGACACCCAGGGCAATCACAGATTGGAGGATGTACCTGTAAGATTCCTTTGGACATAAGGGTCTTTAAACTTTTCCCTGAGAGAGAGAAAGAGTGAGGGAGAGAGTTAGAAGGAGTTATAATACAAAAATAAACCATACTTATACAGGACCCATTGATATCAGCAACTTTAAATCAATGATATGTAATAACCTACACATGGAGGTGATTACAAATGACAGGACCTTCAATAGCTTTATATAGGCCGATATATTTGTCTAGCGAACATAAGACTATGTTAACAGAGTCTATACATAAACATCAATAAAACAGTTTGTGCAACACAAAATGTGGATAATTGTTGAATAATCACGCATCCAAAACTAAAACATAAACATTACATTTGGAATTGCCAGTTTTTCAAACTAAATGACCTAGTTTCACCGATGAGTTGTAGTTGAGCCCCGTGTGTTAAGATACATGGCAGTAGGCTATTGTCATTGTATCTAATGTCAGATATGAAACTATCTTTTATCAGGCTAGCATGTTTTGCCCGAGGGCAACACCCTCTCCCAACAGAACTTGGGGTGAGGTGAGGTTCCAAAATACTTGCGCACGCGGCCAGCGCAATAACGGGTAAATTATTCAAATAGGCCCAAAGTTAGTCAATAATATTCATTGTTCTAATAAGAAATCAATTAATAAACATCTTCTGAGACGTTTGTTTTGTCTGAGCCAATGTATAACTTTTCAAACCAAAATAGTAGCCAGACAATAACATCATTATTTTGGATAGTTGCAACGCAAACATAATCTACCCAAAATAACCAAAAGAGTAAGGAATAGCCTAAAACTTAAAGTCAAATAATTTCGTTCCCTCTCTCCAACATCATTCTGGTCTTTTGAGGTGTCAACACAAATTTAGCCTTCTGTTATACCCAACACTCAACGGAATGATACCCGCAACGTCTATCAACTGCCATATAATGTTTAAACAATTCTGTACCCAAATATTAACGTATTTCACCTTAGTCCACGACTCCTTACGCCCCGTTTTGCGAATGGTCGCTGCCTGTGAAGATACAGTGAGGGTATGTGCCTTTTCTCATCTCTCTTCTTACGCGCTGTCGTTGGTGTACTGCTGAGTAACCCTTTAACTACGAAACGCAGAACCAAACCAGGGAAACCGAATTTCCACTCACAAAACAATGACAAAAACCTTAAATTGGGTATCCTCCTCAAAATGAACATACTTTAAAAAAAAAAGGTATACATAATGTTTTATGTTGCCTACCTTTGTGCCTTATACTTCGTTTCCAATCTTTGGCGGTCTCCCTTCCACTGACAAACTGGAACTCATTCGGGGTGAGCCACTCGCCCCGGTATTTGATTGAGGGTCCCTTACTACCTTGGCACAGTTTGTTAATGTATAGTAAAGCCTTGTTCTCCCCGCACTCCACCTCGATGCATGGTTCCCCGTTCTCAAAAAACGGCTGAAAGTCGGGGATGGAGGAAAACCTCTCCAGCATTAAGTCGTCCGGGTGATGGTGAAGGTGCTGGTGATGCAGTGCCGAGTCGTGGAGCCCCAAGTACAAGCGGTGATGGCCGAAAATATGGTCGTACTGCGGTGGGTGCGGGGTCACCACAGTGATAGCGGTGTCATTTAAAGGGGCCAGGTATTCGGACTGGTTGAAGGCAGCCAATGCCAATACGTCCCCATCCAGTCTCTCCTTTTTGATGGCAGGCATGTTACTGGGAGCGAAGCGCCGGTAACTAGTGATTAGCAGCTAGTCCGACCCAACTTGTGTGTCCTCTTTTCGGAGTTGGTCAGCCGCCCCAGACTTGAAGACGAGACACTTTGTTTTAGGCAGGGCTCCGGTGTCGCTCCGTGACACTCTGTTGAACTTCCCGGACAGATTGCCATTCACTAGTTTCCAGCTCTCTGTAGTGGCCGCGCTCTCTTCCGCCACACTCCACCACTCACCACTCGCTTGACGGTTCTCGCCGCGCTCCTGCCTACCACCCGCGCTCCTGCCTACCACTTTTAATCGGACTTGCGTTACTAATACCTGACACGTTGGAGTGGTCATACCTTAGCCATGGACATCACGTTATCCACAATGATCATTGACACTTCCCCACATGTCTCTTCAGTTTAGTATTTTCTAAACAGTAGGCCTATTGTTATGATGTTGGTTTCTCTTATTTTACCTGCCTTTATTTATTGCATTTAACAGGTTCACAGTCATTGTGCCTTCCAATATGCTGGTATTACGCAAGACCGTCTCTACCTGAATAATTAACAATACTAGGCTATATAACGTCTTGTTTGATGTATTAGAAGTAGTACAAAAGATGCAAATATAGGTTCCTTTGCTACATACTTTCCATATGCCATAAAACTAGAGCCTATGGCTATCTGAGCATTGCAAACTTCCCTATTTTTCAAGATATTTCAACGTATTTGCGTGGAACAAATTCAACTGATGGGACCTTTGAAATAGTTGTTTTTTAACCCTGTGTAGGCTATATCGTTAAAGTCACGGTGAAGTTCACAGACCCAGACCAAACAAGATTTGCACTCTCCGCCGCTTCTCAACTTGGCCCATTTAAACAGCCGAGGTTTTGCGAGCGCGAAAACTTGAAGGGGGGTGCGCGACGGACGTCATTATTGCGCAAAATATAGCCTAAACACAGTCACATATTCCTGACACATACTGTAGCCTACGGATTATAATATTTCCCTCTTCTTAAATGATTATAATATTCATGTTCATATATCAGCAGGTACATATAGCCTACAACAACAATACATACCGAAACAACAAAATTCAAAGTCAGTTGATGGTTAGGCCTACCAAGGTAGGGATACATTTTTTGATAGGCTATGCTAACATAGAAGTAGGCCCCATTGTCTCGCAACAACAAGCAAACACGTACAGGCCTATAGACTATATTCCATTAAATTCAACAACAGCTTTGAACACATATATGTTCATTCTCTTTAATTGGTCTTTGCTCATAGTTCTACCCTTCATAACCTCTGAGGTTCAGAATGTGGTGGGTGTTCTCTGTTGTGCCCTCAGTGCTTGAAGTCAATATTTTTCTTGTACTCTTTGTAATCATCTTCCCACTACTGTAATGATCTCTCTCCTTTGAGAAAACGATGGCCATTTTAAAAATCTGGAAAGGATATCATAAAGAACAGAAGATTTTATTCATCACATTTGTTAAGTCAAAATATCAGCAATATCTCAAAATCTGCCTGCATTTGTGAAACTTAAAATCAAACACGCCAGACTAAATGTTGTGTGTTTGACCTCACCAAACTTATATTACCTTAAAAATACCAATCGCATACAAATCTAATCCCACACAGGTTGTTGTGAAATGAACAAAGGCGTGAGTGTAATTAGATAATGGATAGAAAGACCTGTACGTGCTGTTCGCCTTCACATAGTCCCATAGTGGTAATATCTTCCATTGAAGAGGGCAAGGGCATGATCCAATGGACCTAAAAAAAAAAAATCAGAGTAGAAAGTCACATCAGGAACGGTACTCAAAGCTGATCTACAATCAGGTCCCCCTGATACATATATTCTTATTGATACATATATTCTTATTCATTATGATCTTAAAGGCAAAACTGATCCCGGATCAGCACTCCAGGCTCTGACCCATCAACTTACCACCACCCAGGTTTATCCATCCTCCACACCACCACATGGAATAGCCATTCCACAGCAGAGGTTGGGCCCAGAGTCCTGTGTGTCAGACGCATATAAATCACACCGAATGCCCCCTGTCACGCACAGGAAGGAGCTATGCACTGCAAAGGGGCCTGAGCGCAGAGGGCCATAGATAAAGCATTGCTGGATAGCCCTACTGCTTGGGTTATACACCTATAAGCAAAAACATGCATGCACACATATGTACCCATATACTGTATACAAACACACACACACACACACACACACACACACACACACACACACACACACACACACACACACACACACACACACACACACACACACACACACACACACACACACACACACACACACACACACACACACACACACCACACACACTGAAATTCTCTGGTCCCTGATTCATTCATGTCAACACAACAGGTTGAATGAGGGAATGAGCAGCATGGGCGCTTTCATGACATGGTGGAGGAGACCATTCTCACCATCACTTCTGCAAAGCTTTATGAACCATCACCTTGTTTACTGACATTAAAGGATATACACTATATATACAAAAGTATGTGGACACTCCTTCAAATGAGTGGATTTGGCTATTTCAGCCACACCCATTGCTGACACGTGTATACAATTGAGCACACAGCCATGCAATCTGCATAGACAAACATTCGCAGTAGAATGGCCTTACTGAAGAGTTCAGTGACTTCCAACGTGGCACTGTCATAGGATGCCACCTTTCCAACATGTCCGTTCGTCAAATTTCTGCCCTGCTAGAGCTGCCCTGATCAACTTTAAGTGCTGTTATTGTGAAGTGGAAAGGTCTAGGCGCAACAACGGCTTAGCCGCGAAGTGGTAGGCCACACAAGGTCACAGAACAGGACCGCCGAGTGCTGAAGAAATCGCCTGTCCTCGGTTCCAACACTCACTACCAAGTTCCAAACTGCCTGTGGAAGCAACGTCTGCACAAGAACTGTTCGTCAGGAGCTTAATTAAATGAGTTTCCATGGCCGAGCAGCCGAACACAAGCCTAAGGTCAACATGCGCAATGCCAAGCATCGTCTGGAGTGGTGTACAGCTCGCTGTCATTGGACTCTGGAGCAGTGGAAAAGCTTTCTCTGGAGTGATGAATTACGCTTCACCATCTGGCAGTCGACGGACGAATCTGGATTTGACGGATGCCAGAAGAACGCTACCTGCCCGAATGCATAGTGCCAACTTTAAAGTTTGGCGGAGGAGGAATAATGGTCTGGGGCTGTTTTTCATGGTTCAGGCTATGCCCCTTAGTTCCAGTGAAAGGAAATATTAACGCTACAGCATTCAATGACATTCTAGACAATTCTGTGCTTCCAACTTTTTGGCAACAGTTTGGGGAAGGCCCTTTCCTGTTTCAGCATGATAATGCCCCTGTGCCAAAGCGAGGTCCACACAGAAATAGTTTGTCGAGATTGTTGTGGGAGAACTTGACTGCCCTGCACAGAGCTATGACCTCAACCCCATCAAACACCTTTGGGATGAATTGGAACGCCGACTGCGAGCCAGGCCTAATCGCCCGTCTCACTAATGCTCTTGTGGCTGAATGGGAGTAAGTCCCCGCAGCAATGTTCTAATATCTAGCGGAAAGCCTTCCCAGAAGAGTGGAGGCTGTTATTGCAGCAAAGGAGGGACCAACTCTATATTAATGCCCATGAGTTTGGAATGAGATGTTTGACGAGCAGGTGTCCACATACTTTTGGTCATGTTGTGTATGTCTTCTGTTAGCGGTGGGTCAAGTTATAAAGCCGGGATTCAATCTGATCAGCGGTAGATCTGCGTTATTGCGCTCTTGACATTTAAAGGTATCTTCCGGTTGAGCCAACCTAAACCACATGGACTGTTTGGACATATTCCAGTCCAACAGGCGGTACCGGTGCATCAAGGCTCAGACCAACAGACTCCTAAACAGCTTCTATCCCCTGGCCATAACACTGTTAAATGGCTAACAACTACTGCTCTCCCACAGACTATCCACACTGACTCTATGCCCATCCACAGGTCTCTACCCACTCACAATCACAGAATTTTTGGGAAAGAGCTCTCAATGTAAGAATTTCACTGTACTGTTTTACACCTGTTGTATCTTGTGCGTGTGGCGAATAAATGTTGAAACTTGAAATATATGCAGCCTTTCCGTGAATGCGGTCTCTGCGAACGTGGGAGCATTTCCTTTAAAAGGGTAGGCCTAAATAGTCGACAAAGCGCGATTGGATTGAATCCCGGCCTAAATCAAAAATGCCTTTTAACTAATCTGAACCATAGATGACCGTGATGATATCTGATCTGTAAAGCCTGTAGATATCATGCCATAGTTCATAGCAATATTACAAAATGGTGTGGTAGGCTAATTTCTCCAATGTCTCTCAATGTAGGCTACATCTAATCAACCAGGGTATTATGGTAACAGGCAGGAACAAAACCTTGCATATGCAACGGAACTTCAAAGTAGAATGAACAACTGTTTCTAGGAAGGCGACTTAGTAGGTGAACGTTTTATTTTAATTCTCTCTTTTCACCCCCGTCACCTCAGAAACACCTCTGCGGAAATGTGGGCTCCGGTGTCGATAAGTAGGTGCTGGGGCGGACCTTTAGGAGAGCCCTGGGGAACCCTGTCATCACTGTCATATCGGGGATACCCATGCCCCCTCACACCCACTCCCAGTCTGTGACTCATTGGCTCCATTGCATTACTGCACCCAGACACCCACCATGGAAGGGTTCCCCCAAACTCCGACTGACATGGCAACATCTCGGCCTCCAGCAGTTCGCTGAAGAGGGTTGGCTGTTATTGGGCGTATGATTTCATTATTGTTTCGACCACCACCACCCTCTTGTTCTTTCTCTTTCATCCTATATCCATGTGTGGACATAATTAAATAATCTCTTTTGATCGCGTGTGCTACTAGGACACCCTCTTTTTTCACAGAAAAAAAATGGGATTCAATTATATTTTTGTTGAAATAGAAATGACAATAAAATTCTGTGTTTTCTCAATAAAATATTCAGCGAATGGCGTTTTGTTTATTCACTCCACGTCGGCCATATAGATCCCCCCTAATGACACCCCTGCCTCTGCGCGGTTGTTGGCAGCGGCCCCAGAGCCGCTGCGCTGCCGGCGGGGGAGAGAGGCAATAAATAACCCGGGGAGAGGAGCGGAGACCCCCGGGCGGTGCACAGTCTGACCTGACAAATACTCACTGGAAAACCATCACAGAGTGAGAGCCCACCCCTAGTGCTTAGAGCCAGCCTTTCAGACATGAGCTGCAATATAGGCCTACCCCTATTGGAAAAAGCAGCGTCTCTCCCTCCATCTCTCTCCCCAATCGATAGCCAGACACTGTCTGAGACACGGCGTCAGTAATTAACTATTTAGAGAACTGTTTTGAATTTCTTGCTTGCACAATTTTATAAGCCTCTTATCTTATTGCCCCCACCAAATAAATGTGGCCCCCAGACTTTAGCACCAATTTGAGCTTGATAGGTTCTTGTCCTGGTTCAAATAGGCAAGGTCATAAGTGTCCCCACAAGGTAAACTATTAGTACAAAAATAGGTAGAATGTTTTCTGTGTATGTTTCCTGGCTGTCCTCATAAAACATACATTTTTACCACCTTTGCCTGAAAGCTCACTGATTCGCTCTTCCAAAGACATCCAAAATGTGGTTTCAGATTAAACTGACAGTGGCACCAAGAGAGCTCTTTGACATCCAATATTTCAGCACAGCGAGCGGACGCTGTAACAGTACCCGCAGAGGCTCATGGAGTTTTTGCTGTCGTGCCGGCGCCTTTCGTTTCTCTCGCAGGATCTGAAGGGTCAGGATGCTGCCTGTGTGATCCCACATGGCTGCTCTTCCAAATGGATTTATTTCCTTTCTGGACGGCCAGGCAGGCAAGCAGCCCAGGAGGATACTCATTTTAGACCAGAGTCTGTAGCTGTCAACGCAAACAGAGGCAAGGACACCCAACCTTTTTCCCGTGGAACCCCCCCTCCTGCAAGAACACACACACACTCAAGCATGCCTGTATGAACACACATACACCAACCACACACACACACAAATCAAATTCAATTTTAATTGTCACATGCTTCATAAACAACAGGTGTGGACTAACAGTGAAATGCTTACTTACAGCCCTTCCCAACAATGCAGAGAGAAAGAAAATAGAGAAATAATAGAAAAGTAATAGCACATAACAATACAAATAATAATAAATACACAATGAGTAAAAATAGCTCGGCTATATAGAGGGGGTACCAGTACCAAGAAATGTACATATAACTAGGAATAAAGTGACTAAGCAACAGGATAGATAATAAACAGTAACAGCAGCGTATGTGATGAGTCAAAAAAAAGTTAGTGCAAAAAGGGTCAATGTAGGTACTCTGGGTATCTATTTCGTAACTATTTAACAAACGATTTAGCAGTGTAATGGCTTGGAGTTAGAAGCTGGTCAGGATCCTGTTGGTTCCAGACTTGGTGCATCACTATCACTCCCTGTGCGGTAGCAGAGAAAACATTCTATCACTTGGGTGGCTGGCATTTTTGACCATTTTTAGGGCCTTCCTCTGACACTGACTGGTATAGAGGTTCTGGATGGCAAGGAGCTCAGCCCCAGTAATGGACTGGGCCGTACGCACTACCCTCTGTAGCGCCTTGCGGTTGAATGCCAAGCAGTTGCCATACCAAGCGGTGATGCAGCCAGTCAAGATGCTCTCAATGGTGCAACTGTACAACTTTTTGAGGAACTGATGGCCCATGCCAAATCTTTTCAGCCTCCTGAGGGGGAAGACGTGCCCTCTTCAAAACTGTGTTGACGTGTGTGGAGTGGACCATAATAGATCCTCAGTGATGTGGACACCGAGGAACTTGAAGCTCACCACCCGCTCCACTACAGCCCTGTCGATGTTAATGGGGGCGTGCTCTGCCCTCCGTTGCGTGTAATCCACAATCAGCTCCTTTGTCCTGCCAACATTGAGAGGTTGTCCGCCTTGCACCATACTGTCTGACCTCCTCCCTATAGGCTGTCTCATTGTCGTCGGTGACCAGGCCTACCACAGTCGTGTCGTCAGCAAACTTAATGATGGTGTTGGAGTCGTGAGCAGCCATGCAGTCGTGGGTGAAGAGGGAGTACAGGAGGGGACGAATAGCGCACGCCCGAGGGGCCCCCGTGTTGAGGGTCAAGGTAGAGGATGGGTTGTTCCCTACACTCACCACCTGGGGGGGGGCCCTCAGGAAATCCAGGATCCAGCTGCAGAGGGAGGGGTTCAGTCCCAGGGTCCTTAGCTTAGTGATGAACTTTGAGGGCACTATGGTGTTGAACACTGAGCTGTAGTCAATGAACAGCATTCTCACATAGGTGTTCCTCTTGTCCAGGTGGGAGAGGGCAGTGTTGAGTGCAATAGAGATTGCATCTTCTGTCGATCTGTATAATTGGAGTAGGTCCATGGTGTCTGGGATGATGGTGTGGATGTGAGCCATGACCAGCCTTTCAAAGCATTTCATGTAAGTGCTATGGGGCGATGGTCATTTAGACTGTAGTGTTCTTGGGCACAGGGACTACGGAAAGGGGGATACCCAGTCAGTTGTCCAACTGAAATGCATTTTCCGCATTTAACCCAACCCCTCTGAATCAGAGAGGTGGGGCTGTTTTAATCGACATCCACATCTTCGGCGCCCGGGGAACAGTGGGTTAACTGTCTTGCTCAGGGGCAGAACGACAGATTTGTACCTTTATCAGCTCGAAGGATTCGATCCAGCAACCTTCCCAACGTTCTAACCACTAGGCTACCTGTCCCCCCATGATCTGCTTGAAACATGTAGGTATTACAGACTGAGTCAGGGAGAGGTTGAAAATGTCAGATAGCATATGATAGCAAAATGTGTAGAATTGCAGGAAATTAGCTTTAAAACTGCAACATTTTCTCTCAGCCTCATGGAAAAATGTTTACAATTGCAAGAAATTTGCTCTAAAAGTGCACATTTTTCTCTTCGTCTATGACAAAATGTGATGAAATAGCATTATAAAACTGCACATGTTACTCTCTGCACCATGGCAAAATCAGTTTCCCTCCCCCTCTTTTTTGTTGTTGTTGTTGCAGTTTTATAGCTAATTTCCTACAATTCTAAACAATTTGCCATGGTGGGGCCCCCTGGAGTATGGTGCCGTGGGGCCCCAAATACGGTAGTCTGGCCCTGCGTACGCACACACACTCAAGCATGCCTGCAAGAACACACATACTGTACACACTCACTCTAAAGCATGCAAGAACACACACACCAAATGTATCGTATGAAAAGCAACCATAGAATTAAACAAGTTTAGAGAAAAACAAACCTGTAAGGAGGTTATGTGAAATCTTTGTAGATATTCTAATCAATGATCAAAATGTCAATAGTTTGTTCTATGATTCGAAAATTTGACCTTTCCAGTCCTTATCATGCACAAATCACCATGGCCTCATGTGTCCTCCAACCAGCCCCTATTGGTATAAAACACAATGTGTTCCCTTTCCACCTCAGTAGAAGCTCAGATAATAATTTGTGCAGTAAAATATAGCGTGCCTCTCTAAGTTTGTGGGAGTTATTGACGCAATATTCCCCACACAGGAGGTTGGTGGCACCTTAATTAGGGAGGACTGGCTCGTGGTAATGGCTGGAGCGGAATTAGTGGAATGGTATCAAATACAACTATGTTTTTGATGCCATTCCATTCGCTTCTTTCCGGACATTTTATGAGCTGTTCTCCCTTCAGCAGCCTCCTGTTATTCCCCTCGATATTTGTGCGAGGCAGTGATAGGAACATAAATTATTTCTTATCTCTTCCCGCAATCCATTTTTCAAAGGGTTCACCATGTTTGAAAGGTAGCAGCGCCATCAGCCAACCCCAGATAATACTAGGCTCGCCTTCAAGAGACTCCATTTACAGATGTGAAATTAAATTATATTTCAAATATTGGAATAACCCTCATTAGGTCTATTCAACAACCAATAAAACCAAAATAAGGTTATGGCAAACAAACATGCAATGTCTCACTTGTTTCAAATAGCCTATGAATGGTTGCCAAGATAGCCAATCAACAAGGAAATAGACATCCTTGGACTTCTTCTAGCAAATATGTGTGGAAAGTATTAGTCTTTTAATGTCAATGTTGGTTGGCCCCCAACCAAGAATCACCATAACGTTTGGCATTTTCTTGCCTAACTAAAATGTTATAGGCTAGCCCTGGCTGTAAACAAACAAAAGCTTCAAAATATGGTTCATGAGGTAGTCCCCTGGAATGCATTTCAATTAACAGGTGTGCCTTGTTAAAAGTTGATTTGTGGAATTTGTTTCCTTCTTAATGCGTTTGAGCCAATCAGTTGTTCTGACAGGGTAGGGGTGGTGTACAGATGATAGCCCTATTTGGTAAAAGACCAATTCCATATTATGGCAAGAACAGCTCAAATAAGCAAAAAGAAACGACAGTCCATCATTGCTTTAAGACATGAAGGTCAGTCAATCTGGAAAATTTCAAGTACTTTGAAAGTTTCTACAAGTGCAGTTGCAAAAACCATCAAACGCCTTGATGAAACGGGCTCTCATGAGGATCGCCACAGGAAAGGAAAACCCAGAGTTACCTATGCTGCAGAGGATAAGTTCATTAGAGTTACCAGCCTCCGAAATCAGCAGTTAACTGCACCTCAGATTGCAGCCCAAATGCTTCATAGAGTTCAAGTAACAGACACATCTTAACATCAACTGTTCAGAGGAGACTAGGTGAATCAGGCCTTCATGGTCGAATTTCTGCAAAGAAACCACTACTAAAGGACACCAATAATAAGAAGAGACTTGCTTGGGCCAAGAAACATGAGCAATGGACATTAGATTAGTGGAAATCTGTCCTTTGGTCTGATGAGTCCAAATTTTAGATTTTTGGTTCCAACCGCCGTGTCTTTGTGAGAGGCAGAGTCGGTGAACAGATGACCTCTGGTTCCCACAATGAAGCATTGAGGAGGAGTGTGTGGGTGCTTCGCTGGTGACACTGTCAGTGATTTATTTAGAATTCAAGGCACGCTTAACCAGCATGGCTACCACAGCATTCTGCAACGATACGCCATCCCATCTGGTTTGCGCTTAGTGGGACTATCATTTGTTTTACAACAGGACAATGTCCCAAAACACACCTCCAGGCTGTGTAAGGGCTACCAAGAAGGAGAGTGATGGAGTGCTGCATCAGATGACCTGGCCTCCACAATTACCCGACCTCAACCCAAATGAGATGGTTTGGGACGAGTTGGACAGCAGAGTGAAGAAAAAGCAGCCAACAAGTGCTCAGCATATGTGGGAACTCCTTCAAGACTGTTGGAAAATCATTCCAGGTGACTACCTCATGAAGTTCGACCCTACATTGTAGATGTGTACATGTGTGCTAAACATGTGTACATGTGTGCTAAACATGTGTATTTGTGTGCTAAACATGTGTACATGTGTGCTAAACATGTGTATTTGACCAATGATATATGATTTGAGTTGAGAGAATGCCAAGAGTGTGCAAAGCTGTCATTAAGACAAAGTGTGGCAACTTTGAAGAATCTCAAATATAAAATATATTTTGATTTGTTTAACACTTTTCTGGTTACAGCATGATTCCATATGTGTTTTTTTCATAGTTTTGATGTCTTCACTATTATTCTACAATGTAGAAAAGAGTAAAATTAAAGAAAAACCCATGAATGAGTAGGTGTGTCCAAACTTTCGACTGGTACTGTACATATCTAAATACGTAAAATAATTGAACAATCCCTTTAACAATTGTGTCTTTAAATAAGACAACACCTTTAATGTTGTTCAATGCATATGCTGCTAGTGTCACAAAGTTTGTCTTGGAGTGTTGTGGAAAGACCAATTAAATGTACTGTTCACACCTGAGCGCCTCCAACCTACAACAAACATCAAATCGGCTTTGTAAAGAGTTAATATCTGCTTGCAAAGAATACATTTCCTGATCTCCCGGCCGATATTGAGTTTTGTTCCGTGCGATTTGAAACCAGCAATCAGCACTGCGGTTTGAAATAGCCCTGAAACCGGAGCCAAGACGTCGATGAGTCGCCGACACGTTTCAATTAGAGAGCCGCCCTGGCCGATCTATCCCCCGGGGCGTCACAGCTCAGCGGTCACGCCCCACACTGACTCCACACGAGAAGAAGTTTATAGGCTCAAGGAGTTTGGAAAGCATTGGTAAAACCTTCTTAAGTGTTTTTAATTGCACATCATAACTGTTGTTTTCATAACGATGCTAGAGGATTAGAGATGGAGGCATAGTTGCTTGTTTGTAGTGCTTGGAATCGTTTTTAATCCACAGTAATTACCAAGTAATAAAAGCCTTTGAATATTCCTTTAGGTATTAATGAAAACACGGTTGGTTTCAATGTGAAAACCACATATATTTTATAACCTGAGTAGTCTGCTGAATTTGAGCAAACAACATTCAATCCCTTGAGATAGTTCTATGAAAAACACTTTTTTCAATATTTTTTGGCTGAATTTGGCCTCCATAAACCAAAACATTACACAAATTATTTCTGATATGCCTAATCCTGTATGTAAAAGTACATTTAGCATGGTCACTGTCATAATGGTCAGTTTAAGGAGGAAGTTCAGTATTTTACAACTTAATGTTCGATGGTTCCTCACCCTGAAAGTAGTTCTGTAGAGAAACCGTAATCCATGGTTCGGTTTTCTTGAAACAGCCACTACAAACTTTAGCTAACTTTAGTCACTCTTAGTTAATGCCATATTGGCGTTTTGAGCTGTATAATTTCCAGACCATTGAAGCAACATGTGTGGTATGAGAAATTCATAATTCTAAAACCTTTAATATATGCTATCTAATGATAATTTCAGCTGTAGCAGCTACTTAATTTGGTGCTGGGATCAAAGGCTTTTAAATTTGACTAACGAGTAGCAGACAAGTTCAAAACCCAGCCCATCCCCTTCTGAAAAGTCTAGTATACAATCCACCCAGTCATACCATACCACCACCTCATCCAAATCATGATTTGCCAAAATAATCAGTGACACCAATCCACCACACTGGAAGATATTTTTCTCCCATTTATGAGATGTACATATGAGAATGGAATTTTATTCCACATTTTTTTGTAGAATTGTCGCTGTAGTATAGTAATTAAAGTTTTGGTGCATTAATTCAATGATTCAATACATTTTTTAGAGAGGAAAATGACTGCATAATTGGATCTTGCGTGTGCACTGTGTCGAGATGTGTGTGTGTGTGGATGTGTGTATGTGTGTGTGTATCCTATGTGTGTGTATATGCGGTGTGCAATATGGATGCGAGGCAGCCTTGGGGTCAGCACTATCCCTGCCCTTGAGCCAAGATGCACGGCTCTGACAGTCCTCATCAACAACAGTAGACTGCACATTGTGGAGGAGTGTGCAACGGGGGCTGGGGGGTTACGGGTGAGCCACGGGGGCTCAGCGACAGCTCACTACCCCCATACCCCCCCACTGCCCACATCCCCCCCTCCGCCTCCGGCCTCCCACTCCTTGGCTGGATTGCAGCCCTGCATCAGGCTCACTGCAGGCGCTGCTCGCCTTCCCCACAACCCCCATACCCTCCCCATCCCCCGACTGCCCAATCGATATGGCTCTTCGCCTTTCATCTGACCAGAGCTTTGGAGGAGCCGCACTTCCTGGAGAAAACCCAATACAGCACTCACTCTCGGGGTAGCTTACTGTTTATGTGTGTGTGTGTGTGTGTGTGTGTGTGTGTGTGTGTGTGTGTGTGTGTGTGTGTGTGTGTGTGTGTGTGTGTGTGTGTGTGTGTGTGTGTGTGTGTGTGCGTGCATGTGTGTGCGCTGTCTGCGCACGAGCGTGTGTGTGTACTGTGTCTGTTTTTGTGTGTGTGCGCACGCAAGCACGTGTGTGTGTGTGTGTGTGTGTGTGTGTGTGTGTGTGTGTGTGTGTGTGTGTGTGTGTGTGTGTGTGTGTGTGTGTGTGTGTGTGTGTGTGTGTGTGTGTTCGAGAGCTATAAATCAATCAACACAACACGTTTAGATTCATACCTTTTATTACTGTCAATACTATTTTCTCTTTAAATAAATGAATGGATGACGGAGTGCCTGATTTAAAGAGAGTTTAAGACATGAAGTTCTCAGGACCAGCTGACATTAGACGGTTAACATTCATCAGGATGTGTGTTATGAAAATGCCCAATGGCTATTAGAGTAACATGCTAACATGTACACTATCCTCATGTTGACGATCGGTGCCCTGATTCTGATCACACAGTACGTCTTACAGTTGTTGAGGTTTGCTTGTTGACGAGAGGTGGCTTAAGAGAGGTGAGGTGTAGTGTGGTAGGTTACTGAACTAAGCTCTCACGATGAGTCACCTTGCCTTAAAGCTATAATTCACACCTAATCTCAGCGCGCTAACTCAGTCTTTAGTCACACAATCACACATGTATGGTATCACTGTTTATGGTCATCATTATTGTATTTTATTATACAATTTAATTTTATATTGTATTTTGTACTCTCTTACGGTTTCATGTTTATGTTTTGTACTCAGTTATCATTTCGAAAAAGAGATCACGGATCTCAATAGGATCTCCTGAATATTTTTTAAAATTTTATTATACTGAAACACTCAGAAATGTATTAAGACTGGTTTCATAAAGGTGTTATGATAGTCTAATGTGTACCCTGTATAGTAAAGTGTTACCTAAAAACATACTGTTTACACTCAGATGTTCCTCTGAGCTACCTTGGGTAGCTTCATACTATACTGCGTATAATAGTGTTACTCCCCAAGAGGGAAATTCACCGTTAAAGATCCTCCTCATAAATACTCCAAAAGCTGGAGAGACAGCATAATCCATCTCTCTTCCCTGCCTCTGCAGACAGTTTCCTGACTCTTGTTTGGGAATTCCTAGCTCTGCCTTCCTGTATTAAAAGACACAGCCTGTGTCCCAAATGTCACCCTATTCCCTATTTAGTGAACTTCTTTTGACCAGGGACCATAGGGTTCTAGTCAAAGGTAGTGCACTATGAAGGGAAAAGTGTCCCATTTTTTACGCTGCCAGAGACTGATCCTCTTCACTCCACAGCAAAGTGCTAAACAGGGGGAACTGGATTGGTCAGGTCACACAGAATCCAGATATAAACCAACCAAGGAACGTTCTTCTGGAGAAGACAGAAAAAGTACACTTCTGCAGGACTGCAGAACAAAACACTTGGATCCCAAATGACACCCTATGGGTCCTGGTCAAAAGTAGTGCACTATATAGGGAATAGGGTGCCATTTGAGATGTACACTTACAAAATCTATTGCTCCGATGCAATACATTCATTACAGTAATTAGCTAAGCTGCCTTCATCAGGGTTTAACATAAACCAAGGAACAACCACAGGGAACTAGGGTGAAGCACAATTGAAAGGGCTCTGTGCAGAACCTGTATATTTATAAAATATAACTCAAATCCCATGGTGTTGAATTAACATGGTGGTCATGTATCCTGCTCTTTGTATAGAATGAGTAGATATTCTGGGAGTCCAGGTATTATTTTATTATAAATGACCTCTAAGTGGTTCAGCCCTCTTCAGGTCCTGTGTGTCTCAATTGGTAGAGCATGGTGCTTGTAACTCCAGGGTCCTGGGTTCAGCTCGGACCATTTATACAAAAATATATGCATGCACTTCTGTGAGTTGCGTTGAATAAAAGCCTCATCTAAATGACATATATCTTCACTTCCTGTTGAGCTGATTCTGGATGGGGTAGACTATAAACACACACGCAGAACCTCAAGGAGAAACTACAGTCAAGACGCTGTCCAAACAGATGTTTAGTCTGCCCAAAGCGGAGCGGCCCACTGCCTCTTGTTTTTATTTGCCGCCCTGAATCATCGCCTTTCGTGTAACCATAGAGGCTCTGTCGCGAGGGTCAGCTCTTTCAACCCCACATGGCAGCACAGAGATGTGGCGGCAGCATTGAGACAGTGAGGAGGAGGAGGAGGAGAAGGGGGAGGAGGGCCACAGCTGCCAGACTCATGGGGACCGACCGAGCCCTGGCCGGCCCTATAAACATGACGCAGTGTGGCCATCAGGGACTTGTCTTTAAAAACGTCCCTCTGGAAAAAGTCTGCACCAGAGTGACTCACCATCCGAAGAGGAGGAGGAGAGAGAACATGAGGGGGAACTGTCCCAAACATTTCCAGACAATCGAAAACAGGCACGGTTTGTCCCTGACTGATGGTAACCAAATGTTGAATTAAGGGTAACGTTTTGCTGTTGTGTTGCCATGACAGAATAGAAAACCAAAGCTTCTTTATAAGCTCACGTGACCAGGGATAATGAATACGTGATGAACATTTTTATTCAGCATTTACATACCATGGGAGTTGGTCAAGTGACGGGATGGGATTTCATTGCAGTGTGTGGGTGTTCCCTGTGGTCAAGAAGTGGTTTGTGTGAACCACTTCTTGATCCAAATTGAATAGAACTCAAATCCTATGGAACACTATCCCCACTTTAAAAAAATATATAAATCCCAACGCACTGTTATTAAAACACATGAGAAAGTAACACATATCCAGCCCCCACATTTCACTAAAGAGTTTCTCAAAACAGTATTGACAACCGGCTTCCGTTCCTAACATCCAAATTAGTACAAATAGCCTACTAATGGGGATAGAAACACATGGCTCTACGCTGCTAAACTGTTACACAGAACCAGACATTAACCCTGCTAATTCCCAGTCAGTATACAATATGTCTGGTGTGAGTTAAGGAAGCTGGTGCTCCCTGTGGTCAAGGGGGAGCGGTCGGGGAAGCGCTACAGAAATGTTTATTTATTTTATTTATTTCACCTTTATTTAACCAGGTAGGCTAGTTGAGAACAAGTTCTCATTTGCAACTGCGACCTGGCCAAGATAAAGAGTAGCAATTCGACACATACAACAACACAGAGTTACACATGGAATAAACAAAACATACAGTCAATAATACAGTAGAACAAAAGAAAAAAAAGTATATATACAGTGAGTGCAAATGAGGTAAGTTAAGGCAATAGGCCATGGTGGCGAAGTAATTACAATATAGCAATTACTGGAATGGTAGATGTGCAGAAGATGAATGTGCAAGTAGAGATACTGGGGTGCAAAGGAGCAAGATAAAGAAATAAATACAGTATGGGGATGAGGTAGGTAGATAGATGGGCTGTTTACAGATGGGCTATGTACAGGTGCAGTGATCTGTGAGCTGCTCTGACAGCTGGTGCTTAAAGCTAGTGAGGGAGATATGAGTCTCCAGCTTCAGAGATTTTTGCAGTTCGTTCCAGTCATTGGCAGCAGAGAACTGGAAGGAAAGGCGGCCAAAGGAGGAATTGGCTTTGGGGGTGACCAGTGACATATACCTGCTGGAGCGCATGCTACGAGTGGGTGCTGCTATGGTGACAAGTGAGCTGAGATAAATGCTTGGTGAGGCCGCTGCCTTGGTAGGTAGATGAAGTGTGGATCACACGGGGCGGCGTAGGGGTGATTCATGCGCAAGGGAATGCACTGTAAAGAAAACAACGCCATAAATCAGCCCGCCCAGCTGCCATGCTAATTGTAATTGAAATGAATTTGTCTCCCGCCCAGTGCCGGGAATTGCAATTGGTATTGACCAAAAAAAGTCCACCGGTGGTTGTTGGGAAATGAAACAGTGATTTGTCTCAAATGGCACCCTATTTTCTATATAGTGCACTACCTTTGACCAGAGCCCTATGGACACTGGTTAAAAGTAGTGCACAACATTGGTTTTGTCCAAAATGGGAGGGCTATTCCTTAAGTTAAGGAGCACGCTAAGAGTGATGTGGGGCCTAGCATTAGTGATGTAAATAAAAGGAGGGAGGGAAGGAGAAAAGAGGGGGGAACATGTAACAGGTGAGTTACGGTTGTGCCTTGTTTGTGATGATGTGTTCAGTCAAAGTGTGATGTCTTTCTTTTCAATGGATATCAGAGGTTGTGCTATGGCATAAAACGTGCATGGCTTATTGCATCTCACTTAGGCCAAGGACAGGTTGCATACTGAACATACACTATGCCTCATGACAAAGGTCTAGTGTTACTATGCGCTTTTGGTTTAGTTTGAGATTGACCTAATACCTTGATTTTCACACGGTAGTAGCCAAATGTGGTCTATGAATTATGATTTAACACGCATCTGTTTACAAAGAATAAAAATAAAAAAATGATTATTAAATGATGAATATTCATATTGCATTGGCTGTTTACCTGGCAATAATTTTAACTGATAGTATCTGATTAAGTCAAGTGCAGGTCCTATGTGCATCATTTTTCTCCCCTCTTCAAAAAACTAGTGCAAACAACCCCCCAGTCCCCATCCCCCCTATTGGCCGGTTGTCAAAAGTGGTGCACTACCTAGGGCAAGGAAGGCTGTTCAATTCCAGTCCTGGAGGGCCGAAACACTTCTGTTTTTTGTTTCTACCTGGTAGTTAATTGCACTCACTTGGTGTCCCAGGCATGAATTAGTCCCTGAATTAGGATGAACAGCCCTGACCTAAGGAATGGGGTGCCGTTTGGGATGTCAAAATTATGACTTTTATATGCCAATATATTGAGATTTGTCTGGTTCTGGCTCACACCACACATAGCCAGGTACTTATTCATTAAATCAATCTCTCGCTAGCTAATTGGGATGTGAACAGACCTGTGTGTGGACTGGAAATCAGCTAGAAGAGAAGAGTGAAAGGAAACATATCCTAAATAGGATATACAAATATTTCATTGGATATTTTGGGACAAGGTTTACAAATTTGTGCAGGAGACAAGCCACAGATATCCAGAGATACAAATTTCACTACCAAATGCATAGGACCTAGAATCAACAATTCAACAGTGTACTGTTATGGTGTTGAGAAATTGACTAGGTTTCCAGGCAGTATTTACAGTTTTTACTTCTGTATTCAGCAGATGGGACCAACAGTATAATAAAATAGTGCATTGTTTATATGACAGATTTTTGGACATTCTCTCTGTTGCAATGACTATGGATGTGATAGATAAACCAGTTATGAAAGCTACCATGCCCCAAAATGACAGAACGCTTCCAACGTGAAGCCCAGAAGACTCCACACAGTCGGAGGAGAAGACCACAGGCTTCTCTGCTCCACCGCACCCCCTCCCTCTCCGGCAGGCAATCTATATTTCATAAGCGGGCTGTGGAGCTCCAGTGCCCAATTATCAGCAGATAAGGCACAGGAAGCCCTGCAGCGGTGGCAGAGCTATTTAGACAGGGGGGAAAGGAGGGAAGGCAGGCAGGGACTCAAACCCCCAGGGGCACTTCACCCTCCCACCCTCCCTCCCTCCCTTCCTTCCTTCTCTGACAGCCTCCTCCCTTACCTTACTGCAAGGGTTCAATTAGCTGCGGCGGCGGCTACACTAGCACCCCAAGCCCTCAGCCAGGGAGCAGGGAGGGAGCCATTATATCACCGCCACCACCACCACGCAACGCTGAACTCAACCTCTACCCAGCAACCTCAGAGTAGGCTCTGGGTTGATCTCCCACACACACTCTTACAGGAAAGCTTTGGCTTCCTCAGCCTGGAAAACAATAAGGTCATTCGTACAAACATGAACTAAAAAAATCTACAAAAGACGAGAATGGCTTATCTTTATGATTCATAAACCTTTATTTTGCAGTCGACAGCAAAAACAACACTGTGGCCTCATAGTGACTGACTCTGGAGTCAAATTGTATCCCGTTTTCTGAGGCTTTGACCTGTATACCTTGACCTCACATTAAGTAATTCCTGTCTCTGACAAAGTGCTTCCTGTGAACTAATTTCCGAAATATTACAGCGTCATCGGCTTTATCAGTTAAGCACTTTAATGTCAGGGTTTTTCACCCCCCCCCCCCCAACAAAAAAAATAAATGAGTCAAGAATAAATGACTTTGAACCCAGAGTTGATTAGTTTGAGGTAAAGCTCTATGCCGCGTTGGCGTCACGCTTTACTTTGCCTCTGTCTGCTCAGGAGAGGAGCTCCAGGAACTAGTGCTGCGCAAGGTCGAACAAAGATCAGGCACGACTCATGGATACGAGACAGATATCGATTTGGAGGGACAAGCGACACACACACACACACTCCGCAGGGCAGGGCAGCCCATAGATCAGCCAGGGACAGGATGCAGGCTGGGTCAGAGAGGAGGGTGTGTGTGTGTGTGTGTGTGTGTGTGTGTGTGTGTGTGTGTGTGTGTGTGTGTGTGTGTGTGTCAGTGCGCACCCACATACACTACCAGTCAAAAGTTTGGACACACCTACTCATTCAAGGACTTTATTTATTTTTACTATTTTCTACATTGTAGAATAATAGTGAAGACATCAAAACTATGAAAAAACACATTTGGAATCATGTAGTAACCAAAAAAACTGTTAAACAAATCACAAATTAACTTTTAACAAGGCACACCTGTTCATTTAAATAAACTGGTTGAGAGAATGCCACGAGTGTGCAAAGCTGTCATCAAGGCAAAGGGTGGCTACTTTTAATTATTTCAAATATAAAATATATTTTGATTTGTTTAACACTTTTTTGGTAACTACGTAATTCCATATGTGTTATTTCACAGTTTTAGGTGTGTCCATGAGTAGGTGTGTCCAAACTTTTGACTGGTACTGTACATGCGTGCGCATATGTGTGTGTGTGTGTGTGTGTGTGTGTGTGTGTGTGTGAGAGAGAGAGAGAGAGAGAGAGAGAGAGAGAGAGAGAGAGAGAGAGAGAGAGAGAGAGAGAGAGAGAGAGAGAGAGAGAGAGAGAGAGAGAGAGAGAGAGAAAGCGAGAGGCCAAAGCGAAAGAGGCCAGGCAATGCTCACGGGCATGGAAAGCAGGCCAACTCCACCCCCCACTACAGAGACACTCCAGACTCCCTGCTGAACGGTCATGTCGAGGTACCATCTCGCTCTCTCTCACACTCTCTCGCGCTCTCTCTCGCTCTCTCTACCTCCCTTCCCCTCCAACCTGTCTTCCCACATGAAAAAATACTATAGTATACTATGGTATAAATACTATAGTATTCACTGTAGTGTTTTTGCAGATTGTAGTATACTGTATTATTTACTGTAGGGTCTTTGCAGACTATAGTATACTGTACAATTTACAGTAGGGTTTTTGCAGACCATAGTATAGTGTATTATTTACTGTAGTGTTTTTTGCAGACCATAGTATAGTGTATTATTTACTGTAGTGATTTTGTTTTGTTATCTTAGACATAGAAGTGGAAACCTACTGGTGAAATACTAAAAGAGCACATTTTCCACAACCTCTAGGTAGGTAGGACTGGGGTCTGAACGGATATTTCAGGGTATATTCAAATTAAATACTGTAGTTTTTTCAGACATTACTGTAGTATTTACTACAGTGTTTTTTATATATACACTAACTGGACAGTTTCTTAGGTACACCACCCTGTTCATGAAAATTGACAGTGAGTCACGTGGCAGATAGGCATCGAGGCATTCAGTTACTGTACGATTGAACGTTAGAATGGGCAAAACAAGTGACCTAAACAACTTTAAGCGTGGTATGATCCTCGGTGCCAGGCGCGCTGGAGACGAACGCCCTCCTTGGGTTTTAATGCATGACACTGTCTAGGGTTTACCGAGAATGGTGAGACAAACCAAAAATATCCAGTCAGCGGCAGTCCTGTGGGTGAAAACAGTTCGTTGATGAGAGAGGTTGAAGGAGAATGGCAAGAATCATGCAAGCTAACAGCTGGGCCACAAATAGACAAATAACGGCACAGTACAACAGTGGTGTGCAGAACGGCATCGCGGAACACACAACTCCTCGATCCTTACCACGGATGGGCTATTGCAGCAGACGACCAAACCGGGTTCCACTCCTATCAGCTAAAAACAAGAGGAAACGGCTCCAGTGGGCACGCCATCACCAACACTGGACAATTGAGGAGTGGAAAAACATTGCCTGGAACATGACAGTGAGTTCAGTTTACTTGAGTGGCCTGCTCAGTCCCCAGACCTCAACCCAATAGTTCGCAGCGCGAACGTACCGCTGTCCAATCTGCAGCAACTGCGTGATGCCAATGCGTCAGCATGGACCAACATCCCTGTGGAACGTTTCTGACAACTTCTAGAATGCCTTGAAGTGGGGTCCGACCTGGTACTAGATGGTGGTAACTAATAAACTGGCCGGTGAATGTGTATAGTAAAATAAAACATTTTATAGTAAGTACTACACATGATTGTGGGATACTACAATGTGTAATATAATTCCGCAGTATACTACAGTTTACTGCAAAATTCTATAGTAAGGACTGTAGTATTCTATAGTAAACTGTAGTATTGTTTCATGTGGGTTTAGCTCTCTTTCTCAATAGATTGTCTGCGATCTCTTAACTGCCTAGTGCTCAAGCTGTAGCCTTTCACAGAGAGAGAGATTGAGAAAGAGCAAGACAGAAAGAAAGAGAGCAAGAGAGAGAAGTTTCCCTTTTTTGAAGTGCATGTTCCATTGCGAGAATACCCCGGCAGCCCCAGACATCTGGTTAGAGTTAACACCGTGACGCGTTTCCTGTGCCAAACCGGGCCACGGTTCACGAATAGCTATTTATAAACCCTTCGACATAAGCTGAGGTCTTTGGCTTTGGAGACCACTTTAACACTTTCAAAACACTGTTCCAAAGTACGAGTAAAACCCATGATAACGCCATCACAGGAAACGTATCTAGAAGTACAACTAGAGATAACAGGAGATGCATCATACAGTGTTACTCTGCACTTTGAGTATGATCTTGATCAACCACTGAGAAACTGAACACATTATCAGTGTCACTCAATTCCAGTCACTCTATTCCCGATACAGATGATACTGATAAGTCATACTACATAGAAAATTACTAATGTCATGAAGCAATGACTCTCCATAGGCTTTTTTAGTCCAGGACTAGGCTTAATCTGTGTCTGTGAAACCAGCCCCAAATAATCAGTTTGCAGATCAGTGTTAAGCAGATAGGTCCTGCGTTACAGTCTTTATGTGAGATGAAGGAGTGGAAAAGTGTGAACCCAGAGAGTAGTGGTGGAATGTGTAACAGAGGTGAGGGTTGAACCCACACACAGCCATGCTCTACAGGGAAACCCTGTGTACTGTGTGGGCCACACCGGGGATTGTGGGTAACGAAAGCGAGAAATGAGGGGGAGAGACCCAAGTCAGAGAACTGAAAAAGCAAAGAAGCGGAGGTAGAGAGAGGGTATTGGCCTTAGAAGGGATTTCCTGCATTGGAGGGACACCATTTAGACAGATTTTCTTTTCTAAATAACACGAATTTCAGTAACCACAAAAGTAAGGGCACTGTTGTAGGCTACTTCTCAAAAGAGAGGATGTTCTTGAATTCAGTTGGAAAGTTCATACTCCATACACAGAAAAGACAAAAACGTAAACAGAAACGTATCAGTGTATTATTGCCTACCGAAATCCTTGTCATAAATTGTGTCATAAATTCTCATTCTAATGTAGTGTAGCATCTGAGCTTGACTCCTGAAACATCGCTTGGATTGTTAAAGGGTCAGTGCAGTCAAAAATGTGATTTCTGTGTTTTACATCTATTTCCGCACTATGATGTTGGAATAATACTGTGACATTTTGATAATGCCCTTTTAGTGTAAGAGCTGTTTGAAAAGGCCGCCTGAAACTTCAGCTTGTTTTACAAGGACGGAGTTTTGGGCTGTCTGGCAACATCACCAGGAGGTATAAGTTAGTAGACCAATAACAAAGAGCGTTTCAAACATTTCTGCCAATAACTCGTTTCCAGGTTACATATCACTCCCGTTACTCTCCGATTAGGCTCCTGCAATTGTGCCCCTCACTCAGACCATTACCAGACAGTCCTAGCAAAATTTTTGCTTGAGAAATTGCTTTTTGCTATGAAGCTATTTTTGTTTCTTTTTGACCATATTAATTGAAAACAATCAAAATAAGGGTACCCCAAAATAGTTTGATATTGAGATAAAAATGTCTGCATTGGACCTGTCGTACCCATATACGGGTTGAAAATGGAAGATTTAGACACTGATCAGAGCCTAAATTGGAACGCAGTGGCTATACATGACGTCAGAGCTCAGGGTCTCCGCTTCACAGCTCTGTAAGGGTTTTGACTGACAGCCGTTCTGAACTTGAGCACCGCGCACGACAACTAGTTGCCCCCATCCCTCCTGCTAATTGGCCAACTTTTGCACATTTTCTGCTGTCTGAGTGAGAGAAAGGCTGTAAATTACGAGGACTCTAAATATTTTGAAAGATGAGACGTTGAGGATTATAATAAATACCACTTGATGTCAAACAAGCGAGACAAACGCCCAGTCCAAATGTGCACTTCACATTTCCATACCATAAAACTCATGTAATATACAGTGTCAACATTTATGATCACTATGTTTGATGTACATTTACAAGATGACATGGCATTGTTCCCTGGGTTGTCCTGAATAGAATGAGCCTGTTCGTAGTATTGTGAGCTTATCTGAATGCACTCAAGACTCCATTTTATGCGCACCAAAATTACCATCTGCTTATCTGAATTCCCTTGTGATACTTAATACTGTAAGATCATATTCTATCATTTATCTAGTCATAGAACAAGCTTTCAAATTATGCCCACCTGACCCAAATTGCGATTTATAATGGACTGTTTATGGATTGCATAAACAACAACAGTAATTGTGTAATGGCTGGGAGGCAGGGCTGTGTTCAAAACAAAACAACTACAGGTGTGCTTGCTCTAATTCCTCAACGGCACAAAAGAAAAACACCTTATAGTTCAAAACTCTTCTTTGACTCATAAAAGTGCATTGATATTACGTAGGAACTGTGCAAACTTTGGAGAGGTGTGTAGCCACTTGGAAATACCAGTTAGACCTCTCACTCAAACACTTGTCATTTGTTTTGTCTTATGCTGCACCTACCCATAATGTTCCAATAATATTCTTATCATGTTACTGATTGTATCCAAAGAATTTTCAAATTTCGTTATCAACAAATGCGGCGAAAGGCACATAAAATCAACAGTGTAATGTTTGGATTCAGTCTTGTGTCAGGTGAACTGTGTCCTCACCTTTAGTCTAATACTTTCCCCATAATCTCAAAACTGTTCCCTTTTAATTGCTGCCATAGTTATGCATATGCTTTCCATATTTCTTCTGTAAGGAACATTTCAATTTAGCCCTATCCATATAGGCCAATTCCCACAAGCGTAAGAGGTTAAGGATTCAATCATCCCACTCAAATTCCAATATTCCAGTAATTGCCTAGAGATTTAAAGGATATCGAGTGGAGTAAATGGTTCTAACCAATCCAATCTGAGCTGAAAATACATGTTTAGGTTTGCAGTTGAATCAGAAGACGGCAAACGAGGACAAACGAGGACAAATGAACGTTTAAGGAGAGTGTGTTGATCTGTGTGAGGGTCACGGTGAGGTCAGCGCTATCACGGCGTGGACAATCACCTCCTGACCCACTCTACCTTTACCGGGGCGAATGACCCACAGCTACACCTGCCCGCCGCACAGGATGCATGTGGGTGACTAAAACATTTGACTAAGACATGTGACTAAGACGGTGGAGCTAGCTGACACTTTATCGTTGGAGCTAACTGATGCCGCTTTTCAATCCTACATGCACTCTTGTTTGTCTGTCTTTCTCTCTCTGTCTCTCTCTCTCTCTCTCTTTCCAACCTGGTCTCTTCTTCCCACTTTAATTATCCCTCTCTCTGTCTCCTTTTTTTTACATTCCTACCATTTCTCCCTCTCTACTCTCTCCATGCCCCATCCACTCCCTTCCTCCCTCTCTCCCTCCATCCCTCTCTCCGAGGCAGGCGGCAGTAACCGCCCTCCAGCATAATATCCTGCAGGTGCCCTCAGGTTCTAACCTGTCAATAACCCAGCGTTTTAGTATTTGTGGCACAAATCCCATTCAAGTCATGGTACCGATATTAGCATTTTTTCGGGCCATTTGTGACAAAACCAGGGACCTTCCGTCCATCAGCCAACCCGCAGCGCCGATTAAGGCCTGTTCTCAGTTTACTGCTGAGTTAGAAACATGGTATGATGGTCAGGTCTTGTATGGAACAGTCATAGGAATTACAGAACTGGAAATGGAACTGCAGGAGTAGAGTGAAAGCTTTTGGTTGAAGTTTGAGTGAGAGCCAATTGGATCTGCAACCACTAAATGTTTATCTATATACATTTCAGTGAAATACACAATCTATGTTGTTTATTTGACTTGGGAGTAAAAATAAACAGGAAGAATGACTGCCCCCTCTCATTGAAGCCACGGAGGTTCAAGGCCGACCACTGTACTGCAGGCATTGTTTGCAGAAAACAGGATCCCCATTACAATGAATGGAAAAATGGCTATCTTCATAGTCAGTCTTCATGTAAAAACAATTATAAAAAAACAGACAAGGTACCAATAATTGCTTCTCATATACCACAATATAATCTTGAACAGATTGTTTTAAAATCGCACACAGAAGAAGTTCAAAGGATAATTTAGTTGCTAATGGCAGCCTGCTGTACCCCGGTCGGCCTTCAACTTGAGATACTCAATGAGAGGGGGCAGCATTGAGATAGCCTGCAACGTCACTTCCTGGAGTACCTCAAACTGAGCATGTTACAGTATGTCTCCATGACATGCCATCTTACCCAACTTCGTTTGTTTCAATGCGCTTTTGTTAATTTGTGGAATTTCTTTCCTTCTTAATGCATTTGAGCCAATCAGTTGTGTTGTGACAATGTAGGGGTGTTATACAGAAGATAGCCCTATTTGGTAAAAGAACAAGTCCATATTACGGCAAGAACAGCTCAAATAAGCAAAGAGAAACGACAGTCCATCATTACTTTAAGACATGAAGGTCAGTCAATGCGGAAAATTTCAAGTACTTTGAAAGTTTCTTCAAGTGCAGTTGCAAAAACCATCAAACGCTATAATGAAATTGGCTCTCATGAGGACCGCCACAGGAAAGGAAGACCCAGTGGTACCAGCCTCAGAAATCATCAATTAACTGCACCTCAGATTGCAGCCCAAATAAATGCTTCACAGATTTCAAGTAAAAGACACATCTAAACATCAACTGTTCATAGGAGACTGCATGAATCAGGCATTCAGGTTGAATTGCTGCAAAGAAACCACTACTTAAGGACACCAATAAGAAGAAGAGACTTGCTTGGGCCAAGAAACACGAGCAATGGACATTAGACCGGTGGAAATCTGTCCTTTGGTCTGATGAGTCCAAATTTGAGATTGTTGGTTCCAACCGCCGTGTCTTTGTGAGACAGAGTAGGTGAACAGATGATCTCCGCATGTGTGGTTCCCACAATGAAGCATTGAGGAGGAGTGATGGTGTGTGGGTGCTTTGCTGGTGACCCTGTCTGTAAATTATTTGGAATACTGCAAGGCACACTTAACCAGCATGGCTACCACAGCATTCTGCAGCGATACGCCATCCCATCTGGTTTGTGCTTAGTGGGACAGTCATTTGTTTTTCAACAGGACAATAACCCAAAACACACCTCCAGGCTGTGTAAGTGCTATTTCACCAAGAAGGAGAGTGATGCCTCAGATGACCTGGCCTCCACAATCACCTGACCTTAACCCAACTGAGATGGTTTGGGAAGAGTTGGACCGCAGAGTGAAGGAAAAGTACCCATCAAGTGCTCAGCATATGTGGGAACTCCTTCAAGACAGTTGGAAAAGCATTCCAGGTGACTACCTCATGAAGCTGGTTGAGAGAATGGCAAGAGTGTGCAAAGCTGTCATCAAGGCAAAGGGTGGCTACTTTGAAGAACCTAAAATCTATATATTTTGATTTGTTTAACCGTTTTTTGGTTACTACACTATTATACTTTTGTTTCAAAGTAGATTTGTTTTTAACCCTTATCGTATATAGTATTTAGTATTTATTAGGATCCCCAATTAGTTGCTGTCGAGGCAGTGGTTACTCTTCCTGGGGTCCAAACAGGAATCAAAACACAACAAATAAAATACATAAAATGCATAATATACATAGCTCTACATTTACATCACAATTTAGCCATTCAGCAGGTGCTCCCATCCCAGAGTGAACCACAGCTAGTGCATTCATCCCAAGATGACAACCCCATATCAAAGTTGTATCACAATTATACATATCACATTGCTACATAATACAATACATAACACAATGCAAAATACAATACAAAATACATAAAAATGTACTGTGTCTCTTCACAGTCCCCGTTGTGCAGTAAGGTGTTCTTTTATCTGTTTCCTGAATCTGGTTTTATTGCTTGCTTGAGTTATCCTGGGTGGCAGAGAGTTCCATGCAGTCATGACTCTATTTAATACTGTGTGTTTCACAGCCTCTGTTCTGGACATGGGGACTGTGAAGAGACCTCTGGTTGCATCTCTTGTGTGGTACCGATGAGTGTCCGAACTGTGTTCCAACTGCTTGGACAGACAGTTTGGTACCTTCAACACATCAACACCTCGCACTAAGACCAATAGTGATGCAGTCAATCTCTCCTCAACTTTGAGCCAGGAGAGATTGACATGCATGTTACGGACATTCGCCCTCCGTGTACATCTACGTCAAATACGTGCTGCTCTGTTCTGGACCAACTGCAACTTACCTATGTCCTTCTTTGCTGCACATGACCACACAACTGGGCATTAGTCCATGTGTGACAAAACTAGGGCCTGTAGAACCTGTCTGGTCGACTGAGATTGTCAAGAAAGCAGACCAACACCTTACCATGGACAGACCTCTTCCAATTTTAGAGACCATTGAGTCTATAAAGTTTTGACCATGACAGCTTGCTATCTAGGGTTACACCCAGCAGTTTAGTCTCCTCAACTTGCTCAGTTGCCACATTATTCAATAATAGATCTAGATGAGGTTTAGGGTTGAGCGAGTGATTTGTCCCAAAAAACGCAACTTTTTATTTAGCGCCAGCCTATTGCTAGTTACCAATTCTAAAACTGACTGTGTTAATGGTGTTAGTTAGTTATTTTACTGCCGTGGCCGACGTGTATACCGTTGTCATCGGCGTACATAGACACACAGAGTATATTCATTTACATTTACATTTACGTCATTTAGCAGACGCTCTTATCCAGAGCGACTTACAAATTGGTGCATTCACCTTATGATATTCAAGGTCAGTGGAAGGTCATTAGTAAAAACAGTAAACAGTAACGGCTCAGATCCTCTACAGAGGGACTATCTGGACAATCCAAATAATGTGTGACCCAAACTGTACACACTGAGGACACACAAATGAAGCATGGCACTAACAGTCTTGTGAGGGCCTCTCTCCAGTCTGGTATGATGGTCCTCCCCAGGCCACACAGTACTGTAGGTGTGTGAGGACGTCATCCTGATCCCAGCCAGAGCATGTGGCAGCATGAGTACAATCCTCTCCTAACTGGGAGGCAGCGCGCATTTCTCCTGTGATCTCCTGTTACTGCGGTCAGCGGCACAGACCTCATGAAAATTGTCTCCTCTCTACTGTCGGGTTGCCATTTTGCGAGCGGTGGGGCGGCTTGGCAGCAGCTTGATCTACAGTGCCTGCCTGCGTCATCCCCCAGGCAGCAGCATTCAGAGTAGCACTACACCATGCCATCCCCTCCAGGTACAGGTATGATTTAAGTACCCGAGTACGCCCCCTCCCTCTCAATCACTATACACTCATTGTAAAGGGTTTACTGTGAATTTAACAGTAGCTTATAGACAGCTCGGTGGCAAGTAAAATTCTGTATTTCATTTTACAGTACACCTACTGTAATATAAATACAGTATCAAAGCAAGTACTGTGTAATGACACACCGTAAAACTGACTGTATTTTACTGTGAAAGAGTAAATGCTACCGTAATCGGAAACAAATTAATGGATGAAGGGGAGGGGTTTGTACTTCACAGTATTTTACTGTAATTACAAGAGATTGGTGCAAGCAGGTTGGCTGTTAGGTAAAGTGTTTACACATTACAGTATATTAATGAATATTTGGTGTTTTATATCACTTGCATTTCCAGAGGCCTTAACAAAGGCTTGCAAACTGGAAGCGGCTACAGAGCAAAACAACACAGCAAAATGCTCGTGTTTAAGGTTTTAGACTTGCTGCCACTCCCATCTGTCACCTATATAAATTGACAGGGCACTATAAATCAAATCAAATGTATTTATATAGCCCTTCGTACATCAGCTGATATCTCAAAGTGCTGTACAGAAACCCAGCCTAAAACCCCAAACAGCAAGCAATGCATGTGAAAGAAGCACGGTGGCTAGGAAAAACTCCCTAGGAAAAACTCCCTAGAAAGGCCAAAAACCTAGGAAGAAACCTAGAGAGGAACCAGGCTATGAGGGGTGGCCAGTCCTCTTCTGGCTGTGCAGGGTGGATATTATAACAGAACATGGTCAAGATGTTAAAATGTTCATAAATGACCAGCATGGTCAAATAATAATAATCATAGTAGTTGTCGAGGGTGCAACAAGCACGTCCGGTGAACAGGTCAGGGTTCCATAGCTGCAGGCAGAACAGTTGAAACTGGAGCAGCAGCACGGCCAGGTGGACTGGGGACAGCAAGGAGTCATCATACCAGGTAGTCCTGAGGCATGGTCCTAGGGCTCAGGTCCTCCGAGAGAAAGACAGAAAGAGAGAATTAGAGAGAGCATATTTAAATTCACACAGGACACCGGATAAGACAAGAGAAATACTCCAGATGTAACAGACTGACACTAGCCCCCCGACACATAAACTACTGCAGCATAAATACTGGAGGCTGAGACAGGAGGGATCAGAAGACACTGTGGCCCCATTCGATGATACCTCCGGACAGGGCCAAACAGGCAGGATATAACCCCACCCACTTTGCCACATAAGAGTTAAATTAGTACAGCATTCTCACTCACAGGTGTAACAAATACAGCCTCTTACAAAGCACGCCTCAAAATATGTTAATGATCTAGAAACAATAATACCATTCACCCACAGTGTTTGAAAGTTTTTTTGGCGCTCCAAAGATACGATAAGGTACTGTATTCTGTGGGGTGGAATTACACTACCATTCAAAATACAGCAATTCTTACCCTACCCACAACATTTTCCCACAATGTACTATCGTTTACAGTATGCTGCAGTAAAACGTTTCCGAGTATTTTACTGTTGATAATAACCCAAATTACTGTATAATTTACAGTTTTCCATTACAGTGCTCTCACACTCTCTTAGGCTTTGCAATTTACTAGAGATCTGTATTGAGTGAACCTGCTTCTTGCTTTACTTGCCTGAAAATGAATTAGGGCAGTTGATGGCTGTAATTAGTGGTGTTTCCATGATTCCGTTTCAATTGCATTGTTATTGAATGTTTTATAAGCTGCTGCTCTCCTGATTTTTGCCACACTTACAGACTGGTCTGCCCAATATACCACAAATCTATGCTATAATGTGTTCCCCAAACCTGCTCAGTGGGTCATCTCTCATTGTGTCATGGCCGCTTCTATGGAACAGATCATCCTGGAGAAGCATGGGGGAGGTTGTTGTTGGGTCGTCCCATTGAGGTGAGGTGCACTCGAGGGTCAGCAAAGAGGGGACCCTCTAACCGCGGCGAGGGTGCGATGGCTCTCCCGCTCAGCGTGGAATGGAATGGCACTCATGAATGATGCATGGGGGACATCTGCCACCACTGAATTATAGATCTGTGGAGCCCAAGCATATGGGAACAGCCTAGCATGTGTTAATGGATGTGGCATGTGGCAGATATCATGTCAAACACATACAGTACATATCCATGGTGAATGGAAATAACCAAGACACCCCACATTGTAGTCTACTGTAGTATTTACTGTCGTGCATTTGCGGATTGTAGTATTTACTGTATTGTTTTTGCAGACTGTACTGTACTGTATTATTTACTGTAGTGTTTTTGCAGACTCTAGTATACTGTAGTATTTAATGTAGTGTTTTTGCAGACATTACTGTAGTGTTTACGGCAGTGTTTTTGTTTTATAATCTTTGACATAGAAGTGTAGGATTTCTCTTTCAGGAAACACACTGGAGAAATACTAAAAGAGCAACCAGTAGGTAAGTAGGGAGGTAGGACTGGGGTCTGAATGGATACTTACGTATGGTCTATACTTGTTATGTGGGTTTCTCTCTGATGTGTGGCAAACATTGCGATATGGGGGAGGGGAATGGGCAGGGTATATGCAAATTAAATACTGTAGTATTCACTATTGATTAAAAAGTGTAGTGTTTTTGGGGACTGTAGTGCTTTTGTGGACATTACTGTAGTATTTACTACAGTGTTTTTTCGTGGATTCTAGAGTATACTACAACATAATATAGTAAGTAGTACAAATAATTTCGGAATACTACAGTACAGTATGTAGTATAGTATTCTACTGTATACTGCAGTTTACTATAGAATTGTTTCATGTAGGAGTGAAGAAGATTCTACTGTATAAACCAGGTCCAATGGCAAGAGCAGTGGTGCAGTGGAGGGTAAACACACTTAAACACACATAAACAAAGTAATTGCCGTTTGCGCACCTTATTTACGCAACTATCACAGGAAAATGGGACCATTATTTTCTTCACAGTGAAAGGCGGTCAGTGTAAACCCACCTATATTTTTACCACTACGTCACTGGGCAGAAACATTTACAAAATATTGGATGTGCCAATGTAAAATGTACAAGTGGTGATGATGCATTGCGTTTGGTTTGACATTTGCTCAAAATCATTGACCCAATCTAAGGGATATGACTCAGTGAATACCAGGGATGGACTGGTAAACAGAAATTACAATTACTATTTAAAATTTTCTTTCACAGAGAAGCTTTGAGGAAAATTGGAATTTCAGTTTGGTTCCTACAATCGGCTGAAGTCCAATAGAATTGACCCCAACTTAAAAAAACGACCTCCAATTTCCTCATGCTGGTAGTTTGTAAAGGTTAAAATGATGGAGCTAGTCTTCTAGGCATCACTCTCGCTCCTTAACTCAGGCCTGCTTGAATAGTCTATACTCTCTGCTTACAAATCCGCCTGTCTTTTAAAGAGGGCAGATTTTCTTTAAACATTTCAACTCTATATCTGACATGGTACAGGTGTCTTCTTTTGTTAAGCCCATAACCATGTGTGTGAGGTGTATACTTTTGTTTCAAAGTAGATTTTTTTTTAAACTACCAAGAAATACCTTGTCTGACCCTGATTTAGCCCACTGCAGTAAAAGGTTAATTAACCAGAACCTCGCTCCAAACCACCCACATCTCACTCAGACGTCTTTTAGCTCAGCTCTACCGGAGTAAAAGGCGAGTGATCAGAAAAGGGCAAAGTTGACATCGGTGTAGTAGATGAACTGAAAGTTGCATCATACGGAACCCCCTCACACATATCTACACCACAGGTTTCAAAGGGAATCCTCTCACCCACCGCTGTTCCATGGCGACTCACTCTGTGTGTGCGCGCGGGTCCCTGCGTGCTTGCATGTGCGCATGCGTGTGAAACTTTGCTGCCACTCACTCACCAACTATTTTCATGGCCATTGATGCCTGCTGATACCAGACAGTGGAAACAGGCGTAGGGTGTATGGCGTAGGGCGTAGGGTGTAGGTGGGAGATTGGTGGTAGGAAACACCAAGAATTCCTCTGAAGATCAAAGCACGCGGAACAGAATGGAATCAGCCCTGTCCCTTCTCACAACCACATCTCTGTCATGTGTATGTCCTTCTATGTATGTACTTAAAACATTTAATAAAACTAAATACTGATAAACTTGTCTTTCTTGCACTCACACTTGTCTTTTCTTAAAGGGAGAATCCACTCAAAAATGTTTGGTATTTTTTTTCATTAGTCCACTGTTAATACAGTCCCAAAATGTTTTCCATGTCAGCAGTCAATTGTTTTTACAATACATTTGGCATTTTAGTAACCTAGCAGACACTCTCATCCAGTCAGTGCATTCAGCTAAAACAACCACATATCACAGTCATCGCAATAAAAGGTCGAATTCACCCAAAAATAATTTAGCATTTTTTTTCATGTCAGCAGTCATGTTTTCAATATATTGGACTTTCAAGAATCAGTATCACTGGCCAAATCATCATGATGATACAAAATGCATCACATGATGCAAAAAAGGTGTTCAGAGTCAGAGATGGCCCAATAGTTTTGTACACACCTACAGCGGGCTAATTATCTGGCTAATAGAATCAGCGAGCATGGGGTCAGCTGAAGGCGAGTGTGAGCGCTCTGACTGCTGCAGATGAAAAAGATGGAGGGTAGAGAGGGAGGGGGGTAGGCCAGAGCATTTATACATTAGCAGGCCCCGGCACACTAATTGCTTCTCACTTAGACAAATCTCCCACAAATCTCCTGCAAATCACAGCTGCACCAGCAGCGCTGCTGGGGCCCCCCGGGACTGGAGACGGCAGGCGGGTAGAGGAGGAGAGGAGGAGGGAGGAGTGTAGGAGGAGGGGATGGGGGGTGGTTGCCGAGTGGAGCGTGTGCACCAGAGGCGCCTCGGAGCAGGAGGAGAGGAGGAGGGAGGAGTGGCGGGAGGAGGAGGGTTGCTCCCCTGAGAGAGTGGAGAGAGAAAAAAACTCCAACACTTCAAGAGCACCTCTCTCTCTCTTCTTCTCTCTCTCTTCTTCTCTCGCTCTCCGCTCATGAACAGTCCAGGCTGCACGCGCCCCACCCCCTCAACCCCTAACCTCCCCTATCCTCAGAACCCCCACCACTTCTCCATTCCCCAACCACCCCTTCCACGAGCTCTCAGATCTCTGCCCTACCCCCATGCTTTGCAATCCTCTCTCTCTCTCTCTCTCTCTCTCTCTCTCTCTCTCCATCACTCCTCTGAAAAGAGCGGAGAGTGGAGGAAAGACGAAACTCTACAAAGAGGGAGAGAGAAAAAAAATCAATAACACAGATGGATAGCCGGATAACAGGGTCCGGCATGCTCCGGCAGTGAGGCAATCCAGAGGGTGCCTACACAACTTCCACATAGGCGGAGAGACGAGGAGACGAGAGGAAAACAACGTGCTGTGAAGAAGGTGGTGGTGATCTGCTGAGGCCTATATAACACACACACAAACACGAACGCACACACACACACATGCACACAGAAGCAAACACACAGTCAGACACACACACAAGCACATAGACACACACACGCTTGCGAACACACACACACACACAGTTTTAGTACCCATTCAACCTAATCAGTGAAAATGATGTACAGTACATTAGCGTTAACTGGTCAAATGAATGGTTACCTTATAAAATGGCAGTGAAAGAAAGAAACCATTCGGCCTGCCAACTGACTCTGGAGGTAATCTGAAATACTGAATGGCTGGTGGCAATAGCTTTCTGATCGTCTGTAGTATACTGTACATTGTACACATACAGTGTACTCGCTGAGCAGTACCTATTATGACAGCGCCCACACTCATCAAACTCATTTCTGCTTTTCTGATATAATTTATATTTGTCAAATTTGAAACATGCATGGCAAGCTAACTACACAAGGAAATGTATATACTGATGTAACGTCTTGTTATAATACAGCATGTTAAAATCTAGACCTATAACTAAAGGTAATATACTGGGAAGGGACATTTGTACGTGAACAAGTGGGAGATTAGTCTAAAGCAGGGTTTCCCAAACTCGGCCCATAACTTTGATGATGCTGCCCTCTTGTGGAAATACAAGATACCCAACGTAAGCGCAATGTATTAATCATGTCAGGAAGGAAAGTGCAGTCATCGCCTTAAAAAAAGAAGATTAAGAATGAATTTCATATGGCGCTAAGCCTACGACTTTCTTTAGCCTCTTTCACAAAAACACTGCTAGGGCCTAAGAATATCTTAGCATATGAGGCTGTATGGACATGTACATTTGCCTACATGTACACAATAAGAAAAGGGTTCCTCAAGGGTTATTTAGGAAGGGAGATGGTTCTATGTGGAACCATAATGAATCAAATAACCCTTTGAGCACGTCAATAGTTCATTGTAGTTCACAAAAGGGTTCTTTGCTCTTTTAGTGCTAATTTAAATTTAGTGGTGGCAGAATATTTTGGGGCGTGGTTTGAGCACAGCTCTTTTTGTGCAACCCAGAGAGAGATTGTCATTGTAGTTTATCCCTTTAAAAATAAATGAATTAGAAACTCAGTCTGGGTTTTAATTTACTTTAGCGAGTTTGAATAGTAGAATATACAAAGTGCAATTTCGAAATTTGGTTGAGCATCACCAATTTTTCTCTTGTTATGTCAGCACAGCCTGGCCTCATAGACTAGACGTAACTTAGTAAATGTAAATCCACAACACTCAAATTAGTATGATATGTTATGTTTGGTGTGGTTAGTTGGGGTGGGGGGTGTATAACGTGAATGTCTAGGAACTGAAAGGTTACAAGTTCAAATCTCATCAAGGACAACTTTAGCATTTTAGCTAATTAGAAAGTTTTCAACTACTTACTACTATTCAGTTACTTTGCAACTACTTAACATGTTAGCTAACCCTTCCCCTAACCCAAACTTTAACCCTTTTAGCTAACCCTTCCCCTAACCCTAACCCTAACCTTAACTCTTTAACCTAACTTCTAAACTTAACCCTAACCTTAACCCTAACCCTAACTCCTAGCCTAGCTAACTTTAGCCAGCTAGCTACCATTAGACACCTAGCCACCTAGCTAGATTTCATAGCATACCATATGTTTTGCGAATTCATAACATATGTAACATATTGTACATTTTGCAAATTCATAACATAAAATACAAAATGTACTTTGTAACATATCATACGAAATGGATGATGGACATCCACAAATTAATTCATGCCATTCGAAAAGTAACATATCACACTAAATGGAGTGTCATGGATTCACGTACAGAATAACACAAAATGCTCTAAGACCAGGTTGTTCAGCAGGACAGTTGCTTACCAAGTAGACACTGAATGTTCCTGAGTTGCCTAGTTACAGTTTTGACAAAGTCATGATGTTTTTATAAGTTATACTAATCAAGAATCAATGGGTATATGTCATTAATTTTAAAGGATGTATGAGATGTATAGATTTTATTGGTGACAGCTATTCTTCCTGGGGTCCGACACATGACGAAAAAAACATTACAGACAAAAATACTACAATTTACATACATTTCAAAACATGAACATAGACATTACAGATTTACACACATACATACATTACTACATATACATATGCCTTAACTAGGTTAACTGGGTTAGATAGTGTCACAAATAATGTCGTTGTGTTGAAGGGAGGACCAATACGCAGCGGGAATGTGGATACTCATCTTTTTAATAAAACACGAGCAAAGCATCCACAGGAAAAAACAATAAACAATACTCACGACTAGAACAGTGTGGCAGGCTAAACAAAAGCAGTGCTCACAAACAACTACCCACAACCACAAAGAAAAACACACACCTGTTTATAGGACTCCCAATCAGAGGCAACTAGAAACACCTGCCTCCAATTGAGAGTCCAGCACCCAACCTACACATAGAAAACCTACCTAGAACCTACACACAACACAAACCCTCTGCCACGTCCTGACCAAAACTAATACAATTACTCCCTCGCTGGTCAGGACGTGACAGTACCCCCCCCCTAAAGGTGCAGACCCCGACTGCACCTAAAAGAAAAGACAAAAACCCCCAAACAACAAAAAATATCCCCCTAAACTAAAGGGAGGGAAGGGAGGGTGGCTGCCGTCAACGACGGCACTGTGCTACACCCCCCCTCCCCAACCCACCTATACAGGAGGCGGCTCAGGTGCGGGACGTGGACTTCGCTCCACCTTCGGCGTCGCCCACTTAGGTGGCGCCCCTGGCTGCGCCCGGCTGGCGGGCGGCGATGGCTGCGCCGAGCAGACGGGCCACTCGGGCTGGGCCGGAGGACAGGCGGGCCACTCAGGCTGGGCCGGAGGACAGGCGGGCCACTCGGGCTGGGCCAGAGGACAGGCTGGCCACTCGGGCTGGGCCCGAGGACAGGCGGGCCACTCGAGGCTGGGCCGGAGGACAGGCGGGCCACTCTGGCTGGGCCGGAGGGCAGGCGGGCCACTCTGGCTGGGCCGGAGGGCAGGCGGGCCACTCTGGCTGGGCCGGAGGGCAGACGGGCCACTCTGGCTGGGCCGGAGGGCAGACGGGCCACTCTGGCTGGGCCGGAGGGCAGACGGGCCACTCTGGCTGATCCGGGCAGACGGGCCACTCTGGCTGATCCGGGCAGACGGGCCACTCTGGCTGATCCGGGGAGACGGGCCACTCTGGCTGATCCGGGCAGACGGGCCACTCTGGCTGATCCGGGCAGACGGGCCACTCTGGCATCTCCGGGCAGACGGGCCACTCTGGCTGATCCGGGCAGACGGGCCGCTCTGGCTGATCCGGGCAGACGGGCCGCTCTGGCATCTCCGGGCAGACGGGCCGCTCTGGCGGCTCCGGGCAGACGGGCCGCTCTGGCGGCTCCTGACTGGCGGGCAGCTCTGGCGGCTCCTGACTGGCGGGCAGCTCTGGCGACTCCTGACTGGCGGGCAGCTCTGGCGACTCCTGACTGGCGGGCAGCTCTGGCGACTCCTGACTGGCGGGCAGCTCTGGCGACTCCTGACTGGCGGGCAGCTCTGGCGACTCCTGACTGGCGAGCAGCTCTGGCGACTCCTGACTGGCGGGCAGCTCTGGCGACTCCTGACTGGCGGGCAGCTCTGGCGACTCCTGACTGGCGGGCAGCTCTGGCGGCCCCAGACTGGCGAGGCTGGGCTGATGCACTAGATGCCTGATGCGTGGGGCTGGTACAGGACGTGCCAGCCTGGAGACATGCACCTCAAGGCTAGTGCGTGTAGCGGGAAACACTGGACCGTAGAGGCGCACTGGCGGTCTCGAGCGCAGGGTTGGCATCACCCCTTCAGGCTCGATGCCCACTCTCCCCTGGCACATGCGGGGCGCTGGTACTGCGCTTACCGGCCTGAAAATACCAGGCCTCACCACAGCCCCTACCCCAAAGCACGGGACCTGTCCAGTCTGTTTCTGTCCAAAAAGGGTACGGGGAGCTGGCCTGGGTCTCCAATCTCGCCCCGCCAAACAGCCCTTGTGCCCCCCCAAAACATTTTCTTGGGGCTGCCTCTCGGGCTCCCTTACCCGACGTGTTCCCCAGTCCTCGCCAGAATTCCTCCGCTGCTTGGTCCTGGTATGGTGGGTAGTTCTGTCACAAATAATGTTGTTGTGTTGAAGGGAGGACCAATACGCAGCGGGAATGTGGATACTTATCTTTTTAATAAAACACGAGCAAAGCATCCACAGGAAAAAACAATAAACAATACTCACGACAAGAACAGTGTGGCAGGCTAAATAAAAGCAGTGCTCACAAACAACTACCCACAACCACAAAGAAAAACACACACCTGTTTATAGGACTCCCAATCAGAGGCAACTAGAAACACCTGCCTCCAATTGAGAGTCCAGCACCCAACCTACACATAGAAAACCTACCTAGAACCTACACACAACACAAACCCTCTGCCACGTCCTGACCAAAACTAATACAATTACTCCCTCTGCTGGTCAGGACGTGACAGATAGGGGAGAGGTGTGTTGTGTGGTGTCGTTTTAACTGTTTTTTAAAGCTACAGTGAGCTCCAAAAGTATTGGGACAGTGACAAACATGTTGTTGTCTTGGCTCAGTACTCCAGCACTTCGGATTTTGAAATGGTACAATGAATATGTATTAAAGTGCAGACTGTTAGCTTTAATTTGAGGGTATGTTCATCCATTTCAGGTGAACCATGTAGAAATGATAGCACTTTTTGTACATTTTAGGGGGCATAAAGTATTGGGACAAATTCACTTATATGTGTATTAAAGTAGTCAAAAGTGTACTTTCGTCCCATATTTCTAGCACTCTACAAACTTGTTGGATGCATTTGCTGTTTGTTTTGGTTGTTTTTCTGATTATATTGTGCCCAATACAAATGAATGGTAAATAATGTATTGTGTCATTTTGGGGTCACTTTTACTGTAAATAACAATATAATATTTCTAAACACTTCTACATTAATGTGGATGCTACCAAGATTATGGATAATCCTGAATGAATCGTGAATAAGGATGAGTGAGAAAGTTACAGAAGCACACGGGATGGGGGGACAGGGGGGGACAGGGCACGATATTTATGCCTCTGTAACGTTTTTTTAACCCTTATCGTAGATATATACTGCTCAAAAAAATAAAGGGAACACTTAAACAATGAAAGAAATAATCTTATTAAATATTTTTTTCTTTACATAGTTGAATGTGCTGACAACAAAATCACACAAAAATAATCAATGGAAATCCAATTTATCAACCCATGGAGGTCTGGATTTGGAGTCACACTCAAAATTAAAGTGTAAAACCACACTACAGGCTGATCCAACTTTGATGTAATGTCCTTAAAACAAGTCAAAATGAGGCTCAGTAGTGTGCGTGGCCTCCACGTGCCTGTATGACCTCCCTACAACGCCTGGGCATGCTCCTGATGAGGTGGCGGATGGTCTCCTGAGGGATCTCCTCCCAGACCTGGACTAAAGCATCCGCCAACTCCTGGACAGTCTGTGGTGCAACGTGGCGTTGGTGGATGGAGCGAGACATGATGTCCCAGATGTGCTCAATTGGATTCAGGTCTGGGGAACGGGCGGGCCAGTCCATAGCATCAATGCCTTCCTCTTGCAGGAACTGCTGACACACTCCAGCCACATGAGGTCTAGCATTGTCTTGCATTAGGAGGAACCCAGGGCCAACCGCACCAGCATATGGTCTCACAAGGGGTCTGAGGATCTCATCTCGGTACCTAATGGCAGTCAGGCTACCTCTGGCGAGCACATGGAGGGCTGTGCGGCCCCCCAAAGAAATGCCCCCCCCACACCATGACTGACCCACCGCCAAACCGGTCATGCTGGAGGATGTTGCAGGCAGCAGAACGTTCTCCACGGCGTCTCCAGACTCTGTCACGTCTGTCACATGTGCTCAGTGTGAACCTGCTTTCATCTGTGAAGAGCACAGGGCGCCAGTGGCGAATTTGCCAATCTTGGTGTTCTCTGGCAAATGCCAAAAGTCCTGCACGGTGTTGGGCTGTAAGCACAACCCCCACCTGTGGACATCAGGCCCTCATACCACCCTCATGGAGTCTGTTTCTGACCGTTTGAGCAGACACATGCACATTTGTGGCCTGCTGGAGGTCATTTTGCAGGGCTCTGGCAGTGCTTCTCCTGCTCCTCCTTGCACAAAAGCGGAGGTAGCGGTCCTGCTGCTGGGTTGTTGCCCTCCTACGGCCTCCTCCACGTCTCCTGATGTACTGGCCTGTCTCCTGGTAGCGCCTCCATGCTCTGGACACTACGCTGACAGACACAGCAAACCTTCTTGCCACAGCTCGCATTGATGTACCATCCTGGATGAGCTGCACTACCTGAGCCACTTGTGTGGGTTGTAGACTCCGTCTCATGCTAAACACTAGAGTGAAACTACCGCCAGCATTCAAAAGTGACCAAAACATCAGCCAGGAAGCATAGGAACTGAGAAGTGGTCTGTGGTCCCCACCTGCAGAACCACTCCTTTATTGGGGGTGTCTTGCTAATTGCCTATAATTTCCACCTGTTGTCTATTCCATTTGCACAACAGCATGTGAAATGTATTGTCAATCAGTGTTGCTTCCTAAGTGGACAGTTTGATTTCACAGAAGTGTGATTGACTTGGAGTTACATTGTGTTGTTTAAGTGTTCCCTTTATTTTTTTGAGCAGTGTATATAATATGGAGAGAAAACAGCTAAGCACGAAAATAACATTGTTCGTCTAAGGCTTTCAGTTTAGTTGCACAACAAGCCTCCGTACATTTGTAACAGGTAATACTCCTCCCATTGCAACCATATATGTTTAAAATTGTTATTATAACAATAACATATATGCTTGTGTTTTTCATTATTGAATGAGGGGTCCAGAGGCTTGGCAGCTTAATTTTGCCCCCTAACAATGAGTGAATTATCAACAAGTATAACTCCTACACTGCATAATGAAAGTCTTCACATCCTGTGCACAGTTGTCACATATTGCTGCCTTATATTTAATTCTAAAAAGGGATTAAATGGGATTTATTTTATATTTATCTACACAACCTACTGCATATTTACAAACTAAAATAACAATTATTTACTAACTGAGGAGTATTCGGGAACAGATCTGTTATTTTCAACTCTTGAGAACTGTTTAGTAATGTTATTTTTTGCTGCAAAATAAACCATGATGTCTAGCATATAATTCTGTAATTCGGTGAAGTTGTAATGATACACTGAACAAAAATAGAAACAGAACATGTGAAGTCCCATGTTCCCCAATCTGATATAAAAGATCCCAGAACATTCCAATATAATTTCTCTTAAATATTGTGTCAAATTTGTTTACATTCCTGTTAGTGAGCATTTCTCCTTTGCCAAGATAATCCATCCACCTGACAGGTGTGGCATGATCATTACACATGTGCAGTTTTGTCCCACAATTCCAAAGATGTCTCAAGTTTTGAGGGAGTGTGCAATTGGCATGCTGACTGCAGGAATGTCCACCAGAGCTGTTGCCAGAGAATGTAATGTTAATTTCTATACCATAAGCCTCCTCCAATATTGTTTTAGAGAATTTGGCAGTACGTCCAACCGGCCTCACAACCACAGACCACATGTATGGCGTCATGTGGGCGAGCAGTTTGCTTATGTCAACATTGTGAACAGAGTGCCCCATGGTGGCAGTGGGGTTATAGTATGGGCAAGCATAAGCTACGGACAACGAACACAATTGCATTTGATCGATGTCAATTTGAATGCACAGCGATACCGTGATGAGATGCTAAGGCCCATTGTCGTATGATAATGCACAGCCCCATGTCACAAGGACCTTTAGACAATTCCTGGAAGTTGAAAATGTCCCAGTTCTTCCATGGCCAGCATACTCACCAGACGTCACCCGTTGAGTACGTTTGGGATGCTTTGGATCGTGTAAGACAGCGTCTTCCAGTTCCTGCCAATATCCAGAAACTTCACACAGCCATTGAAGAGGAGCGGGACAACATTCCACAGGCCACAATAGACAACCTGATCAACTCTATGCAAAGGAAATGTGTCTCGCTGCATAAGACAAATGGTGGTCACACCAGATACTGACTGGTTTTCTGATCCAAGCCCCTACTTTTTTCTTTTAACAGATGCATATCTGTGTTCCCAGTTATCTGTGTTCCCAGTTATTTATGGCTCCCGAGTGGCGCAGCGGTCTAAGGCACTGCATCTCAGTGCTGGGGGTGTCTCTACAGACCCGGGTTGTATCACAACCGGCCATAATCGGGAGTCCCATAGGGCTGTGCACAATTGGCCAAGCGTTGGAAGGAGGGTTTGGCCGGAGTAGGCCATCATTGTAAAATAAGATTTTGTTCTTAAACTGACTTGCCTAGTTAAATAAAGGTTGAATAAACAAAAAATTATTGAAATCCAGAGATTAGGGCCTATTACATGTCTGATTTCCTTGAAATTGCATGTGAAATGTCACATGTTGCGTTTATATTTAAGTTCAGTATAGTAATAGCCTAAACACAATCCAGTTCACTGCTTCAAGCCAAGCCCCCTCCATGTCCACCCCTTTCTCCTCTCTCCCCACCGGTGAAATTTCAGTCACATCTCGTGCTTGTACTTATCAGACCAATCAAACACTTAAACAACTAGCATACGCGTTCCATAGCAAGCTCATTTAGCTGTGCTAATGGGTCGAGTAAATTAATTAGCTTTTTTGTAAAAACTATGTTGATTTCACAGATTACAAAATAACTAAAAAGAACAATATGAACCGTTACTTTTTTGGGGTTCGAACCAGTTAATTTTCTGGTTAGAACACTGGAACACAACATAAAAATAAGGGTTCTGGAAAATAATTTTGGTTCCAACCACAGGTGCCAACCATGGCTCAGTCTCCACTTTGAAATTCTGGGGGAAAATGTAAGTTTCTCTCTCCTCCAGAGGAGGCAATATTGTGAGAGAGAGGTATTTTGGATCTAAACTGTCATTGGCTGCAAATAGTTAGATTTTTTTTCATTTCCAAGCCCCTCAGTTGAGCACGTGACAAGCTCTCTTTTCAACTTACCGCATTTGTCATGGTTGTACACTGTATAAGAGGCAAATATATCTACCAAAAGTATCGTAAAATTAGCAGATAGTATGTAGGCTACTGTAAATGTATTAAACATTGCATCTTCCTTTGTCATTAGAGGGATCGGTGGAGAGTATGAACAGTCTCATGATTGTGCTGCTGGGGAAGTTGGGAAGAGTGCCACAGGAAACACCATCCTGGGAAGAGAGGTGTTTATTGTGGATGTCGGTGATGGATGGGTCACCAATGTGTGTCATAAGGAGATGTCTGAAGTCAATGGGAGACACATTACTGTGATTAACATTCAAGGGCTGTTTGACACAGACATTGGCAATGTGGAGATCAGGAAAGAGATCTCTATGGCTGCCACAGACCCCACATTTTCCTCCTGGTCCTAACTGTGGGAGCATGCTTCACTCAAGAGGAGAGAACAGCTGTTAAGATAATCAAGAACATGTTGTAATACCGTTGTACTATTCACTAGAGGAGATGACCTGGAAGGAACGAGCAGCAGCATACAAACATTTGTTGAAAAAGCAGGACACAACAAAAGGTAAATAACTCAGAAATGTGGGAACAGATAACATTCATTTAACAACAATTACAAAATAAATCACTCTCAGATCAGGAAAGGGAGGAAGAGAGAATACTGAAGGAAAGGGAGGAAGAGAGAACAAGAGAAGGAAGAGTTGAAGGTCAAACAAGAGGAAGAAAATGCAAAAATGAAGAGAATCAAAAAATATCAGGTTTCAGGTATGACCCAGATGCAGACAGTGTCGAAGAAACAAAAGTTTATTTATAGTACAGGGGCAGGCAAACAACAGGTCAAGGCAGGGTGCAAAAGGTCCAGAACGGCAGGCAGTCTCAGGGGCAGGGCAGGCAGGGGTCAATAATCCAGTGAGGTGGGGCAAGGTATTGAACAGCAGGCAGGCTCAGGGTCAGGTAGAACAGTCAAAACCGGGAAGGACTAGAAAACAGGCGCAAGAACAGACAGGAGCAGGGGAACAAATGCTGGTAGGTTTCACGAAACAAAAGGAACTGGCAAAAGACAAACAGAGAACACAGATATAAATACACAGGGGATAATGAGGAAGATGGGCGACACCTGGAGGGGGGTGGTGACACGCACAAAGACAGGTGAAACAGATCAGGGTGTGACAAAAAAGCAATACGTGAAAAAGAGAAAGCTTGTCTTGAGAGGAAGACTAAGACAGAAGCAAGAAACCAAGCTGTAAATTAATTTAGTGCAAAATTAGAGTAAGAATTTGCAAAAGCTGGAGCGCAGGGGTATAAGGATGCACAATCTAAACTACTATTAGTTGGACAAATTGCGGGATTCACTTATGGTGCTCCAGTAGCAGCTGTTGAGGAGCTGAGCAAGCAGATTTTAGAAAAAGAACAATACTGACTTGCATGCATAAGATATTAAACAAATGATGCATAGGATATGCAATATTTGAGTCTCTCTCTCTCACTAATTGATTGTACAATTGACGCAGATATTATTTCAGTTTGTGTGATATGGGGGTTGGAGACATAGAGAGAAGAAAAACTTTTATAAACAATGGCAACACTGCCATGTTGATCTGTGCCTTGCTGTTAGAAAGCCAAATTAGTGTCTGACTTTCTTCTGTCGCAGTTGCACCTCCCCCGACTTCACTCCTCAACTTTCGTCTACAGTCGGTTGCTTGAGCCTTACCACTTGAGCGCCCAATGCCTCTGAGGGTAAACATTATTTCTACTCAGAGACAATCAAACGCAAGCACTGAATGCCACCGCTCCCATTCAAACTCGAAATCCAAATCGAAAGTTCGCCAGACTTCCAATAGTCGAGTGTACGAGACCAGATTTGGGAGGCTGGCTACGCAAGATAGACAAATCAGTTTGCATCCACGTTTTAGAAATGTTCACTCAGAAAAGGGAAATAGGAAATACAAATATCAAGAGTCAAACTGATAGGAGCCATAAAGATTCCTCTGAGGAAGAACTTTAGGCCAGTTGAGTAAAATAAAAGAAATCTGTACAAGAGAAACAGCATACTGTGAAAGGCATGTTAGCTAAACAGAATGGTACACAGGCTAGCTTTAAGCCTGTAGTCATAGCCCCAGGAATTAACCTCATTACTGTATACAGACATGTAAGCAGAAAGGCATATGGGCTATACTCTTTGCAAATTATGTTATTATAAGGGTTATTAAATTATGTTATTATAAATTATAGGCTCCGATATTTATTATGACAAAGGGAGTAGGCAAAGGCAGGTCGGGGACAGGCGAGAGTTCATACAGTACCAGGGGACAGTCCAAACAGCACCAGACAATAGGCAGTCTCGAGGTCAGGCCAGGCAGGGGTCAGAAACCAGATCCGAGTCCAAAAACAGTACAAGGGGATAGGCAGGCTGGTAGTCAGAACAGGCAGAGTGGTCAGGCAGGCCGGTTTGGAGTCAGGACAGGCAAGGGTCGAAACCAGGAGGACTAGAAACAAACAGAGACTGGAAAAATAGGAGCAAGGAAAAATGCTGGTTGACTTGGCAAACAAGACTAACTGGCACAGAGGGACAGGAAACACAGGGATATATACACCGGGGATAATAAGCGACACCTGGAGCGGGTGGAGACCATCATAAGGACAGGTGAACCAGATCATGGTGTAACAGTACAACCCCCCCTCTAGGGGCGCCACTTGGCATCCTACCTGGGCGCACACCTGGTTGACCGAGGTGTCGGCGGTGGAAGTCGGCGATGAGGGCTGGATTCAGGATGTCTCTAGCGGGAACCCAGCATCTCTCCTCTGGGCCGTAACCCTCCCAGTCAACCAAGTACTGGAAACCCCTGCCCCATGGTCGAACACCCAGGAGGCATTTTACAGTGTATGCTGGATGGCCATCAATGACACGGGCTTAATCCTGGATACATGGAAAGTAGGGTGAATACGGAGGGTATGGGGTAACAAGAGATGGACAGCAGTGGAACTAAGGACTCTAGAGATGGGAAAAGGACCAATGAAACGGGGGGACAGTTTGCATGACTCTACCCGAAGGGGCAGGTCCCATGTGGACAGCCATACCCTCTGCCCAATGTGGTAGCGGGGAGCTGGAGTCCGGCGGCGATCCACTTGTTGATGATACCTGGAGTTGGTCTTGAAAAGTGCTACCCGAGCTCTTCTCCAGGTACGTCGACAGCGGCAGACAAACATCTGGGCCGAGGGTACGTTGACTTCCGGTTCTTATTCTGGGAAGAGTGGAGGCTGGTACATGGAGCACTCAAAAGGGGAGAGTCCCGTGGCTGAACAGGGAAGGGTGTTCTGGGCATACTCCACCCAGACCAGTTGTTGGCTCCACATAGTGGGGTTGGTTGAGATCAGGCATATTAGGTTGGTCACAAGGTCCTGGTTAGCTCGCTCCGACTGGCCGTTAGATTGGGGATGGAATCCGGAGGATAGGCTGGCCGATGCCCCAATAAGGGTGCAGACTGCCTTCGAGAACTGAGGATCCCGGTCGGAAACCATATCCACCAGGAGTCCATGGATCCGGAAGACGTGCTGCACCATGAGCTGGGCCATTTCCTTGGCAGAGGGACGTTTGGGGAGAGGGATGAAATGAGCCGTCTTTGAGAACCAATCCATCACTATCAGAATGACGGTGTTGACATCAGACGGGGGAAGCCCAGTGACAAAGTCCAGAGAGATATGGGACCAGGGACGATGAGGGACCGGTAGTGGCTGAAGAAGGCCAGAAGGAGCTTGCCGTGGAGTCTTGCTCTGTCCACACACCGTGCACGTGGCGACGAAGGCAGAGATGTCAGGAACCATTGTGGGCCACCAGAAACGTTGTCGGATGAATGCTAGGGTACGGCGAGAACCTGGATGAAAGGTCAGCCTGGAGGAATGAGCCCATTCCAGGACCCGGGACCGGACTGAGTTAGGGACAAACAGCTGGTTAGCCGGTCCCCCTTCAGGTCCAGGCCGGGAACATTGTGCCTTGCGAACCAGGGTCTCAATCCCCCAACCTACTGAGGCTGCAAGGCATGAGGTAGAGGAACTGTATAGGTGGGAGAGGGCATCAGGCTTCACATTTTTGGGCCCTGGGCGATAGGAAATGGTGATGTTGAATCTTGTAAACAAGAGAGCCCACCGGGCCTGCCTGGAGTTATGGTGCTTGGCTGTACGGAGATATTCCACATTTTTATGGGCGGTCCAGACCAAGAATGGCTGTTCTGCTCCTTCCAGCCAGTGCCTCCACTCTTCCAACGCCATCTTGACCGCCAGGAGTTCTCGGTTGCCTACGTCATAGTTCCTCTCTGCAGAATTGAGACGATGTGACAGGAAGGCACAAGGACAAAGCTTTTGGTCCTGGGCAGATTGCTGGGACAGAATGGCCCCCACTCCAATGTCAGAAGCATCAACCTTTACCACAAATTGACGGGACGGGTCCGGATGGACAAGGATGGGTGCTGTGGTGAACAAATGCTTCAGGTCCACAAAGGCTCTGTCGACAGCTGGAGACCATGTGAACGGTACTTTAGGAGAGGTGAGTGTAGCCCCGAATGAAATGGCGGTAGAAGTAAGCGAAACCCAGAAAGCTTTGTAACTGTACCCTGGATGTAGATTGAGGCAAATCTACCACTGCTTTCACTTTTTCAGGATCCATTTGGACATTTCCCTCAGCGATGACATATCCCAGAAAGGAGATTGTCGAGCGGTGGAACTCACACTTCTCGGCTTTCACGAACAATTGGTTCTCCTGGAGGCGCTGAAGGACCTGTCTGACATGAAGAACATGTTCTTGGCAGACCGGGAAAAAAACTGGATGTCATCAAGGTAGACGAACACAAAACAGTTTAGCATGTCCCGGAGCACATCGTTTACCAGAGCCTGGAAGACAGCAGAGGAGTTGGTGAATCCAAACGGCATCACCTGGTTCTCATAATGTCCGCTGGCTGTGTTAAATGCTGTCTTCCACTCATCTCCTTTGTGTATCCGAACCAGGTGGTAGGCATTCCGAAGGTCCAACTTGTAAAACATTGTGGCCCCCTGGAGAGGTTCAAAAGCCGATGGAGAGGAGTGGTAGGGGGTAACGATTCTTAATCTTAATGTCATTCAGATCCCGGTAGTCAATGCACGGACGCAGGGTCTTGTCCTTCTTCTCCACAAAGAAAAACCCTGTGCCAGCAGGAGATTCAGACAGACGCCTCCAGTAGCCAGAGATTCCTTAATATACTCCTCCATGGCCTTGGTCTCTGGCCCGGATAGAGAATATAGCCAACCACGAGGTGGTGTGGTGCCTGGGAGGAGATCAATGGCACAATCATAAGGACGGTGCTGGGGAAAAGAAGTATCACGTGCCTTAGTGAAAACTTCCAGGAGGTCATGGCAAAATGGGCTCCAACCCAGGATGCAGCTTGTGGTCCAGTCAACAACAGGGTTGTGTGTTTGGAGCCATGAAAATCCCAAGACAACAGGAACATGGGGAGATGCAATGAGGAGGAACTGTATGGTCTCACTGTGATTTCCTGAAACCCGTATATGAACGGGCACTGTACTATGGGTGACTCTTCCATTTGAGCGGCCGTCCAGTGCCCTTGCATCCATGGGGACAGAGAGGGGTGGAGTGGGAATACCAAGTTCAGAAACAATAGTAGCATCCATAAAACTTTCATCAGCCCCAGAGTCAATGAGTACTCGGAGTTACTTAGATTGGTCTCCCCACAGCAAAAGCACAAAAAAGCAGTGCGGGTGATGGGAATTAGGGAACTCCACGTCTGGCTCACCAGAGTACTTGTACCCAACAGAGACAAGGGTTTCCTAACAGGGCAGGTAGCGATATAATGTCCTGCCCCTCCACAGTACAGACAACAGTTTGAACTCAGCTTACGTGAGTGTTCCCCAACCGATAACCTAGCTCTTCCCAATTGCGTAGGCTCAGGAGTATCCAACTCACCCGTCGTCGGTGATTCTCGGGGAACCTCGGGTGTTTTCGGCTCTCCTCGGAAATACACATTTCGGGGATTTCCGTATTCCTTGGGATGATTGCCATCATCAGACGAATGAATGTTCCCGAGGACCGACCTCTCACCCCGGTGTTCTCGTAGGCAGCCATCAAACCTAATTGAAAGGGCGATAAGGAAATCAAGGTCCAATGGTATTTCCCGTGCTACAAGCTCGTCCTTTATCCCCTCCGATAGTCCATGGAGGAAGGGGTTGAACAGAGCCACTGGATTCCATGAACTCTCAGCAGCCAATGTGTGAAAATCTACTGTGTAGTCGAGTTCTGATGTACCTGCAGTAGCTTTCGAGCCGCCTCCCTCCCGGGCACCAGAGAATCGAAAACCTTCCTCACTTCTGTCATGAATTCCTCCAAGCTCTGGCACACAACGGATTGCTGAGAGCGGATTGCGCACGAAAGCGCCCTTCCAGACATTAGCGTGATTAAATACGCTATCTTCGATCGATCCGACGGGAATGAAGAGGGTTGGAGTTCGAAGATGAGAGAGCACTGGGAAAGGAACGCCCGGCAGGTACCAGAATAGCCTGCATAACGTTCTGGAGGAGATAAGCGGGGCTCTCGGGGAGTCGGGGTAGGTTGAACCAATCCACCACTAGTAGGAAGGTTGCTGGGTGGTTGGGAAGTCTCAGATGTGGCGTGCATCCTTGGTCATGGCATTCCGTCAGGGAACGAAGCTCTTCCAAAAGGTCCCGAAGTAGCTCCTCATGCCTCCCAATGGTGGCTCCCTGCAGGAAGACAACATGACGGAGCTGGCACAAGGCGAGACCCAAATGCAGACACAGGAGGCAGATGGTAGAGCTCCGATATTTATTATAACAAAGGGAGTAGGCAAAGGCAGGTCGGGGACAGGTGAGAGTTCATAAACCAGGTCAGAGTCCAAACAGTACCAGACAAGGTCAGGCCAGGCAGGGGTCGGAAACCAGATCCGAGTCCAAAAACAGTACAAGGGGATAGGCAGGCTGGTAGTCAGAACAGGCAGAGTGGTCAGGCAGGCGGGTTTGGAGTCAGGACAGGCAAAGGTTGAAACCAGGAGGACTAGAAACAAACAGAGACAGGAAAAAAATGAGCAAGGAAAAACGCTGGTTGACTTGGCAAACAAGACGAACTGGCACAGAGGGACAGGAAACACAGGGATATATACACCGGGGATAATAAGCGACACCTGGAGGGGGTGGAGACAATCACAAGGACAGGTGAACCAGATCATGGTGTGACAGTTATAGTGCCCCTGAAACTCAACTCTTGACCTCGAAGCCAGTTCCAATGCGTTTTTTTATTGTTCCCCTTTAATCAGCTATGGATTTAGACCTAGTTTATTTAGTAAATATTTGTATTTATTTTTCGTAAAACTGCATTGTTGGTTAAGGGCTTGTAAGTAACCATTTCACTGTAAGGTCTACACCTGTTGTATTAGGCGCATGTAACAAATACAATTTGATTTGATTTTAAATGGTATTACACTGTAATTACGTAGGTGTGTTACTGACATCTACAGGCCCAAGGTGGTAAGGCAGGACAAACAAGTATCTCTATGGCAGTTATTTCAGTTAATGTTGAAGTCTGCATATATCCCAGACAATCTGAGTCAGTCGCCACATTTTAAATGTGCCCCTTCAATCTTCAAAGACACACACCCACACGCACGCACGCACCCACACACACACACACACGCACGCACGCACCCACACACACCCACCCACACACACACCCACACCCACACACACACACACACACACACACACACACACACACACACACACACACACACACACACACACACACACACACACACAGACTTGTATAACTAACCTTGTGGAGACACACAATTCAGTCCCATTCAAAATCCTAGTTTCCCTAACCGCTAAACCTAACCCTATTTCTTACCCTAACATTAACCCAAAAAACCTAACCTTAACTCTAACCCTAGCTCCTAACCCTAAAACTAACCCTAGCTCCTAACCCTAACCCTAAACCATCTAGAAATAGCATTTGACCTTGTGGGGATGAACAAAATGTGTTTGTTTACTATTCTTGTAGGGATTTCTGGTCCCCACAAATATAGTTAAACATGTCTACACACACACACACAGCCTGACAGACTGACAGCCTGACTGACTGACTGACAGCCTGAACTGGCCTGACTGACAACCTGAACTGGTGCTCAGAACCAACCATCTGTCAAGGTCGATATTAAACTGTCCACCATTTACATCTTCACATACCTGTCAGCTTCCAGAGGTAGGCCCATTGTGGTTTACAAAACTTGAAGTTTGGTCTCTAAGGGCCACAGCGAATGACACAGGGACAGAGGAGGCATCAGAGCCAGGAGGATGGAGGAGGAGTGAAGCTGCACAGAGGACTGAACCTTCTCTCTGTAACCGAAGGTGGGAGTGAGAAGGTGAAGGCAGGTGGTGAAATGATGGAACCACAATGTCCCTCACATAGGGAAACCCCTGAACCCACTATGCCACGTTTTGACCTGAAGGTCTTCATCAGGCTGAAGCCAAGTTCATACCTGCTCTCAGTCCTGCCACAGGGGGTCCCCGGGCCGGGATTGGAGCACCCCCACCCCATCGTCCTGAACATACACAGGGTAGGATTCTGTTATGATTGCCAGTGTAGCCATATATAAACTCAATGTATGGAAATGTATTAAAACAGTATTAAAATGCTTCACAGATTTATAAACTATATATAAATATGACTTAACATGACCTTGCCCAAAGAAATACATATAGAATCATAAATCATAGAATCTCTATAGCCTTGCCCCTCCACCACTGAGCCAGCTCCTTTACCAAAGGGAGAGGGATAGCAGGATAACAAGAGCAGCCACCAGAGGGGACTCTTGTTGGATAAATCTGACACACAAATCATTCTCACCAACCAGCATCAGTTTCCTAATCACTGAAGGACTATAAACCATAACTCACCATCTACAGCATATATATGTCTGCCTGTCTGATCATATCTTGTGATATACTGTATGTCCTGTGATGTATGCTATCGGAAGTGATGTGTATGCAAATTTCCCTAGTGGGACAAATATTTCTTATTTCTTCCTTTTCTCCTTCCTTTTTCCCCTTCCTTCCTTTCTCCTTTCCCGCCTTGCTTCATTTCTTGCTTCCTTCCTTCCTTCATTCATTGTACCACCAACTACTGAAACACTCTGCCTACATAAATAATAGGCTGTTCTAACTATGACAATTTTAAACACAAACTGAAGACATGCCTGAAAGCAAATCAACATTGTAATGATGACTAGTTTGATCCATGCATCATTTTTATAATCTGTCTGATTTAACCTGTCCAGTGGCTATATATGTTAATTAGATTCCTAGAAGAAAGAAAAATAAAAAATAACAGTTTATTATTATTATTATTAGCAAGTCGTTGTTGGCGATAACTAATTACCCACGAAAAGTGAGTTAAATATGTAACACGGGAACTAGTTATGTAGATGTTAAATATGTTGTCAGACTGTGGTGCATGGATTTGTCTTCAACGTGCTCCGGCTGGCATTGGAAGTAGTTCCGGTGGTTTAGCAAGAGAACGGAGTCAGGAGACGCGGCGGGATCCCGTTGTTGGAGAAGCAAAATCGAATAGCGGGATGAGGAAGTCTCCAATTCATGGCACACAATTGACCACAGTACCGGTCAATGTGACACGAGTATTGCATGGGGCATGCAACTTCAGTGACAGCCCTAGAAGGTGAAGAAGCTCAGTCCTCGGAGGAAATGTTCAAGTGCAGCGCTGGAACCGCTGAACCTCTGTAAAATTTTAACCGGTTCATAACCATCCACCCGCGTAAGTAAGCTGAAGAATTGGGGAATGTCTGTAAGCAAGGCCGGGAGAAAATATCTCACATAGGCAAATACATTTAATTGAGCTTCGGGGTTGCATTGCGTAAAGGCCTTGACAGGTTTTCTCTCCCTGTCATGCATATAGACAGCCCGTGTTATTTGAGGATAGCTTTGAATTAAACTTCCACAAGTTTTTTTCAGGGTGATCCTGGGTCGTGCTTATCTGATTGATTGTGTTGTTTAATTGCCTTGTAAGGAGCAGAATGACTTTGACAATGAATTTAGAAATTGAACGAAACGGTTGCGCAAACACTCAGACATGTATGCATCAATGCATGCACTATAGGCTACTTTTTAGGCATGCGTGAACTTCTGAAGTGGTGACATATGGTAGGGTCCATATTTATTTACACCCTTGATAAGAAAAATGATTAGAATTGACTGCATAAAATAAATAATTCAAATACTGAGCTATTTTGTATGCAAAAAAAAAATGGGAAATTATATTATTTTATACTTTTTTCTCTCAAAATGGTAGGGGTAAAAATGATTGACACCCCTGTTTTCAATATATTTCAATACCTCATCTTGTTTTCATTACCTTTCAATACCGCACCATTTTTTTATGAGCTGGAAAACACATGGGGAGGGATTTTAGACAAGTCCTATATACATAATCTTTCCAGATCCTTGCCATCCTTCATCTGCGCTTATGGACTGCCCTCTTTGATTCAAACCACAGTATTTCAATGGGTTTCAAATTATTCTGGCTGTAATTAATTGGTATATGCAGGCACACACATTGGGGTGTAAATGTTCCTTACAAGCCAGAATATTTTATAAACATACATTTAAATTTACTCCAAAAAAAGGTCTGTTCGGTTCATCCTTCAGACGCTCAACATTTAAGACGAAATATCCACAGGAAAATATTGTTTACCCGACTTTTTAGAGAGCCGGTAGGTATATGGTTCTGTCGGCTTGTATTTCCGGTTTGTATTTTCAATCTACTGACGCATGCTTTGCGATGGTAACACTTGCACAATATGTAAATCATAAACATAACTGAGCATAACCAGACCATAGACTAAACGTTGCTCGCATTCAGCTGGCAGTGGCAAACCTACCGGCACTCTAAAAAGTCTGGTAAACAGTACTTTCCTGTGGATATTTTCTCTCAAATTTTGAGCAGCTGAAAGAAAAACTGCACAGACAACCAGTAGAGTAAATTTCAATGTAATTGTATTAAACATTCTTACTTGTAAGGAAAATGAACAACATTTTGCACTCCAATGTGTCAGGCTGTATATACCAATTAGTTGTGTATGACAGCGTGATTAATCAGACAAGTCCGGAGACTGAGATGGCCATGACAAAATTTAGATTTTGTGGCCAATTAAACCATTTTCTATGTGGATTTTGATATGTTATTGGGGTCATTGTCTTGCTGTTTCAGCCTTTTGGCTTATGCAACCATGTTTTTGGCTAAAATATCCTGGTCACTGGCCTACACACAATATCCTATAATGTCAAAGTTGAATTGTGTTTTCAGAATGTTTTGAAAAATGTATAAAAAGGAAAAGCCGAAATGTCTTGAGTCCATAAGTATTCAACCCCTTTGTTATGGCAAGCATAAATAAGTTCAGGAGTAAATATTTCCTTAAGAAGTCACATAATATGTTTTATGGACTCACTCTGTGTGCAATAATAGTGTTAAACATGATTTTTGAATGACTACCTCATCTCTGTACCCTACACATACAGTTATCAGTAAGGTCCCTCAGTCGAGCTGTGAATTTCAAACACCGATTCAACCACAAAGACCATGGAGGTTTCCTGATGCCTCGCAAAGAAGGGCACCTATAGGAAGATGTGTTAAAAAAAAAAGAAGCAGATATTGAATATCCCTTTGAACATGGTGAAGTTATTGATTACACTTTGGATGGTGTGTCAGTAAACCCAGTCACTACAACGATACAGGCGTCCTTCCTAACTGAGTTGCCGGAGAGGACGGTAACCACTGAGGGATTTCACCATGAGGCCAGTGGTGACTTTATAAAGCAGTTAGAGTTTAATGGCTGTGATAGGAGAAAACTGAGGGTTGATCAACAACATTGAAGTTACTACACAATACTAACCTAAATGACAGAGTGAAAAGAAGGAAGCCTGTACAGAATAAAACATATTCCAAAACATGCATCCTGTTTGCAATATGGCACTAATGTAAAACTGCAAAGAATGTAGTAAAGAATTTAACTTTTTGTCCTGAATACAAAGCGTTATGTTTAGGGCAAATCCAACACAACACATCACTGAGTATCAGTCTTATATATTTTATATATTTTTATATATCACTCTTAATATTTTTAAGCATGGGGGTGGCTGCATCATGTTATGTGTATGCTTGTCATCGGCAAGGATTAGGGAGTTTTTTATTTGGATAAAAATAAACAGAATAGAGCTAAGCACAGGAAAACTCCAAGAGGAAAACCTGGTAGACAAATTCACCTTTCAGCAGGACAATAACCTGAAACACAAGGCCAAATAAACACTGGAGTTGCTTACCAAGATGACATTGAATGTTCCTGAGTGACCTAGATACAGTTTGACTTAAATTGGCTTGAAAATCTATGGCTGTCTAGCAATGATCGACAACCGACTTGACAGAGCTTGAAGAATTTAAAAAATAATAATGTGCAAATATTGTGCAATCCAGGTATGGAAAGCTCTTAGACTTACCCAGAAATAATCACTGCTGTAATCGCTGCCAAAGGTGATTATAGCATGTATTGAATACTTATGTACAGTGAGGGGGAAAAAGTATTTGATCCCCTGCTGATTTTGTACGTTTGCCCACTCACAAAGAAATGATCAGTCTATAATTTTAATGGTAGGTTTATTTGAACAGTGAGAGGCGGAATAACAACAAAAACCTCCAGAAAAACACATGTCAAAAATGTTTTTAATGAGGGAAATAAGTATTTGACCCCTCTCAATCAGAAAGATTTCTGTCTCCCAGGTGTCTTTTATACAGGTAACGAGCTGAGATTAGGAGCACACTCTTAAAGGGAGTGCTCCTAATCTCAGTTTGTTACCTGTATAAAAGACACCTGTCCACAGAAGCAATCAATCAATCAATCAAATTCCAAACACTCCACCATGGCCAAGACCAAAGAGCTCTCCAAGGATGTCAGGGACAAGATTGTAGACCTACACAAGGCTGGAATGGGCTACAAGACCATCGCCAAGCAGCTTGGTGAGAAGGTGACAACAGTTGGTGTGATTATTCGCAAATGGAAGAAACACAAAAAAATTGTCAATCTCCCTCGGCCTGGGGCTCGATGCAAGATCTCACCTCGTGGAGTTGCAATGATCATGAGAACGGTGAGGAATCAGCCCAGAACAACACGGGAGGATCTTGTCAATGATCTCAAGGCAGCTAGGACCATAGTCGCCAAGAAAACAATTGGTAACACACTACGCCGTGAAGGACTGAAATCCTGCAGCTCCCGCAAGGTCCCCCTGCTCAAGAAAGCACATATACATGCCCGTCTGAAGTTTGCCAATGAACATCTGAATGATTCAGAGGACAACTGGGTGAAAGTGTTGTGGTCAGATGAGACCAAAATGGAGCTCTTTGGCATCAACTCAATTCGCCGTGTTTGGAGGAGGAGGAATGCTGCCTATGATCCCAAGAACACCCTCCCCACTGTCAAACATGGAGGTGGAAACATTATGCTTTGGGGGTGTTTTTCTGCTAAGGGGACAGGACAACTTCACCACATCAAAGGGACGATGGACGGGGCCATGCACCGTCAAATCTTGAGTGAGAACCTCCTTCTCTCAGCCAGGGCATTGAAAATGGGTCGTGGATGGGTATTCCAGCATGACAATGACCCAAAACACACGGTCAAGGCAACAAAGGAGTGGCTCAAGAAGAAGCACATTAAGGTCCTGGAGTGGCCTAGCCAGTCTCCAGACCTTAATCCCATAGAAAATCTGTGGAGGGAGCTGAAGGTTCGAGTTGCCAACCATCAGCCTCGAAACCTTAATGACTTGGAGAAGATCTGCAAAGAGGAGTGGGACAAAATCCCTCCTGAGATGTGTGCAAACCTGGTGGCCAACTACAAGAAACCTCTGACCTCTGATTGCCAACAAGGGTTTTGCCACCAAGTACTAAGTCATGTTTTGCAGAGGGGTCAAATACTTATTTCCCTCATTAAAATGCAAATCATTTCTAACATTTTTCACGTGTTTTTCTGGATTTTTTTGTTGTTATTCTGTCTCTCACTGTTCAAATAAACCTACCATTAAAATTATAGACTGATCATTTCTTTGTCAGTGGGCAAACGTACAAAATCAGCAGGGGATCAAATACTTTTTTCCCTCACTGTAAATTAGATATTTCTGTATTTCATTTTCAATAAATTTGAAAAACATTTCTACAAACACTTTGTCATTATGGGACATTGTGTGTAGATGGGTGGAAAAAAAAATATTGACAAAATGTTGAATTCCGACTGTAACACAAAAGGTTTAAATACTTTCTGAAAGCACTGTATGTCGATTTTGTGCATAGAGCACACTTTTGACAAAACATAATTTTCTGCTATGTTGAAACTAGCATACGGAACAACTCTCTGCAAAATGTCTCCTTTCCAGTCTGAAAACATTGCTGAACATAACACGTAGCACCAAAGGACATGTGGGGGAGGGTTCTTGAAAAAACTATTTTTGCAAAATCAAATTCTCCAGACCTCCAAGGGAGGCGTGACAGCGATGTGATTTTGGAAGTATGGCAACGCGAGACTACTACCAAGAATAATTTAGCTACACTATATATACAAAAGTATGTGGACACCCCTTAAAATTAGTGGATTCGGCTATTTCAGCCACACCCGTTGCTGACGGGTGTATAACATCCAGCACACAGCCATGTAATATCCATAGACAAATATTGGCAATAGAATGACCTTACTGAAGAGCTCAGTGACTTTCAACATGGCATCGTCATAGGATGCCACCTTTCCAAAAAGTCAGTTCATCACATTTCTGCCCTGCTAGAGCTGCCCCGGCCAACTGTAAGTGCTGTTATTGTGAAGTGGGTATGTCTAGGAGCAACAACGGCTCAGCAGCAAAGTGGTAGGCCATACAAGCTCACAGAACTCGACACCGAGTGCTGAAGTATGTAGCACGTAAAATCATCTGATCTCGGTTGCAACACTCAGTACCGAGTTCCAAACTGCCTCTACAAGTAACGTCAGCACAAGAATTGTTCGTTGGGAGCTTCATGAAATGGGTTTCTATGGCCGAGCAGCCGCACACAAGCCTAAGATCATCATGCGCAATGCCAAGTGTTGGCTGGAGTGGTGTAATGCCTGCCGCCAATGGACTCTGTAGCAGTGGAAACGCGTTCTTTGGAGTGATGAATCATGCTTCACCATCTAGCAGTCATGGACGAATCATACAATGAAATTCTAGATGATTCTGTGCTTCCAACTTTATGGCAACAGTTTGAGATGGTTTGTTGAGATCAGTGTGGAAGAACTTGAATGGCCTGCACAGAGCCCTGACCTCAACCCCGCTGAACACCTATGAGATGAATTGGAACGCTGAATGCGAGCCAGGCCTAATCGCCCAACATCAGTGCCCGACCTCACTAATGCTCTTGTAGCTGAATGGAAGCGAGTCCCCGCAGCAATGTTTCAACATCTAGAGGAAAGCCTTCTCAGAAGAGTGGAGGCTGTTATAGCAGCAAAGGGTGGACCAATTCCTTAATGCCCATTGTCTTGGAATGAGATGTTCGATGAGCAGGTGTCCACATACTTTTAGTCATGTAGTGTATTTGATTTTGAATTTTAGGACCCCTGTACGTACAGTTGAAGTCGGAAGTTTACATAGACTTAGGTTGGAGTCATTAAAACTCGTTTTTCAACCACTCCACAAATTTCTTGTTAACAAACTATAGTTTTGGCAAGTTGGTTAGGGCATCTACTTTGTGCATGACACGTAATTTTTCCAACAATTGTTTACAGACAGATTATTTCACTTATAATTCACTGTATCACAATTCCAGTGGGTCAGAAGTTTACATACACTAAGTTAACTGTGCCTTTAAACAGCTTGGAAAATTCCAGAAAAGGATGTCATGGCTTTAGAAGCTTCTGATAGGCTAATTGACATCATTTGAGTCAATTGGAGGTGTACCTGTGGATGTATTTCAAGGCCTACCTTCAAACTCAGTGCCTCTTTACTTGACATCATTGCAAAATCAAAAGAAATCAGCCAAGACCTCAGAAAACAATTGTAGACCTCCACAAGTCTGGTACATCCTTGGGAGCAATTTCCAAATGCCTGAACGTACCACATTCAAATCAAATCAAAGTTTATTTGTCACATGCGCCGAATACAACAGGTGTAGCCCTTACAGTGAAATGCTTACTTACAGGTTCTAACCAATGGTGCACAAAAGGTATTAGGTGAACAATAGGTAGGTAAAGAAGCAAAGCAACAGTAAGTAGACAGGCTATATACAGTAGCGAGGCTACATACAGACACCGGTTAGTCAGGCTGATTGAGGTAGTATGTAGATATGGTTAAAGTGACTACCGTAATTTCCGGACTATTAAGCGCACCTGAATATAAGCCGCACCCAGTGAATTTAAAAATATATATTATTTTGAACATAAATAAGCCGCACATGTCTATAAGCCGCAGGTGCCTACCGGTACATTGAAACAAATGAACTTTACACAGGCTTTAACGAAACACGGCTTGTAACAAAAAATTTAAAATTAGCAGTAAGCTTTAGTTGTCTTTTTGCACTGAGTCAATTCTTCACGCTGCTGTTTCCAATGTCTTATCATCGACTCATTAAGACCAAGATCCCGTGCAGCAGCTCTATTTCCTTTTCCAACAGCCAGATCAATCGCCTTCAACTTGAAAGCTGCATCATATGCATTTCTCTGTGTCTTTGCCATGATGAGGGTGACAAAATGACTACCGTAATCAAAATGATGGGAAGTTTGAGAGCGCTCGATTTAATCTAAACAGTAAACAAAATTTGTTTGACCTTAACCCGTTTGGCAATTTCATTGGTCTAATGAAAGCTTCATGCCGCCAAAAAACTGAGCACGTCACAGAATGTGTTTTTATTTTAATTTTTTTAATTGAAAGCGGGAAAAATCCATATATTACTCGCGTCATTGTTTAAGCCGCGGGGTTCAAAGCGTGGGAAAAAAAGTTGCGGCTTATAGTCCGGAATTTACGGTATGCATATATGATGAACAGAGAGTAGCAGTAGCATAAAAGAGGGGGTGGTGGGTGGGACACAATGCAGATAGCCTGGTTAGCCAATGTGCGGGAGCATTGGTTGGTCGGCCCAACTGAGGTAGTATGTACATGAATGTATAGTTAAAGTGACTATGCATATATGATAAACAGAGAGTAGCAGCAGCGTAAAAAGAGGGGTTGGGGGGGCACACAATGCAAATAGTCCAGGTAGCCATTTGATTACCTGTTCAGGAGTCGTATGGCTTGGGGGTAAAAACTGTTGAGAAGCTTTTTTGTCCTAGACGTGGCACTCCGTTACCGCCTGCCATGCGGTAGTAGAGAGAACAGTCTATGACTGGGGTGGCTGGGGTCTTTGACAATTTTTTAGGGCCTTCCTCTGACACCGCCTGGTGTAGAGGTCATGGATGGCAGGCAGCTTAGCCCCAGTGATGTACTGGGCCGTACGCACTACGCTCTGTAGTGCCTTGCGGTCAGAGGCCGAGCAATTGCCGTACCAGGCAGTGACGCAACCAGTCAGGATGCTCTCGATGTTGCAGCTGTAGATCCTTTTGAGGATCTCAGGACCTATGCCAAATCTTTTTAGTTTCCTGAGGGGGAGTAGGCTTTGTCGTGGTCTCTTCACAAGTGTCTTGGTGTGTTTGGACCATTCTAGTTTGTTGTTGATGTGGACACCAAGGAACTTGAAGCTCTCAACCTACTCCACTACAGCCCCGTCGATGAGAATGGGGGCGTGCTCTGTCCTCCTTTTCCTGTAGTCCACAATCATCTCCTTAGTCTTAGTTATGTTGAGGGATAAGTTGTTATTCTGGCACCACCCGGCCAGGTCTCTGACGACCTCCCTATAGGCTGTCTCATCGTTGTCGGTGATCAGGCCTACCACGGTTGTGTCATCTGCAAACTTAATTGTGGTATTGGAGTCGTGCCTGGCCATGCAGTCGTGGGTGAACAGGGAGTACAGGAGGGAACTGAGCACGCACCCCTGGGGAGCTCCAGTGTTGAGAATCAGCGTGGCAGATGTGTTGCTACCTACCCTCACCACCTGGGGCGGCCCGTCAGGAAGTCCAGGATCCAGTTGCAGAGGGAGGTGTTTAGTCCCAGGGTCCTTAGCTTAGTGATGATCTTTGAGGGTACTATGGTGTTGAATGCTGAGCTGTAGTCAATGAATAGCATTCTCACATAAGTGTTCCTTTTGTCCAGGTGGGAAAGGGCAGTGTGGAGTGCAATAGATATTGCATCATCTGTCGATCTGTTTGGGCGATATGCAAATTGGACTGGGTCTAGGGTTTCTGGGATAATGGTGTTGATGTGAGCCATTACCAACCTTTCAAAGCACTTCATGGCTACGGACGTGAGTGCTACGGGTCGCTAGTCATTTAGGTAGGTTGCCTTTGTGTTCTTGGGCACAGGGACTATGGTGGTCTGCTTGAAACATGTTGGTATTACAGACTCAATCAGGGACATGTTGAAAATGTCAGTTGGTCAGCACATGCCTGGAGCACACGTCCTGGTAATCCGTCTGGCCCCGCAGCCTTGTGTATGTTGACCTGTTTAAAGGTCTTACTCACATTGGCTATGGAGAGTGTGATCACAGTCATTCGGAACAGCTGATGCTCTCATGCATGCCTCAGTGTTGCTTGCCTCGAAGCAAGCATAGAAGTGATTTAGCTCGTCTGGTAGGCTTGTGTCACTTGGCAGCTCACCGCTGTGCTTCCCTTTGTAGTCTGCAATAGTTTGCAAGCCCTGCCACATGAGACGAGTGTCGGAGCCGGTGTAGTATGATTCAATCTTAGCCCTGTATTGACGCTTTGCCTGTTTGATGGTTCGTCACAGGGGATAGCAGGATTTCTTGTAAGCTTCTGGGTTAGAGTCCCGCACCTTGAAAGTGGCAGCTCTACCCTTTAGCTCAGTGCGAATGTTGCCTGTAATCCATGGCTTCTGGTTGGGGTATGTACGTACAGTCACTGTGGGGGGGGGGGGGGGGGGGGGGGGTGGTGACTGATGTGGTGTACTCCTCAATGCCATCGGAAGAATCCCGGAACATGTTTCAGTCTGTGATAGCATAACAGTCCTGTAGTTTAGCATCTGCTTCATCTGACCACTTTTTCATAGACCGAGTCACTGGTGCTTCCTGCTTTAATTTTAGCTTGTAAGCAGGAATCAGGAGGATAGAGTTGTGGTTGGATTTACCAAATGGAGGGTGAGGGAGAGCTTTGTACGTGTCTGTGTGTGGAGTACAGGTGATCTAGAATTTTTTTCCCTCTGGTTGCACATTTAACATTTTGATGGAAATTTGGTAGAACTGATTTAAGTTTCCCTGCATTAAAGTCTACGGCCACTAGGAGCGCCGCCTCTGGGTGAGTGGTTTCCTGTTTGCTTATTTCCTCTGTACAAACAATAGTACGCAAGTATAAACACCATGGGACCACGCTGCCGTCATACCGCTCAGGAAGAAGACGCGCTCTGTCTCCTAGAGATGAACGTACTTTGGTGCGAAAAGTGCAAATCAATCCCAGAACAAAAGCAAAGGACGTTGTGAAGATGCTGGATGAAACCGGTAGAAAAGTATCTATATCCACAGTAAAATTAGTCCTATATTGACATAACCTGAAAGGCCGCTCAGCAAGGAAGAAGCCACTGCTCCAAAACTGCCATTAAAAACGCCAGACTACGGTTTGCAACTGCACATGGGGACAAAGATCGTACTTTTTGGAGTGTCCTCTGGTCTGATGAAACAAAAATAGAACTGTTTGGCCATAATGACCATCGTTATGTTTGGATGAAAAAGGAGGAGGCTTGCAAGCCGAAGAACACCATCCCAACTGTGAAGCACGGGGTGGCAGCATCATGTTGTGGGGGTGCTTTGTTGCAGGAGGAACTGGTGCACTTCACAAAAGAGATGGCATCATGAAGAGGAAAATGTATGTGGATATATTGAAGCAACATCTCTAGACATCAGTCAGGAAGTTAAAGCTTGGTCGCAAATGGGTCTTCCAAATGGACAATGACCCCAAGCATACTTCCAAAGTTGTGGCAAAATGGCTTAAGGACAACAAAGTCAAGGTATTGGAGTGGCCATCACAAAGTCCTGACCTCAATCCCATAGAAAATTTGTGGGCAGAACTGAAAAAGTGTGTGCGAGCAAGGAGGCCACTGAACCTGACTCGGTTACACCAGCTCTGTCAGGAGGAATGGGCCAAAATTCCCCCAACTTATTGTGGGAAGCTTGTGGTAGGTTATCTGAAATGTTTGACCCAAGTTAAACATTTTAAAAGCAATGCTACCAAATACTAATTGAGTGTATGTAAACATGTGACCCACCGGGAATGTGATGAAAGAAATAAAGGCTTAAATAAATAATTCTCTCTACTATTATTCTGACATTTCACATTCTTAAAATAAAGTGGTTATCCTAACTGACCTAAGACAGAATTTTTACTAGGATTAAATGTCAGGAATTGTGAAACACTGAGTTTAAATGTATGAAGTTGTAAGTTGCTAAGTTGTATGAAAACTTCCGACTTCGTGTGTGTGTGTTCCGAGTTACCTTCGGACGTGTCCCATGACACTTGTGGGGGTCGTAGAGCAAAACAGAACACAGTCTTTCCATAGAGGAGTCATTAATTTGTAGGCCAAACCGTACAGACGTTTTCGTGAGTAGACCGATTTTCGAGATGTCTCCTGGTCTGACATATCGATGTTGCTCAGTCACCTTTAATTGCAGATGCGGAAGGTTGACATCGGCGGATGCGCTGGATTGAGACACAGCCCATGCAAAACAATATCTCTAGCTTAAACAGACAGATTTTTTTTAAATATTTTTTTATTATGTGTCGAGTGGAGCATGGGAGGCCTCAAGCAGTAAAATAATTTTTATGTTATTATTTATATTTTTTTTATCCTCAGCTCATGAGGACCCTTGATGATGTGAGGCCTGAGGCAATTGACTCTTCTGCCTAATGGTATTTCCGCCAGTGGATTTATCTTGGAAGACAGCTGGAGAGGGGCTGGTCGTTTTCTTGTTACAATTTAGCCATGTACGAACTCCATGGTTGCATGTGACATAGGCCTAGGTCTACATTATGATTTAGTCATTTTGAAAGCATCTTAAACTAAGCACAAGGAAGGAATGTGAAATACAAGAATGATGATGCAATTGTGAAGTGTAGGCTATTCACTGGTAGCCTACTCAAGTCCATGACAAGCTAACATCTGTAGCCGACAATAGCCTATATTGGCACGTTTTTGTTTGAACAGTGACCAATAGCATATTCAGTCCATGGCTTGTATGTCTGCCTTTGAATACAGACCCTACTACTGAAATCATATTGCATTAGGCTATTTCTTTAGAAGTGCATTTGGTCTATGGGTCGTAAAACTTGCCTTGTTGGTTTTTTTATGTTAAAAAAACCTTACATGCATTTGGTATTGATGCATGTATTTAATTCTGAGAAAATCCAGTTTGCCATAGAGGAGTTGGGAATGACTCCTATCACAACACACTGCAGCTTCCAGCTACAGTACTGTGGAGACCCACATGATATATCATTGAACATAGGTCTACTGAAAGAATGTCATGCTTAATCTTAACAGAACATTAAGTGAGAGGTTGAAAGATGCCTGGTTCCTGATTTGGATGCGTCCCAAATTCCTATCAAGATGAGAGCTGTCTGAACAGATTTCTCTCATCATTATTTGTGCTGAGATTTACATTCGGTCTTAAATAGTGTTGATTGAGGGTAATTTGGCGTTTTAATTGCAGAACAGCTGCCACTCTCTCTCTGCTGATTGCCATTGTAGACATTCTCAATAGATCACTCATAGACCCTTAAATGCCTCATTAAAATATGTTATGCAGATTCCCATTAAACTTTCTAAAAAGGAACCTTCATAATGTTTTCTGATTTCTATTTTATTCTCAGAGGTCATTATAATCACTGTCAATGTCAGCAAATGCATCACCAAGAAATCACCAACCTACTTTTATTAAGTGAAATTGGAAATTATGTTTTGTCTTTGGGCAAATCCACAGTAATGGAATTGTGCTGAGACTTATATTTTTCAGTTTAAAATGTATGCTAAACAAAAAACATTGATTTTGAAGTTTAACAAACCATACAACTTTAACAATTTCCACTGATACAAAGTTTGCATCTGCACAGTATTTCCAGTAAATTAATGTATTTTTTTTATACATAGTTGTATGGTTTGTTAAACTTTTAAAATCAAACAAACCATACAACTCTATGAACAATGACTACTTTGAACACTTTACACAGTAAAAAAATATACATGAATTTACTGGAAAAACTGTGCAGATGCAAAATTTGTATCTGCACAGTTCTTCCTGTAAATGTGTTTTTGTAAAATGTTCAGTGGAAATTGTTAAAGTTGTATGGTTTAAACTTGAAAATCAATGTTTTTTTGTTTGGTTTACATTTTAAAGTGAAAAATCAGTCTGTGTAATTCTGTTACCATGGAATTGCTCCCTTTGCAGGCCTATGAATTGAAATGGCAAGTTCCTTTTTGTTTTGCTAGGCGTTGGGAAAATTATTAATTAACTATAATTTATTATTTACTTTCCATAATCCCATTAATACTATAGAGCTTTGTGAGGAGAAAGGGTGACATCCCTGACTGGGGCTCAAACATAGGTTCAAAAGCAGCGCCTGTAACCATTGCTTCAATTATCAGTCTTATGAACAGCAGATTTGTTACACTATCCCCACCAAATGGGAGATCGTATCCAACACTTCTCTATACTAAGTTCCTCATGTCTACATGCATCGCTGATGGCTATACCAGAGTGGTATACTACAAAGCAAGCTAGATCTACTCAGGCTTTTATAAAGCTAGCCAGCTTCAGTTAGCTAGTTTCAGTTAGCTTCACATTCCAGGTCAGGCTTCATCCGTACTATGACAGTGGATATTGCTCATCCGCTAACTCTAGCAGGCTTGTAACTGCGCGTCCATGTCGCACATGGCTAATCGTACGCCGAACTCTTCATTGAGATAATGCTGAAACATCAACGAATGGACGAGTTAGTGCCACATTTTCATTTGTGCTGAAATCAAAATGAAAGAAAAGTTATCTTCAAAATTCAGCAGGCTATGGTGTAAAATAGGCTTTTAGAAGTGGCGTCTTTAATTTATGACTTTATCGTTAATGGTGTGCTTATCAATGCACAAGCACCTTTTCCCTCGCCTATTGCTCCTTTTCTGTGGAACAGCTTGTTGTGGCTATAGACATTTACAGTGCATTCGGAAAGTATTCCGACCCTTTCACTTTTTCCACATTTTGTTACGTTACAACCTTAATATATTTGCCTCATCAATCTACACACAATATCCCATAATGACAAAGCGAAAACAGGTTTTTAGAAATGTTTGCAAATGTATTAAAAAGAAACAGAAAAGACCTTATTTACATAAATATTCAGACTCTTTGCTATGAGAATCGAAATTGAGCTCAGGTGTATCCTGTTTCCATTGATCATCCTTGAGATGTTTCTACAACTTGGAGTCCACCTGTGGTAAATTCAATTGATTGGACATGATTTGGAAAGGTGCACACCTGTCTAGATAAGGTCCCACAGTTGACAGTGCATGTCAGAGCAAAAACCAAGCCATGAGGTCGTAGGAATTGTCCTTAGAGCTCAGAGACAGGATTGTGTTGAGGCACAGATCTGGGGAAGGGTACCAAAACATTTCTGCAGCGTTCAAGGTCCCGAAGAACACAGTGGCCTCCATCATTCTTAAATGGAAGAAGTTTGGAACCACCAAGACTCTTCCTAGAGCTGGCCGCCTGGCCAAACTGAGCAATCGGGGGAGAAGGGCCTGGTACCAGTGCTGGTGTACGCCTACATCAGCATGTTTCTGCAACACTATCTATTAAATCCAAGAGGAATAGGCAAAGCATGAATATGTTAGCAAGCATTGGCTAGCTACGTGAAGTCAGAGAGGAAGAAGCGAATCAAGAGGAATACCTGGGCCCAATATCTTTTTTTTTTTCTCCAGCAGGTGCCATTTTTACTTTTTTTTTGCTCACCAAGCGAGGAGTTTATGTATGGTCAATGAGTGTCGAATTTGAACAAAGAATGTAATGTCTTATTTGCTATGTGTGGCTTATTTGATCGAACAGAGGTTTCCTAGTGCTTAGGTTGTTATGAGTGTACTGATATATGTAGAACACGTGACATCCTGGCAACTTTGGGAAAAAAAACACTTTATATCAGTATTGTGCTTGTTGTTGACACGCTTATCTGCTTTCTCATTGGCTAGAATGGTCCCAGCTGATCTTGCCTCCTCCCGACTGTCTTCCATTTTTTAAGACATTTATTTTCATTGTTAGAGCGGTCACTTGAGTATCTGTTCAATATAATGGATAATCTGTGATAAAGTAAGGGAAAACATGTAATGTAACATCTAATTAGGGTCCCATGGGAAACACTGACCAGCAACACTTTGGTTCCTACATTGTCCCATTTAATTTCTCCCTGTTTTTTAAATTTGTTTTCATATCAAACTACAATGTCTTCAATGTGCTGCCCACTATATTCCAACTATAGAATTGGAATCATGGAAATAGAATGATTATTCTAACAGTTCACAATTAATTAGGCCCGGCTGTTTTGCCCATATCATGCAGCCCTATGCGGCACAAGTGTGGAAATTATAAAAAATGAATGCAGGAAATGCAGAAATTAATTTAAGGAACTTTTTTGGTTGAAGTTGGACTGAACAGTATAAAACAATCCAAATGGAGAATGCCCCATTGAAATCCCTTATGTATGTGTTGCCACCCTAGGCTCATTAAGTACTCATAAAACATGTTTAGAACTTTTATTATAAAAAAAAAAAATAAAACACTGAAAATATCATATATTTCGGCCATATCGCCCAGCCCTAGTGTGTGTGTCTCTGTCACAAGATCTCAACCCAATTGAACAGGAGTGGGAGATTCTGGAGCAGCGCCTGAGACAGCGTTTTCCATCACCTTCAACAAAATGCCAAATGAATTAATTTCTATTGGAAGAATGGCGTTGCGTTCCTCCAATAGAGTTCCATACACTAGTAGAATCTACGCCAAGGCACAATGAAGCTGTTTTGGTGGCTCGTGGTGGCCCAATGCCCTATTACGACACTTAATGTTGGTGTTTCCTTTATATTGGCAGTTACCTTGTATATGCTTAGTTCAAGTTTAGTTCTTTGATTACAGTGCCATGCATTGAAACAAATAAGATATCCTGATAAGCTCCAGCTCTTTGGTCGAACTGTAATGCTGACTATATTATTTGCATAGGAGTATAGATGTCTGCAAATTATACATTTAATTTACTGCTCCGTATCAGACGACACGACTATGAAATTGTGCAATCGTTTCTCCAACCACATTAATACGAGGGAATGTTCCCACCGTTGCATACCAATTTGATCATTTGGAATTCCAGTCCTTTATCCCTGAAAGCATTACTAAATGCTCCCCTTGTTAAAGCGATTATTCAAATGACCTGCCATTAGTTGAAGTAACAGACCCCTATAGGTAAATTGACTCCAGAACAAGCTCAATGTGCTTTCAAGTCTCCATTCTGCTTGGGCTATTCCCAACATGTACTCTTATCATGGACCTTTTCACAATCCATCCATGCCTAAAGTGCTGTACCTATTGAAATATACAGTACCAGTCAAAAGTTTGGACACACCTACTCATTCAAGGGTTTTTATTTATTTTTACTATTTTCTACATTGTAGAATACTAGTGAAGACATCAACACTATGAAATAACACATCACAATCATGTAGTAACCAAAAAAGTGATAAACAAATCAAAATATATTTTTGAGATTCTTCAAAGTAGCTACCCTTTGCCTTGATGACAGCTTGGCATTTAACCCTAATTTCTCCTGTAAGTCGCTCTGCATGAGAGTGTCTGCTAAATGACTAAAATGTAAAATGATGAGGAAATTATATTACTAGCAGTGTGTACATTTATATTATTGTTCTATGGGTGCTGCATTTGAGACCAAGGACTTCTAAATGGATCTGAAAATCCATGCTGTGATCGTGGTCGGGGCCCTAACAAACTGTTGCACATCACCAGAATCCAAATTGATGAAGCACTTTTTAACCGTGGGGTCTCCGACCTTTTCTAGCATGAGAGCTACTCATTTGTTTTAAAGCTTTCAAATGGGCACATTCTTCTCCTCTCCCTTCAACTCCTCCCCAGGTCCTTAGTGTACAAGAGAAAGTAGTGCACTATGTTTTCTGTCAATATACATGGTAAAATAATGGTTAATAAACAACTAAGGGGGTCCTATAAAATCATTTTTTTTCTCAAATTCTGTTTTATATTTTCCCAAATGTATTATGTTTTTTCAGTTAAAATGTTCCTGGTTTTAGATTTTTGTTTTTCATTCTCAAAATGACAATTGTTCATAGATAAAATAATTACAATGAAAAGGATGTTCTGAGTACATGTACAGTAAATGCTTAAATTACATCTGAAGATCTTTTTAGTGTAATTCCCCTTTATTTGCGTATCTGGCCCTTTAATTGTGCATCTAGCAAGTGAGGAATGGGCCGGTCTAACAATGGTTATGCAGGCCTACTGCTGTGCTCATTTCATGGCAAAGTTAGCAAATAACAAATAATATATACAAATTATATACTTATGATATACTTCTGCCAGGTAAGCCTACTTTGCAGTTAACATTTAATTAAGAAGGTTTTTGGGAAAGGATGTCTGTCAACCCACAAGGCGGTTATCACATCAACTGGCTACACACAGAGTGATAGACAAACTTGTGCACTACATAGACAGACAGACGGGCATTATAGCTGGAAATTAATTACCAGATATTGTATTAAGTTTGCCTTTTTAAGCCAATAGTGGCTAAACCGGGGTGGGATAATGTCAATGTTGCGTTGATTAGTTAGTAGCTGGGAGCTTGCGGTGTCTAACACTTTGTTAATGAGATTTGTTTATGACAGTTTGCAGTGGAATCATGAATTGCGTGTACTTTCAGAATTGTTTGGCAAGCTACATATATGTAAGCCAGTAGCCCGCGATTGGCCTGTTGGAGACGGCTGTGTTAGAAAGACCTTTAATGATTTATTTTGAAAAATGTGTTCTGTCATTTCAAATTTAGAGAAAGACTTCAGATAAGTGGGACTCATTAGGTTTAAATGTCTAGTGTAGGAGAACTGAACTGGCATTTGCAAACTTCTTTGTGCTGCCAACACCCTATGCAACTAGTGAGAAGAACACAGGCGCTCCACTTCTGAACTCTGTGTAAAACCTTGGGTTGACAGTAGTGTACTATTGCATTGAACTGGTTGTTTTTTAATGAGGAACAATTGTCAGCCTATTTGCATGTAAAACAATGTAATTATAAACAACCATCAAAAAGATGTAATACTTCTAAAACATGTAAATGACTCCCCATTATAAAGTGCAACAAAACCAAAGCCATTGCTTCAAGCGAATGCCTCAAGGTTTTGGGGGTTGTTCCATTATTAATGCTATCCAGAAGCCAAACTTTTAGGTTGGCGCAGTTGGGCATTTTTAATCTATTTTTGCTGTAAATCAATGAATTTTTAAAGAGGACTTCTGAATATTGGTGGATGTGGGAATATAGTTGATTTTCTTGGTGACGCAGTGCTGTAGCCTTTACTGTGCTGAGCCTAAGTTCATAAAGAGCGTCCTTCCCTCTCCTGGGACCTCTCGTAGGGGGAGTATGCCGAAATGCTGCACTCCCATATTTTATTTATGGTAAAAGACGCCTTTTTAACTTTTCCGTTCTCAGGATTTCAAGTTGCGATAGCTTTTTCCTTGTTCTCGGTGGTAAGTCGATGGGTTGCAACCTCTTCTATCGTGATATGTTTTAGGCGTTACTGTGTATCTGTGTAGGCTAGATATTTGATTCTAAGTTCTCAAAAGACCCAGTGTGTCTTAAACTACTGGTTGAGACCATAGCACCGCCTGGAGTTAGCTAAACGGCATTGGCACTTGTATTGGAACCTGTGCTATGGTCAGATGACATGAAAATAGAGCTCTTTTGCCACACATACGAGTAGTGGGTTTGGTGTCGAAAAACTGAAGCATATGTAGAAAAGTACCTCATACCTACTGTAAAATATGGTCGTGAATCTTTGATGTTATGGGGCTATTTTGCTTCCACTGGTCTTGAGGCCCTTGTTAAGGTCATCATGAACTTTACCAAGTACCAGGACATTTTTAGCCAAAAACCTGGTTGCCTTTGCCAGGAGGTTGAAACTTGACCGCATATGGATCTTCCAGCGAGACTAACACCGAGCGCACATAAAAATCCCCAAATAAATGGTTAATTTACCACAAAATCTACATTTTGCAATGGTTATCTCGTTCTCCAGACTTGAACCCAATTGAAAACCTGTGGTTTGATTTGGAGAGGGTGGTCCATAAGCGCAGACGAAGGATATCTCGGATCTGGAAAGATTCTGTATGGAGGAATGGTCTAAGATCCCTTCCAATGTGTTCTGCAATCTCATAAAACATTTTAGAAAAAGGCTCAGTGTCCATATCCTCGCAAGGGGAGGGTGCTAGAGTATTAAAACAGGGGTGCTAATCTTTTGTAGATTGTTTAATAAGTGTAAAAAAACATCTCTTTCTGAGCAATTGTATTTATTGCGCATACAATATAGCTCAACATTTGTAGTATTTATTTTAGTGTTTTTTTGCTGATCTTTATCAAGAGTGCCAATCATTTTGGACATCAGTGTACAGTACCAGTCAAAAGTTTGGACACACCTACTCATTCAAGGGTTTTTCTTTATTTTTACTATTTTCTACATTGTAGAATAATGGTGAACACACAAAAATCTTGAAATAACACATATGGAATCATGTAGTAACCAAAAAAGTGTTAAACAAATCAAACTATATTTGAAATTCTTCAAAATCGCCACCCTTTGCCTTGATGACAGTTTTGCACACACTTGGCATTCTCTCAACCACATATGTTTTGATTTCTAAGACATTCTAAGGTTTGTATCATCCACAACTAGTGATGCATCGATATTACATTTTTGGCGAATACCGATATCCAATATTTGCCTTGCCAAGAAAACCGATACCGATAACCAATATTACATTTTAAGCATTCTAGTACAGTTAGATAACACACAGGCACTGCATCTCAGTGCAAGAGGTGTTACTACAGTCCCAGGTTCGAATCCAGGCTGTATCACATCCTCCCGTGATTGGGAGTCCCATAGGGCAGCGCACAATTGGCATGCGTCATCCGGGTTTGGCCAAGGTAGGCCGTTATTGTAAATAAGAATTTGTTCTTAACAGACTTGCCTAGGTAAATAAAGGTTACACACACACACGCACCACACTGACCCAAAAGTTATTTTGTTGGCATTTACATATGTCCCCATTTCCAGTAAAACATAATCAAAACCTATTTATTTCACTTACTTGCTGTGCTGTTTCGTTCATTTGTTCAGTTGTTTAATTCTCAATCAGGATTTCTATGGAACACTGTTTGGGTCTTTGCATGTCAAAAAAGATACACGTCAAATAACACTATTTGATATGTCAATAACTTTGTTGACCAATCAGGACCTTAATATGACTGCATGTCACATAATAATTTAACGTGTTCATAAATGTTTTACGTAGTTATTACACATTGATTACACTATCACTCATATTTCATATGTCACAACAATTCATCGATACGTATGCTATGATGCTGGTAAAGTTGTCTCGCACACCTACAGTGTTGGTCATAAAAAAAGCTAGCTAACTCATGGATGCAAACAATGTTCTTCCCCAAAAACATAGCAAAACGACAATCTGTTTCAGTAGCTATATAGTTAGCTAGCTAACTATATAGCTAGGTGTCCTAATCAAAAATAACCCTAATTTATAAGACAGTTCTTATTTGATTAATGGTGGTCAGACCTATCTATGTGAAGCTAGCCACAATAAGGATTAGCCACAATAGTGGACTTTGCGGTTAGCCTTCAAAATCAAAGTATGTCATTGACAGTGATGCAAATGAATACAAATAGTAGAATTATGCCATAATTGAATACATCATGCTAAACGAGGTTGGAATGTTATTTAACCTGTTAGGGCTAGGGGGCAGTATTTACACGGCCGGATAAAAAACGTACCCGATTTAATCTGGTTATTACTACTGCCCAGAAACTAGAATATGCATATAATTATTGGCTTTGGATAGAAAACACCCTAAAGTTTCTAAAACTGTTTGAATGGTGTCTGTGAGTATAACAGAACTCATATGGCAGGCAAAAACCTGAGAAGATTCTGTACAGGAAGTGCCCTCTCTGACCATTCCTTGGGCTTCTTGGCTCTGTTTATTGAAAACTTAGGATCTTTGCTGTAACGTGACACTTCCTACGGCTCCCATAGGCTCTCAGAACCCGGGAAAAAGCTGAATGATGTAATTCCAGCCCCAGGCTGAAACACATTAGCGTCTTTGGTAAGTGGTCTATCAGAGGACCATCAGACTGAGGCTCGTGCACGAGGGATCCCATGTTTTTATTTTCTCTCTCTTTGAACGTAAACACGGTCGGAATATTATCGCTTTTTTACGAGAAAAATGGCATAAAAATTGATTTTAAACAGCGGTTGACATGCTTCGAAGTACGGTAATGGAATATTTAGAATTTTTTGGTCACGAAACGCGTCGTGCGCGTCACCCTTCTTTACACTTCGGATAGTGTCTTGAACGCACGAACAAAACAGAGGATATTTGAACATAACTATGGATTATTTTGAACCAAACCAACATTTTGTTATTGAAGTAGAAGTCCTGGGAGTGCATTCTGACGAAGAACAGCAAAGGTAATAACATTTTTCTTATAGTAAATCTGACTTTGGTGAGGGCTAAACTTGGTGGGTGTCTAAATAGCTAGCCCTGTGATGCCGGGCTATCTACTTAGAATATTGCAAAATGTGCTTTCACCGAAAAGCTATTTTAAAATCGGACATAGCGAGTGCATAGAGGAGTTCTGTATCTATAATTCTTAAAATAATTATGTTTTTTGTGAACGTTTATTGTGAGTAATTTAGTAAATTCACCGGAAGTTTGCGGGGGGTATGCTAGTTCTGAACGTCACATGCTAATGTAAAAAGCTGGGTTTTGATATAAATATGAACTTGATTGAACAAAACATGCATGTATTGTATAACATAATGTCCTAAGATTGTCATCTGATGAAGATCATCAAAGGTTAGTGCTGCATTTAGCTGTGATTTGGGTTTATGTGACATTATATGCTAGCTTGAAAAATGGGTGTCTGATTATTTCTGGCTGGGTACTCTGCTGACATAATCTAATGTTTTGCTTTCGTTGTAAAGCCTTTTTGAAATCGGCAGTGTGGTTAGATTAACGAGAGTCTTGTCTTTTAAAATGGTGTAAAATAGTCATATGTTTGAGAAATTGAAGTAATAGCATTTCTAAGGTATTTGAATAACGCGCAACTGGCTGTTACGTAGGTGGGACGAAATCGTCCCACTTGCCCTAGAGAAGTTAAGATACTAACAGTTTACAGACGGTATGCAACTAAGGTCACAGTTATGAAAACTTAGGACACTAAAAGAGGCCTTTCTACTGACTCTGAAAAACACCAAAAGAAAGATGCCCAGGGTCCCTGCTCATCTGCGTGAACATGCCTTAGGCATGCTGCAAGGAGGCATGAGGACTGCAGATGTGGCCAGGGCAATAAATTGTAATGTCTGTACTGTGAGACGCCTAAGACAGCGCTACAGGATGGACAGCTGATCGTCCTCACAGTGGCAGACCACGTGTAACAAAACCTGCACAGGATCGGGACATCACACCTGCGGGACAGGTACAGGATGGCAACAACAACTGCCCGAGTTACACCAGGAATGCATAATCCCTCCATCACTGCTCAGACTGTCCACAATAGGCTGAGAGAGTCTGGACTGAGGGCTTGTAGGCCTGTTGTAAGGCAGGTTCTCACCAGACATCACCGGCAACAACGTCGCCTATTGTCAAAACCCCACCGTTGCTGGACCAGACAGGACTGGCAAAAAGTGCTCTTCACTGACGAATCGCGGTTTTGTCTCACATGGGGCGATGGTTGGATTCGCGTTTGTCGTCGAAGGAATGAGCGTTACACCGAGGCCTGTACTCTGGAGCGGAATCGATTTGGAGGTGGAGGGTCCGTCATGGTTTGGGGCGGTGTGTCACAGCATCATCTGACTGAGCTTGTTGTCATTGCAGGCAATCTCAATGCTGTGCATTACAGGGAAGACATCCTCCTCCTTCAGGTGGTACCCTTCCTGCAGGCTCATCCTGACATGACCCTCCAGCATGACAATGCCACCAGCCATACTGCTCGTTCTGTGCGTGATTTCCTGCATGACAGGAAGGTCAGTGTTCTACCATGGCCTGCGAAGAGCCCGGATCTCAATCGAATTGAGCACGTCTGGGACCTGTTGGATCGGAGGGTGAGGGCTAGGGCCATTCACCGCAGAAATGTCCGGAAACTTGCAGGTGCCTTGGTGGAAGAGTGGGGTAACATCTCACAGCAAGAACTGGCAAATCTGGTGCCGTCCATGAAGAGGAGATGCACTGCAGTACTTAATGCCGCTGGTGGCCACACCAGATACTGCCTGTTACTTTAGATTTTGACTCCCCCTTTGTTCAGGGACACATGATTCCATTTCTGTTTGTCACATGTCTTTGGAACTTGTTAAATTTATGTCTCAGTTGTTGAATCTTATGTTCGTACAAATATTTACACATGTTAAGTTTGCTGAAAATTAACACAGTTGACAGTGAGAGGACATTTCTTTTTTTGCTGAGTTTACTTTAGAATTGCATTGGGGGCATACTTATTTCACTGTACAGCCTTACCTATAGATTGTGGATCAATGACATGGGGTATCAGTCTACTCAGTGACACCCAGAAAACATTAGCGTCGCAGCTCTTATTGCGAGACTCGAGCCACATTTTTCAACCTATGTGTATTGATCACTATTCCAGAGTAAAAACAATACTGCGTGATGATTTGAAGTCAATACACACAATAGGCTGACTGGGGAAGTGTTTTCACACAGTCAGTCCCACGATAAGAGCTACAACGCTAATATTTGTGTTAACTCTTCAGTTGTGTTCTGTGGGTGTCACTGAGTAGACTGATACCCCATTTTATTGCTTCACATTCCAACCTTGTTTAACATTATCTAGTCTAAATATGGCCTGATTCCACCAATTGTAACCTTCTATATCACTTTCGGTTTTGCACATCGGCGTTAAACTAGACATCGGGCCGATACCGATGTTGGCATTTTAGCTAATATTGTCCGATTCCAACATGTTCACCGATATATCGTGCATCCCTATTCACAACTAAAGTTGCCAAATAACTTTGAATCTAGCATATAGGACCTGTTTCAAATGATCACTTTTTCGCTCAACATGGCCACTTCTTATGCGCACTCCCCATAAATCTATCAGTTAAGTTAGAGAGATGTTTTTTTGCATTGAATGTGTCTCACTCCCGCATCTGCGGTGAATGCTGACAGAGCTAGAGAGCTAGATGCTTCAGTTTGTTTGTCAGACCGAGACATCATGAAAATCAGTCTTCTCGCAAAATCGTCTGCAGCGTCCGAACGCTACAAACTATTATTACCCTTCTATGAAAAGATGAGACTCTCACGAACATGTACATGTTGGTTGTTTTGCTCTAGGGCGTTCACAGGCCTCACGAGACTGAAGGTCCCTTGGTACCAGGACTAGTTGTAAAAATTTCCACTGCCAATTTTACAAAAATAAAATTGCTTGAAGAACAGTGCAGTTGCAAAGTTTGGTAACAGAATGACATTAGTGTTCTAATTCTGTTTCCAAACTTTGCGTCTGCACTATTCTTTGAGTTAATATAGTTTTGTAAAATTGTCAGTGGAAATTGTTCAAACTAATCCTTGCACAAATAGTTCTGTGGTTTGTTTAACTTTGCAATCATTGTTTTTTGTTTGACATACAGTTGAAGTCGGAAGTTTACATACACTTAGGTTGGCGTCATTAAAACTTGTTTTTCAACCACTCCACAAATGTCTTGTTAACAAACTATAGTTTTGGCAAGTCGGTTAGGGCATCTACTTTCTGCATGACACAATTCATTTTTCCAACAATTGTTTACAGACAGATTATTTCACTGTATCACAATTTCAGTGGGTCAGAATTGACTGTGACTTTAAACAGCTTGGAAAATTCCAGAAAAGGATGTCATGGCTTTAGAAGCTTCTGATAGGCTAATTTACATAATTTGTGTCAATTGGAGGTGTACCTGTGGATGTATTTCAAGGCCTACCTTCAAACTCAGTGCCTCTTTGCTTGACATCATGGGAACATCAAAAGAAATCAGCCAAGACCTCAGAAAACAATTGTAGACGTCCACAAGTCTGGTCCGTCCTTGGGAGCAATTTCCAAACGCCTGAAGGTACCACGTTCATCTGTACAAACAATAGTACGTAAGTATAAACACCATGGGACCACGCAGCCATTATACCGCTCAGGAAGGAGACGCGTTCTGTCTCCTAGAAATGAACATATTTTGGTGCGAAATGTGTAAATCAATCCCAGAACAACAGCAAAGCAGCTTGTGAAGATGCTGGAGGAAACGGGTACAAAAGTATGTATATCCACAGTAAAACGAGTCCTATATCGAAATAACCTGAAAGGCCGCTCAGCAATGAAGAAGCCGCTGCTCCAAAACCGCCATAAAAAAGCCAGACTACGGTTTGCAACTGCACATGGGGACAAAGATCGTACTTTTTGGAGAAATCTCCTCTGGTCTGATGAAACAAAAATGGAACTGTTTGGCCATAATGGCCATCGTTATGTTTGGAGGAAAAAGGGGGAGGCTTGCAAGCCGAAGAACAAAATCCCAACCGTGAAGCACGGGGGTGGCAGCATCATGTTGTGGGGGTGCTTTGCTGCAGGAGGGACTGGTGCACTTCACAAAAGAGATGGCATCATGAGAAGGGGAAATTATGTGGATGTATTGAAGCAACATCTCAAGACATCAGTCAGGAAGTTAAAGCTTGGTCGCAAATGGGTCTTCCAAATGGACAATGACCCCAAGCATACTTCCAAAGTTGTGGCAAAATGGCTTAAGGACAACAAAGTCACGGTATTGGAGTGGCCATCATAAAGCCCTGACCTCAATCCCATAAAAGATTTGTGGGCAGAACTGAAAACCCGTGTGCAAGCAAGGAGGCCTACAAACCTGACTCAGTTACACCAGCTCTGTCAGGAGGAATGGGCCAAAATTCACCCAACTTATTGTGGGAAGGCTCCCCTGTGGAAGGCTACCCAAAACGTTGTTGAACAATTTAAAGGCAATGCTACCAAATACTAATTGAGTGTATGTAAACTTCTGACCCACTGGGAATGTGATGAAAATAATTCTCACTAATATTATTCTGACATGTCACATTCTTAAAATAAAGTGGTGATCCTAACTGACCTAAAACAGGGAATTGTTACTAGAATTAAATGTCAGGAATTGTGAAAAACTGAGCTTAAATGTATTTGGCTAAGGTGTATGTAAACTTCTGACTTCAGCTGTACATTTTAAAGTGAGAAATCTGAGTCTCAGCATCGCTCTGTTCCTGTGGAATTGCCCATGTGCAATCAGCAGTGGGCTGTGTCCACTCCGGTAGAGTACACAGCTCCGCCATAAAAACACAATACATTTTTGTCTATGTGGCATGTATCAAACAGTTTATTTCAGTTATATTAAAACCAGGGAAATCTGGAGTCTCCTGTAGATTACAGACCCATACATTTAATAAATTGTGACCAATAAAATAATAACAAAACTCATAAGCAACAGAATGGCAAAAGTATAACCAGACTTGATACATATTAACCCAACAGGTTTTATTAAAAATAGACACTTACAAATACAAGACCATGTTTTAGTACAATATGCTAAAAAACAAGATGTAGACTTATCAATAATGGCTGTTGATGCTATAAAGGCTTTCGACCGTTGAGTGGCTTTTTCTATTCAAAACTTTCCAGCTGAAATAATAAATGTCGCAAAAATATATACAAACGGAAAATGGCGCCGGAGAGGATGGCTGACGTTTTTATATGTTCCTAACCAACTGTGCTATTTTGTTAGTTTTTTTGCATTGTTTGTAACTTATTTTTAAACTTATTTTGTACATAAAGTTTTTGCTACCGTCTCTTATGACTGAAAATAAGTTATGGACATCAGAACAGCGATTACTCACCTCAGACTGGAAGAAGCTTTTTCCTTTAACGAGTCTGGCGCAAATGATTTACTTCTTTCTCAGGAACAGTCCCAAATCGCCATCATTTGCGTCAAGAAAAGACTGAGAAAAAGGGGGCGGAGGTCGGGCTGAATTCTGAGAATTCGTAGGCGAGCGAGTAAACCCCCACTGCCATCCGTTCTGTTGGCCAACATGCAGTCATTGGAAAATGATTGCCAGCGTGACATAAAAAAACAACAACAGGACATTAAAAACTGTAATATCTTATGTTTCACCGAGTCGACGACATGAATAATATAGAGCAGGCAGGATTTTCCATGCACCGACAAAACAGAGAACCTAAGATGAAGGTTGGGGGTGTGTGTCTATTTGTCAATAACAGCTGGTGTGCGATGTCTAATATTAAAGAAGTCTTGAAGTATTGCTTTCCTGAGGTAGAGTACCTTATGATAAGCTGTAGACCACACTATCTACCAAGAGAGTTCTCATCTATATTATTCATAGCCATCTAGTTACCAGCACAAACCGATGCTGGCACTATGACCACTCTCAACCAATTGAATAAGGCCGTAATTAAACAAGAAAATGCTCATCCAGAAGCAGTGCTCCTAGTGGCCGGGAACTTTAATGTAGGCAAACTTAAATCCGTCTGACCTAAATTCTACCAGCATGTCACATGTGCAACCAGAGGGAAAAAAACTCTAGACCACATTTACTCCACACACAGAGATGCATACAAAGCTCTCCCCCATCCTCCATTTGGCAAATCTGACCATAATTATATCCTCCTGATTCCTGCTTACAAGCAAAAACTAAAGCAGGATGTACCAGTGACTCGCTCAATACGGAAGTGGTCAGATGATGCGGATGCTACGCCACAGGACTGTTTTGCTAGCACAGACTGGAATTTGTTCCCGGGATTCATCCAATGGCATTGAGGAATATACCACCTCAGTCATCGGCTTCATCAATAAGTGCATCGATGACGTCGTCCCCACAGTGACCGTGCGTACATATCCCAACCAGAAGCCATGGATTACAGGCAACATCTGCATCGAGCTAAAGGCTAGAGCTGCCTCTTTCAAGGAGCGGGACACTAATCCGGATGCTTATATGAAGTCCCGCTATGCCCTCAGACGAACCATCAAACAAGCAAAGTGTCAATACAGGATTAAGATTGAATCCTACTACACCGGCTCTGACACTCGTCGGATGTAGCAGGGCTTGAAAACTATTACGGATTACAAAGAGAAACCCAGATGCGAGCTGCCCAGTGACGCGAGCCAACCAGACGAGCTACACTGAAGCATGCATGAGAGTATCAGCTATTCTAGACGACTGTGTGAGCAAGACCTTTTAAACAGGTCAACATTCACAAAGCCGCGGGCCAGACAGATAATCACGGCATGTACTCAAAGCATGTGCGGACCAACTGGCAAGTGGCTTCACTGACATTTTCAACCTCTCCCTGACCAAGTCTGTAATACCTACATGTGTCAAGCAGACCACCTGTGTCCCTGTGCTCAAGGAAGCGAAGGTAACCTGCCAAAATGATTACCGCCCCGTAGCACTCACGTCGGTAGCCATGAAGTGCTTTGAAAGGCTGGTCATGGCTCACATCAACAGCATCCTCCCGGACACCCAAGACTCACAGATCCACAGATGACGCAATCTCAATCACACTCCACACTGCCCTTTCCCACCTGGGCAAAAGGAACACACACCTATGTGAGATTTGCTGTTCATTGACTACAGCTCAGCGTTCAACACCATAGTGCCCACAAAGCTCATCACTAAGCTCAGGACCCTGGGACTTAACACCTCCCTCTGGAACTGGATCCTGGACTTCTTGACGGGCTGCCCCCAGGTGGTAAGGGTAGGCAACAACACGTCTGCCACTCTGATCCACAACACTGGGGCCCCTCAGGGGTGTACTTAGTCCCCTCCTGTACTCCCTGTTCACCCACGACTGCGTGGCCAAACACGACTACAACACCATCATTCAGTTTGCTGTTGACACAACAGTGGTAGGCCTGATCACCGACAACAATGAGACAGCCTATAACGAGTAGATCAGAGACCTGGCAATGTGGTGCCAGGACAACAATCTCCCTCAATGTAAGCAAGACAAAGGAGCTGATCATGGACTACAGGAAAAGGCGGGCTGAACAGGCTCCTAGTTGAACTATTAATTGTAGAAATTCATATACAAATATTGAAAGCATTTAATGAGAGAACTAAAAGATGTGCAACATGAAAATATTGTTATTCACATTAGGTTTTTGACAGTTCTTAAATACTTGTGAGAAGATGGCCCTGCAGTGGATAGAAGCCACTTTACTGTTTTTTTTGTGGGGGGTTTTTACGCCTAGCCTAACTTTTTTGGTATAATCTCAGCCATAATTTCCTATTACCGAACAGTGATCACTAACCTCGATTTGGATGACGATTTCTATATCAACGAGTTGGAAGCTCTGGACGTTCTGCTTACTCCGGACGAAAGCCCTAATCCCCGGACTCGAAAGAGGAAGCAAGTGCACAAAAGTGGCAGACGAGCTGGTATCCTAACAAGACTACGTTGGCGTGCAAATAAACCACCTCTACACTCTCTGTTCTGTTGCCGAATGCACAGTCACTAGAGAACAAACTGGAGGAGCTCCGTTCAAGACTATTCCATCAACGGGACCTGAAGAAGTGTAATATTCTGTTTCACAGAGTCGTGGCTGTACAAGGACATGGATAATATACAGTACCAGTCAAAAGTTTGGACACACCTACTCATTCAAGGGTTTTTCTTAATTGTGACTATTTTCTACATTGTGGAATAATAGTGAAGACATCAACACTATGAAATAACACATATGGAACCATGTAGTAGCCCAAAAAGTGTTGAACAAACAAATTCCCCTGACCTCAACCCAGTTGAGATGGTTTGGGATGAGTTGGGCCGCAGAGTGAAGGAAAAGCAGCCAACAAGTGCTCAGCATATGTGGGAACTCCTTCAAGACTGGAGGAATCGTGTTCCAGATGAAGCTGGTTGAGAGAATACCAAGAGTGTGCAAAGCTGTCATGGGTGGCTACTTTGAAGAATCTCAAATCTAATTTTGTTTTGTTCAACGCTTTTTTTGGTTACTACATGATTCCATATGTGTTATTTAACTTAAGGATCGGTTTAATTTTTTTTTTAAATTAATTTTCCGGCTAAAATTACATACGCAAGTCTGTCTGTAGCTCAGGAACTGAAGCAAGGATATGCATATTCTTGATACCATTTGAAAGGAAACACTTTGAAGTTTATGGAAATCTTAAATTAATGTAGGAGAATATAACATATTAGATCTGGTAAAAGATAATAAAGAAAATATGCGTTTTCTATTATTTAAATTTTTTCCATAATCTTTGAAATGCAAGATATAGGCCATTATGTCGTTGAGTCTAGACGCAATTTAGATTTTGGCCGCTAGATGGCAGCAGTGTATGTGCAAAGTTTTAGACTGATCTAATGAACCATTGTATTACTGTTCAAAATGTTGTATCAAGTCTGCCCAAATGTGACTAATTGGTCAAGTGATACATTTTCAAGTACATAACTGCACTCTCTGCAAGCAATAGCATGGTATTTGTTCACTGTAATAGCTACTGTAAATTGGACAGTGCAGTTAGATTAAGAAGAATTTAAGCTTTCTGCACATATAATACATGTCTATGTCCTGAGAAATGTTTTTGTTGCTTACAACGTCATGCTAATTAAATTAGCGCACGTTAGCTCAACAGTCCTGGGGGGTACACCGATCCCGTAGAGGTTAATAGTTTTGATGTCTTCACTATTATTCTACAATGTAGAAAATAGTAAAAAATAAAGAAAAACCCTGGAATGAGTAGGTGTGTCCAAACTTTTGACTGGTACTGTACATCTCAATGGCTTTTTCATGCATCGTCAAGACCGGTTGGCAGTCTCGAGTAAGATGGGGGGGAGGGTGTGTCTCTTTGTTAGCAACAGCTGGTGTGTGATCTCTAATATCAGAAAGTGTCGAGTTTTTGCTTGCCTGGGTTAGGAATACTTCATGATAAGCTGCAGACCATACTATTTACCGAGAGAGTTTATATCAACACAGAACAAAAATATAAATGCAACATGCAACTATTTCTAAGATTTTACTGAGCACTCTGAAAAAAATTAATTAAGCCCTAATCTATGGATTTCACATGACTGGGAATACAGATATGCCTCTGTTGGTCACAGATACTTTTAAAAAAGGTAAGGGCGTGGATCAGAAAACCAGTCAGTATCTGGTGTGACCACCATTTGCCTCATGTAGTGCGACCACATCTCCTTCACAAAGAGTTGATCAGGCTGTTGATTGGCCTGTGGAATTTTGTCCCACTCCTCTTCAATGGCTGTTCCAAGTTGCTGGATATTGGCGGTACCTGGAACACACTGTCGTACACGTCAATCCAGAGCATTCCAAACATGCTCAATGGGTGACATGTCTGGTAAGTATGCAGGTCATGGAAGAGCTGGGACATTTTCCAGGAATTGTGAACAGATCCTTGCAACATGGGGCCGTGCATTATCATGCTGAAACATGATATGATTGTGGCGGATGAATGGGACGACAATGGGCCTCAGAATTTTGTCACGGTATCTCTGCATTCAATTGTGTTCGTTGTCAGTAGCTTATGCCTGCCCATACCATAACCCCACGGCCACCATGGGGCACTCTGTTCACAATGTTGACATCAGCAAACCGCTCGCCAATACGATGCCATGTCTGCCGTCTGCCCAGTACAGTTGAAACCGGGATTCAACCATGAATAGCACACTTCTCCAGTGTGCCAGTGGCCATCGAAGATGAGCATTTGCCCACTGAATTCGGTTACAACGCTGAACTGCAGTCAGGTCAAGACCCTGGTAAGGGCAACGAGCTCGTAGATGAGCTTCCCTGAGATGGTTTCTGACAGTTTGTGCAGAAATTCTTTGGTTGTGCAAACCCACAATTTAATCTGCTGTCCGGGTGGCCGGTCTCAAACAATCCTGGAGGTAAAGAAGCAGCATGTGGAGGTCCTGGGCTGGCACGGTTACATGTGGTTGTGAGGTCAGTTGGATGCACTGCCAAATTCTCTAAAATTACGTTGGGGAGGCTTATGGTAGAGAAAGGAACATTAAATGATCTGGCAACAGCTCTGATGGACATTCCTTCAGTAAGCATGCCAATTGCATGCTCCCTCAAAATATGATAAATCTGTGCATTGTCTTGTGTGAAAAAATTGCACATTATAGAGTGGCCTTTTGTTGTCCCCAGCACAAGTTGCACATGTGTAATGATCATTCTGTTTAACCAGCTTCTTTATATGCTACACCTGTCAGGTGGATGGATTATCTTGGCAAAGGATGAAATGCTCACTAACAGGGATGTAAACAAATTTGTGCTCAACATTTTAGAGAAATACGTTTTTTTGTGCTTATGGAACATTTCTGGGTTCTTTTTATTTCAGCTCATGAAACCAACACTTTACATGTTGCGTTTACATTTTTGTCAGCATTTATGTTTTTGGAGCTGTCCGTTTACCACCAAAGACAGATGCTTGCGCTAAGACTGCACTCAACGAGCTGTATAGGGCCATAAGTAAACAAGAAAATTCACACCCAGATGCAGCACTTCTCGTGGCCGGTGATTTTTAATCTGGTGAAGTCTATTTTACCTAATTTTTACTACCATGTCACCTGTGCCACTAGATGCAACAAAATTCTAGATCACCTTTAGTCCACACACAGAAACGCATACAAAGCTCTCCCTCGCCCTGTTTTTGGCAAATCTGACAATAACTCTATGCTCCCGATTTCCTGCTTACAAGCAAAAACTCAAACAGGAAGTACCAGTGATGCGCACAATACGGAAGTGGTCCGATGAAGCGACTGCTAAGCTACAGGAATGTTTCGATAACACAGACTAGAATATGTTCCGGGATTCATCTGATAACATTGAGGAATTCAACAAATCTGTCACTGGCTTCATTAATAAGTGCATCAACAACGCCATCCCCACAGTGACTGTATGTACATATCCCAACCAGAAGCCATGGATTACAGGCAAATCTACATAGTGTTGTACTGATACCAGAATTTTGACATCGATACCAGGTTTACTGGATACCATCACAACATTCAATACCAAAACGATACCACGGCAAAAAAAGAAAGCCTATTAGCCAAAGTCATAGAATGGCACTTGATCCAAACAGATAAACTCAGCAATTGCTCTGTTCAATATGGGCATGTTTTGAGTTCAATATCATTACATTAGAAGTTTCTACATCAACATTTTTCCAAAGACAGCCATGTATGCGTTAATTAATGAATTATACAATCATACAATCAATTTGACTTTGTTTTTGCCAGTCTAACTACATAACAGAATGTTAATTTATTTGAATGGTAAATCTCGATTGAATATCTCTCTCCTTGTCATGATGTGTGTTTTGTCCTATCTTTTATATTGTATTTATTTTTTATCCCAGACCCCCATCCCCGCAGGAGGACAACAACATTTGCAAAGTAGCTTATTTTATCTTTTAACCAGTAATGACGTCATTCACGAGGCGAGTCAGTTCGCTGAGGCAATAGAATAGATCATCTTTGGTAGAGACATGAGAGTGACTAATAATTAAGTGAATTAATAAAGTTTTGGTGGCAATCAGATTTAAAATAAGCATATTTAGCATTATGGTTTACATATTATCACAAACATTGTACTGGGGTAGTGAATTGATGTTGTCTTTTAGCTGAAAGAAAGCAAGCAAAGTTAGACTACAAAGCTGGAAGCTACCGGTATCTTTTTGCATTATAAAGTGTTCTAGCCTGCATGAACATTGTTTTGCAAACAGTAATTAACCGTTTCAACAATTCTACATGCCGTGTCGCAACATTCAAGTGTATTAACGTCTGTGCAGCATGAGTGTGGAGCTAACATGAAGCAGCCCAGACTCCCAATGCAGGCTAAGTGGAGCAGGTATGTGCTATATGGGCGGCATCGGCTGCGCTGATGCAGATTTGAATCATGAGACATGTTTAACAAAAGTACTGAAAGTAAAAACAATGATCATACCAAACCGTTTTTGATGTTCTAGTATTGAAAAAGTTCTGATGTTTTGGTATACCATGCAACACTACATTCACACTGAGCTAAAGGCTAGAGCTGCCGCTTTCAAGGAGAGGGACACTAATCCGGACACTTTTAAGAAATCCCGCTACGATTCATCAAACTTCGACGATTCATCAAACTTCGACGATTCAGCAAACAGGCAAAGCGTCAATACAGGACTAAAATTGAATCCTACTACGCCGGCTCTGATACTTGTTGGATGTGGCAGGACAAACTATCACGGATTACAAAGGGAAACCCAGCCGCGAACTGCCCAGTGACTCAAGCCTACCAGACGATCTAAATGCCTTCTATGCTCGCTTTGAGGCAAGCAACACTGAACCATGCATGAGAGCACCAGCTGTTCCGGACGACTGTTTAATCTCCCTCTCCGTAGCCGATCTGAGGAAGTTCTTTAAACAGGTAAAAATTCACAAGGCCTGTGAGGCCAGACGGATTACAAGGATGAGTACTTAGAACAGCTGGCAAGTGTCTTCACTGACATTTTCAACGTCTCATTGACCCAGTCTGTAATACCTACATGTTTCAAGCATACCACCATAGTCCCTGTGCCCAAGAACACCAAGGTAACCTGTCTGAATGACTGTCACCTCGTAGCGCTCACATCTGTAGCAATGAAATGCTTTGAAAGGCTAGTTATCGCTCACATCAACACCATCATCCTAGACACCTTGGACCCACCTTAATTCGCATACCACCCCAACAGATCAGGGTTTCCATTAGCCAGTATATGAAGGCTTTTGGCCGATTGATTTTTTTATTTTATTTATTTTTTTATTTATTTTTCTAAATAAATAAATCAAATATGAAAATCGAATATAATTGTTGCCAACCAAATTGTGTGGGAGAAAAATAAAAACCATTGCAAATAATTTTTATTCATTGATGGAAATACCAGTCGATGTGCTCCAACTTCAAAGGCAAATATACTTCATATGCTTATAAATCCACACACTGCTTGGAAATTAGTGGTGTGTGTGTGTGTGTGTGTGTGTGTGTGTGTTTCCATTTTTACTCACGCAAAGGACTTGAGGTCATCATAAGGGACTTCAGACAAGTGTGCTCCGACTGGGCAAAATTGGCAAGGATTGTGTTGATTATCCCCGTTTCCAGTGTGCCCGCCGAGAGAGGATTCTTTCTCCAAAACTGCATAAAGACGGCCTCAAGATTGCTCTTTCTTGAGGACAAAGTAATGAAACTGATGACCATTGCAAGCTGCTCCAAGAAGTTGGACAGTTTTGACTTCCCAACAACAGCGGCTCACTTTGACCATCGTAGTCCCGTGTGGCTCAGTTGGTAGAGCATGGTGCTTGCAACACCAGGATTGTGGGTTTGATTCCCTCAGGGGACCAGTACGAAAATGTATGCCCTCACTACTGTAAGTTGCTCTGGATAAGAGCGTCTGCTAAATGACTAAAATCGAAATAGTTAGTCTGTGTAGCTACTCGGTTATCTACAATGACCCTTTTTGCACTAACTATTTTCAGTCCTCACATGCTGTCAACGATCTACACAAAATACTCTAATGTCAAAGTGGAAGATTAATGAAAAATAAAATGCTAATATACTTTGATTAGATAAGTATTCAACCTCCTGAGTTAGTACCTATTAGAAATACCTGAAAAACTCCCAAGTCTTTGCTGATGTTAGGTGTGTAGACAAACAGTGAAATGCTTACTTACGGGCCCTTCCCAACAATGTAGAGAGAAAAATGATAACTTACCAGTACCGAGTAGTGTTGTCACGATACCGGATTTTTGACTTTGATACTGTTACCAGGTTTATCATCACAATATACGATACCAAAACAATACGCAATACCAAAACAATACTCGATACCGCGGCAAAAAAACAAAACAGCTAAGTTGACTGATCACATTCTCATTTACAGCAACAGCCTGGGGAATAATTACAGGGGAGAGGAGAGGGATGAATAAACCAATTTGAAGCATGGGATGATTAGGTGGCCATGATGGTATGAGGGCCAGATTGGGAATTTAGCAAGACACTGGGGTTAACACCCCTAACTCTTACGATAAGTGCCAAGGGATCTTTAGTGGCCCGTATTAACATCCCATCTGAAAAACGTCACCCCTCACATGGCATTTTCCCCAATCACTGCCCTGCGTATTGGGATACATATATTTTCTTTTACTAGAGGAAAGAGTGCATCCTAGTGCCTTCTGAAACCACTTCCAGCAGCATCTTGTCTCCCATCCAGGGACTGACCAGGACTAACGCTGCTTAGCTTCAGAGGTAAGCCAGCAGTGGGATGCAGTGTGGTATGCTCCTAGCAACAACAAAAAAAATCGTATTAGTTAAAGTCAAAGAATAAACAATGGCCTTTTAAAAAAAAAAAAAATGTTTTACATTGAACTATATGTTGATTACTGGTAGAACGCATACAATAGAAAATAGAATATATTATATTCAATTTCTAGCAAAAATACAACACCATATTAAATAATCGAAAAATACCTTCAATTTTCCTTATGCAAAATCATATGGGAGACTCAGAGCAGAGAAAATAATTGTACAATTACATGTAAACTGTTTTAAAATGTAATTTTATACATACCAGGGTTACTTTTCTCATCTATGGCCATAATATTGTGTCAAATGACATTCAGTAGACCTATAATTCATTATAGCGAAATAATTGTATGTATTGAATGAATAGTTTAGTTCCAAAATGACAGGGACTCTACAAGGTGTTGAAAGTGCACCACAGGGATGTTGATTCCAATGCTTCACACAGTTGTCAAGTTGGCTGGATTTTTTTGGGGTGTTGTACCATTCTTAATACACACAGGAAACTGTTGAACGTGAAAACCCCAGCAGAAAAACCCAAACCGGTGTGCCTGGCACCTACTACCATACCCCGTTCAAAGACACTGAAGTCTTTTGTGTTGCTCATTAGCCCTCTGAATGCCACACATACACAATCCATGTCTCAAGGCTTAAAAATCATACTTTATTAACCTGTCTCCTCCCCTTCATCTACACTGACTGAAGTGGATTTAACAAGTGACATCAATAAGGGACTGACCAGGTGAATCCAGGTGAAAGTTGTCATTGAAAGAGCTTGTTCTTAATGTTTTGTACACTCAGTGTAGCTGTGAACAGCACATGCCGGTGTTATATGCCGTTCTATACATTCTAATAGAATTAGTAGAGAGGAGAGAGCGATAGCGAGTGGAGATGAAACGGCACAACATGTTAAGGGGAAATAGTAGGCCCGTGGGTTACACACCTGAAACCAAACATAAAGCCTAGACTGCAAACATGCTCTAGGGCCGTGCTAGATCGACACGAAAATGTCATAGCCTCATGATGAGTGAATATGATTGCCTAACCTGTACAAATGACGATACAATGAAGGCTATATTATAAAGACTATGCATTGCATGCAGAACTTAAGAATGAAGTGACAATAAGTAACGATGAATATCATCAGATAAATATAGGTGGATCATGAATTATACTGTATGCACCCTTGTCCCTGCAGAAGATAGCTACTGTATATTTTGAAATAACTCTGTGTGCTCCCTGCAAAATAAAGTTTGACACAAGACAAAATGATGTTTAGCAAAGAGCCATAGTAAAAATGTATGATACTGAATATGAATCCTGGATGTAAGGAAAACCCATAGGTTAAGTGTTCCCCATGAATAGCCTTGAGACTGAGTAAAATGAGCATTAACAATACATCCAACCAGATCAGATAGCTGAAGTGAATGATATTATATATCAATGTGGAGTGACAGCTAACCACGCCCACAGATCTTAGAGATGTAATTATCAAGCTCTCTTCTCCAGGAGTTAAACATGGGGCTTAACTCAATTTTATTGAAAGATGAGCAAGAACCCGCAAATAAAGGCATCGGCTTTGCCTCAGTATCTTATAATTGAACTTTTTTCAGATGGAATGTCGTCTGGCATCGAGGCGGAAAGTAATTATGAACATGGATTTGCCCTTTTGGACCTTTTTTCTCCCTCTTTCCAATGCCCAGGACTCCCAGACATGACAGTTCTTGGCGTGCCGACAGGCTCCTTTTGAAACATTAGCATTGCCACACAACACAGTCCTCCTCGGAAACCCCGTCAGCTCATCACACTCGGGGGTTGTCATTACTTCGCCTTCTTCCGATAGAAAATATTTGGATTCCTCCTCTCACTCCATTCAGAGTCCCTATTAAAATGCAGAAGTGTAAAGCCACTCTCGGTCTAAAAGCCTGGCGAGCAGCGGGGGGCTGTTAGCGATGCAATCATCTGAGTGAGTGCATCCCAGCCACAAAAGTCTAATGGGTGAACACAATAACAATAACACACAGGCCCAAACTCTTCTAAAAATTGACAATATGCCCAGTTATGAGTCTCATAACCAGTTCACAGGGTTGTGCTAATTTTAGGGCTTTTTGAAAGATGTACAAATAATGTTTAAAGTCACTGAAAACCCCCCAAAAGATGTTTCATCATATTCTGTTACTGCTGATGTTTTTTTAGGGCGAGGCTAAAAATGGCAAAAAAATCTAAAATGTCCCTATTGCTCACTATTCCCTCTTGAAGGCACCAGACCTGTGTGGCAGACAGGTTTTTGTCACTATATTTTGAGCGGGGGAAGGAACATATTACAGGCCCTAATCTCGTTCACCAAAATATGCATATCTGTTTTTAGTTTCAGGAAAATTATAAGGAATAATAGGATAATAAGGAATAATAGGAATCAATGCAATAACCAAAGTCCTGCTAATCTAATCCTCTTTGGGATCACACCTTTTTCTCTCTGCCCAGATTTCAGTTTTGGTATTTTAGGGTATTTTATTAGGATCCCCATTAGCTGTTGCAAAAGCAGCAGCTACTCTTCCTGGGGTCCACACAAAACATGAAACATAATACATCACATCAATAGACAAGAAAAGCTCAAGGACAGAAATACATAATTATTTTTAAAGGCATACGTATGGAACCCTGACCTGTTCACCGGATGTGCTACCTGTCCCAGGCCTGCTGTTTTCAAGTCTCTAGAAACAGCAGGAGCGGTAGAGATACTCTGAATGATCAGCTATGAAAAGCCAACTGACATTTACTCCTGAGGTGCTGACCTGTTGCACCCTCGACAACCACTGTGATTATGATTATTTGACCCTGCTGGTCATCTATGAACATTTGAACATCTTGGCCATGTTCTGTTATCTCCACCCGGCACAGCCAGAAGAGGACTGGCCACCCCTCATAGCCTGGTTCCTCTCTAGGTTTCTTCCTAGTTTCTGGCCTTTCTAGGGAGTTTTTCCTAGCCACCATGCTTCTACACCTGCATTGCTTGCTGTTTAGGGTTTTAGGCTGGGTTTCTGTACAGCACTTTGTGACATCAGCTGATGTAAGATGGGCTTTATAAATACATTTGATTGATTTGATTGACGTAGCCTAGATATCAATTCATACACTCAAACTATCAAGGTCAAATAGGGGAGAGGTGCTGTGCCGCGAGGTGTTGCTTTATCTGTTTTTTTAAAACCAGGTTTGCTGTTTATTTGAGCAATATGTGATGGAAGGAGGTTCCATGCAATTAGGGCTCTATATAATACTGTGTGCTTTCTTGCATTTGTTCTGGATTTGGGGACTGTGAAAAGACCCCTGGTGGAATGTCTGGTGGGATAAGTGTGTGTGTGTCAGAGCTGTGTATAAGTTGACTATGCAAACAATTTGGGATTTTCAACACAATGTTTCTGATAAAAAGAAGTGATGCAGTCAGTCTCTCCTCAACTCTTAACCAAGAGAGACTGGCATGCATAGTATTTATATCAGCCCTCTGATTACAATTAAGAGCAAAACATGCCGCTCTGTTCTGGGCCAGCTGCAGCTTAACTAGGTCTTTCCTTGTAGCACTGGACCACACGACTGGACAATAATCAAGATTAGACAAAACTAGAGCCTACAGAACTTGCTTTTTGGAGTGTGGTGTCAAAAAAGCAGAACATCTCTTTATTACAGCCAGACCTCTCCCCATCTTTACAACCATTTAATCTATATGTTTTGACCGTGGCAGTTTACAATCTAAAGTAACGCCAAGTAATTTAGTCTCCTCAACAACCACACCATTCATTACCAGATTCAGCTGAGGTCTAGAACTTAAGGAATGATTTGTACCAAATACAATGCTCTTGGGTTTAGAGATGTTCAGGAGCAGTTTATTACTGGCCACCCATTCCAAAACAGACTGCAACTCTTTGTTAAAGGGTTTCAGTGACTTCATTAGCTGTGGTTGCTGATACGTATATGATTGAATCATCAGCATACATGGACACACGTGCTTTGTTTAATGCCAGTGGCAGGTCATTGGTAAAAAATAGAAAAGAGTAGAGGGCCTAGAGAGCTGCCCTGCGGTACACCACACTTTACATGTTTGACATTAGAGAAGCTTCCATTAAAGAAATCCATTTGAGTTATATTAGATAGATCGCTCTGAATCCATAATATGGCAAAGGTTGAAAAGCCATATGTTTTTTTTCAACAACAGGTTATGGTCAATAATATCAAAGGCTGCACTGAAATATAACAGTACAGCTCCCACAATCTTCTTATCAATTTCTTTCAACCAATCATCATCGTCATTTGTGTCAGTGCAGTACATGTTGTGTGCCCTTCTCTATAAGCATGCTGAAAGTCTGTTGTTAATTTGTTTACCAAGAAATAGCATTGTATTTGGTCAAACACAATTTTTTCCAACAGTTTGCTTAGAGCTGGCAGCAAGCTTATAGGTCTGCTGTTAAACCAGTAAAGGCCGCTTTACCACTCTTAGGTCGCGGAATTACTTTGGCTTCCCTCCAGGCCTGAGGACAAAGACTTTCCTCTAGGCTCAGATTAAAAATATGACCAGATAGGAGTGGCTATAGAGTCAGCTACCATCCTCAGTAGCTTATCATCTAAGTTGTCAATGCCAGGAGGTTTGTCATTATTGATTGATAACAATAGTTTTTCCACCTCTCCGACACTTACTTTACAAAATTCAAACTTGCAATGCTTTTCTTTCATTATTAGTTTTTTAATGTATGAATACAATTGCTCACTGTTCATTGTTGGCATTTCCTGCCTAAGTTTTCCCACTTTACCAATGAAATAATCATTAAAATAATTGGCAACATCAAATAGTTTCGTGAGGAATAAGCCATCTTATTCAATGAAAGATGGAGTTGAATTTGTCTTTCTGCCCATAATTTAATTTAAAGTACTCAAGTTTTTTTCCCATAATTCTTTATATCATTGATCTTGGCTTCATAATACAGTTTCTTCTTTTTGTTGAGTTTAGTCACATAATTTCTCAATTTGCAGTAAGTAAGCCAGTCAGATGTGCAGCCAGACTTATTAGCCACTCCTTTTGCCCCATCTCTTTCAACCATATAGTTTGTAAATTCCTCATCCAGCCTTGGAGCCGAAACAGTTCTAACAGTCAGTTTCTTAACAGGTGCATGTTTATCAATAATTGGAAGAAGCAATTTCATAAATTCATCAAGTGCAGCGTCTGGATGCTCCTCAATCACATCAGAACAACAAATATTTTTAACATCAACATAAGAGTCACAGCAAAATCTTTTGTATGATCTCTTATACACTATTTTAGGCCCAGCTGTTGGAACTTTGGCTTTCCTGGATATAGCCACTATATTGTGATCACTGCATCCAATGGGTACGGATACAGCTTTAGAACAAAGTTCTACAGTAAGTAAAAATGTGATAGATACATGTGGATGATCTTATTCCTTTAGTGGTTGTAAACACCCTGGTAGGTTGATTAATAACCTGAACCAGATTACAGGTTATTACATCTCTGGCGCCTCCAGAGATGCAACCTCTCTCATCGTCACTCAATGCCTAGGTTTACCTCCACTGTACTCACACCCTACCATACCTTTGTCTATACATTATTCCCTGAATCTATCCTACCACTCCAAAAAATCTGCTCCTTTTATTCTCTGTTCCCAACGCACTAGACGACCAGTTCTTATAGCCTTGAGCCGTAACCTCAACCTACTCCTCCTCTGTTCCTCTGGTGATGTAGAGGTTAGCCCAGTTCCCTGTGTCCCCAGGCACTCTCATGTGTTGACTTCTGTAACCATAAAAGTCTTGGGTTCATGCATGTTAACATCAGAATCCTCCTCTCTAAGTTTGCTTTATTCACTGCTTTAACACACTCCGCCAACCCTGATGTCCTAGCCGTGTCTGAATCCTGGTTTAGGAAGGCCACCAAAAAATCTGAAATTTCTATCCCCAATTACAACATTTTCTGTCAAGATTGCAACTCTGCCCCCTTTAGCAGTTCTATCTACTGCAGAGAGAGCCTGCAGAGTTCTGTCATACTATCCAGGTCTATGCCCAAACATTTCGAGCTTCTACTTTTAAAAATCCATCTCTCCAGAAATAAGTCTCTCACTGTTGCCGCTTGTTATAGACCCCCCCCTCAGCTCCCAGCTGTGCCCTGGACACCATATGTGAATTTATTGCCCCCTGTCTATTGTTAGAGTTCGTACTGTTAGGTGACCTAAACTGGGATATGCTTAACACCCTGGCCGTCCTACAATCTAAGCTAGATGCCCTCAATCTCACACAAATTATCAAGGAACCTACCAGGTTCAAATCCGTAAACATGGGCACCCTCGTCGATATCATCCTGACCAACTTGCCCTCTAAATACACCTCTGCTGTTTTTAACTAGGATCTCAGCGATCACTGCCTTATTTCCTGCATCCGTTATGGGTCCGCGGTCAAACGACCACCCCTCATCACTGTCAAACACTACCTAAAACACTTCTGCAAGCAGGCCTTTCTAATCGACCTGGCCCGGGTATCCTGGAAGGATATTGACCTCATCCCGTCAGTAGAGGATGCCTGGTTGTTCTTTAAAAGTGCTTTCCTCAACATCTTAAATAAGCATGCCAAAATGTAGAACTAAGAACAGATATAGCCCTTGGTTCACTCCAGACTTGACTGCCCTTGACCAGCACAAAAACAACCTGTTGTGTACTGCACTAGCTTCGAATAGTCCCCGCGATATGCAACTTTTCAGGGAAGTCAGGAACCAATATACACAGTCAGTTAGGAAAGCAAAGGCTAGCTTTTTCAAACAGAAATTTGCTTCCTGCAGCATTAATTCCAAAACGTTTTGGGACACTGTAAAGTCCATGGAGAATAAGAGCACCTCCTCCCAGCTGCCCACTGCACTGAGGCTAGGAAACACTGTCACCACCGATAAATCCACGATAATCGAAAATTTCAATAAGCATTTCTCTATGGCTGGCCATGCTTTCCACCTGGCTACCCCTACCCCGGCCAACAGCTCTGCACCTCCCTCAGCAACTGGCCCAAGCACCCCCTGCTTCTCCTTCACCCAAATCCAGACTGCAAAATCTGGATCCCTACAAATCAGCTTGGCTAGACAATCTGGACCCTCTCTTCCTAAAATTATCCGCCGCCATTCACCTCTCTTTCGTATCGTCTGAGATTCCTAAAGATTGGAAAGTGGCCGCGGTCACCCCCCTCTTCAAAGGGGGAGACACTCTAGACCCAAACTTTTACAGACCTATATCCATCCTGTCCTGCCTTTCTAAAGTCTTCGAAAGCCAAGTTAACAAACAGATCACCAACCATTTAGAATCCCACCGTACCTTCTCCGCTATGCAATCCGGTTTCCGAGCTGGTCACGGGTGCACCTCAGTCACGCTCAAGGTCCTAAACGATATAACCGCCATCGATAAAAGACAGTACTGTGCAGCCGTCTTCATCGACCTGGCCAAGGCTTTCGACTTTGTCTATCACCGTATTCTTATCGGCAGACTCAACAGCCTTGGTTTCTCAAATGACTGCCTCGCCTGGTTCACTAACTACTTCTCAGATAGAGTTCAGTGTGTCAAATCGGAGGGACTGTTGTCCGGACCTCTGGCAGTCTCTATAGGGGTGCCACAGGGTTCAATTCTCGGGCCGACTCTTTTCTCTGTATATATCAATGACGTTGCTCTTGCTGCGGGTGATTCTTTGATCCACCTCTACGCAGACGACACCATTCTGTACACATCTGGCCCTTCTTTGGACACTGTGTTAACAAACCTCAAAACGAGCTTCAATGCCATAAGACACTCCTTCTGTGGCCTCCAACTGCTCTTAAATGCTAGTAAAACGAAGTGCATGCTCTTCAACCGTTCGCTGCCCATACCCGCCCGCCCGACTAGCATCACTACTCTGGACGGTTCTGACTTAGAATATGTGGACAACTACAAATACCTAGGTGTCTGGTTAGACTGTAAACTCTCCTTCCAGACTCACATTAAGCATCTCCAATCCAAAATGAAATCAAGAATCGGCTTCCTATTTCGCAACAAAGCCTCCTTCACTCATGCTGCCAAACATACCCTCGTAAAACTGACTATCCTACTGATCCTTGACTTTGGCGATGTCATTTACAAAATAGCCTCCAACACTATACTCTCGCCATCCGTTTTGTCACCAAAGGCCCATATATTACCCACCACTGCGAACAAATTACTCTCTTTTTGGCTGGTCCTCGCTACATATTCGTCGCCAAACCCACTGGCTCCAGGTCATCTAAGTTTTTGCTAGGTAAAGCTCCGCCTTACCTCAGCTCACTGGTCACCATAGCAACACCCACCCGTACCACGCGCTCCAGCAGGTATATTTCACTGGTCATCCCCAAAGCCAACACCTCCTCTGGCCGACTTTCCTTCCAGTTCTCTGCTGCCAATCACTGGAACGAATTGCAAAAATCACTGAAGTTGGAGACTTATATCTCCCTCACTAACTTTAAGCATCAGCTGTCAGAGCAGCTTACCAGTCGCTGCAGCTGTACACAGCCCATCTGTAAATAGCCCATCCAACCAACTACCTACCTCATCCCCATATTTGTTTTAGTTTTTCTGCTCTTTTGCACACCAGTATTTCTACTTGCACATCCTTATCTGCACATCTATCACTCCAGTGTTAATTGCTAAATTGTAATTACTTTGCCACTATGGCGTATTTATTGCCTTACCTCCTTACTTCATTTGCACACACTGTATACAGATTTTTCTATTGTGTTATTGACTATGTTTGTTTATCCCATGTGTATCTCTGTGTTTTTGTCGCACTGCTTTGCATTATCTTGGACAGGTCACACCTGTAAATGAGAACTTGTTCTCAACTGGCCTATCTGGTTAAATAAAGGTGAAATAAAACAACATAAAAAAACAGGCGCTGGTTACATTAAGAAGCTTCCTCTTGAGCGGACAGCTTGATGAAAACCAGTCAATATTCAGGTCCCCAAGAAAGTAGACCTCTCTGTTTACATCACATACACTATCAAGCATTTCACACATATTAATTAGATACTGACTGTTGGCACTTGGTGCCCTATAGCAACACCCCAAAAGAAAAGGCTTTAGATGTGCTAAGTCAACCTGCAACCACAACACTTCAATAACACTTGACATAAGATCTTCTATAAGCATTACAGGGATATGGCTCTGAATATAGTTGAAGTCGGATGATTACATACACTTCACAAATTTCTTTTTACCAAAGTATAGCTTGGGCAAGTCAGTTAGGACATCTACTTTGTGTATGACACAAGTCGTTTTTTCGAACAATTGTTTACAGAGAGATTATTTCACTTATAATTCACTGTATCACAATTCCAGTAGGTCAGAAGTTTACATACACTAAATTGACTGTGCCTTTAAACAGCTTGGAAAATTCCAGAAAATTATTAATGGCTTTAGAAGCTTCTGATAGGCTAATTGACATCATTTGAGTCAATTGGAGGTGTACCTGTGGATGTATTTCAAGGCCTACCTTCAAACTCAGTGTCTCTTTGCTTGACATCATGGGAAAATCAAATGAAATCAGCCAAGACTTCAGAAAAGAAATTGTAGACCTCCACAAGTCTGGTTCATCCTTGGGAGCAATTTCCAAATGCCTGAACGTACCACGTTCATCTGTACAAACAATAGTACGTAAGTATAAACACCATGGGACCACACAGCCATCATACTGCTCAGGAAAGAGACGCGTTCTGTCCCCTTGAGATGAATGTACTTTGGTGCGAAAAGTGCAAATCAATCCCAGAACAACAGCAAAGGACCTTGTGAAGATGCTGCAGGAAACCAGTAGAAAAGTATCTATATCCACAGTAAAACGAGTCCTATATTGACATAACCTGAAAGGCCGCTCAGCAATGAAGAATCCACTGCTCCAAAACCACCACAAAAAAGCCAGACAACGGTTTGCAACTGCACATGGGGATAAAGATTGTACTTTTTGGAGAAATGTTGTCTGCTCTGATGAAACATAACTTTTTGGCCATAATGGCCATCGTTATGTTTGGAGGAAAAAGGGGGAGGCTTGCAAGCCGAAGAACACCATCCCAACCGTGAAGCACGGGGGTGGCAGCATCATGTTGTGGTGGTGCTTTGCTGCAGGAGGAACTGGTGCACTTCACAAAAGAGATGGCATCATGAGGAGGGAAAATTATGTGGATATATTAAAGCAACATCTCAAGACATCAGTAAGTTAAAGCTTGGTCACATGTGTCTTCCAAATGGACAATGACCCCAAGCATACTTCCAATGTTGTAGCAAAATAGCTTAAGGACAACAAAGTCAAGGTATTGAAGTGGCCATCACAAAGCCCTGACCTCAATCCTATAGAAAATGTGTGAGCAGAACTGAAAAGCTGTGTGCGAGCAATAAGGCCCACAAACCTGACTGAGTTACGCCAGCTCTGTCAGGAGGAATGGGCCAAAATTCACCCAACTTATTGTGGGAAGCTTGTGGAAGGCTACCCGAAACGTTTGACCCAAGTTAAACAATTTAAAGGCAATGCTCCCAAATACTAATTGAGTGTATGTGAACTTCTGACACACTGGGAATGTGATGAAAGAAATTAAAGCTGAAATAAATAATTCTCTCTACTATTATTCTGACATTTCACATTCTTAAAATAAAGTGGTAATCCTAACTGACCTAAAACAGGACATTTTTACTCGGATTAAATGTCAGGAATTGTGTGAAACTCAATTTAAATGTATTTGGCTAATGTGTATGTAAACTTCTGACTTAAACTCTATAGGCAATGGCTTCTAGACTGGCAATCATTTGTGTATCTTTTCAAAGAATATATAGAAGCATGGGGTCTTTAGATGTGAGTGCTGTGATCATAGCCGTGTGAAGTTTTTTTGTTGCTGAGAATTTGTTGTCGAAGGGGGGAGGCTATAACAGTCAGCTAATACAAGGCTGGTAAATGCCCAGTGCACTACTTTTGTGAGAACATGTTTCTTTCAAAAACAATACAAATAATTTTTCAGATTTCGTTCAGATTTTTCAGGGGGTGCTGCAGCACCCTCAGCACCCCTACTTCCCGCGGCTATGCTTGTGATTGTATTGGTGTCATTGCTGTCACCACACTACTATGCATTTGAAAGGTTCCTTACTCACAGCCCAGCTGCAAGGAGAACGAGAGAATCCCTCTGGTGTGAAATTCATTAGAGGTTGTTATTCAATATTTGACATTAAATATCAATGCGTTTTATTAGATGTTTGTTTACATTTTAGTCATTTTAGCAGACACTCTCATCCAGAGTGACTTACAGGCGCAATTAGGGTTAAGTGCCTTGCTCAAGGGGACATGGACAGATTTTTCATGTAGTCGGTTCAGGGATTCAAACCAGCGCCCTTTCGGTTACTGGCACAGTGCTCTTAACCGCTTGTCTACCTACCTGATTGCCCCTTTAATGAATCTATTTGCAGACTTGGCACAAGCCCCTTCTATCCAAGGTATCAGGGTTCCCACAAGTCTTCCTGTTTTTGCCTGTAATTACTATGTGTCAAGTAACTCTCATGACAGGCAATTCTTCTATGTATGGCTGTGGTACAAGTGGTTACATTCAGATATTTGATTTTGGAGCTTTCTTCATCATGGCTAAGCCGTGGTTACAGAAGCTAAATACCTCAGTGATGGTATTAACACACAACCACAAATCAGAGACAAGCTCTGAACCCTGTGTATCAATATAGCCTGTGCTACGGAACTCAATGCTTCAAAATAGCTAGCCTATTTAACTGTTTTACTCTGGAAAGTGCAGTAAGGCGTGCCTCTGCAGACTTGAAGGAAACAAATGAACTGTAACGGCACACTTGCTTCAGATACAATAGGCGGAGCGTTTCCAGGTATATGGGTTAGGGCAGTCACTGTGGGACTTGTTGACTGGGTAATCACTGTCTTTGGGTGTTCGGTCCCCTTTTTCCCAGAAGCAGTGTCATGCCCCCTCTGTGCTAGTGTATTACTCATCCTAGCGCCTCGCTATGCTAACGCTATGCCATCACAACAGTCAAGCCCACGCTCTAAACTGCAACAACAACAGCAGCAGCAGCAGCAGCACAGCAGGTCGGGGCTTGTGGCAGCCTGATTTGCAGCTAAAGCCTACTCTTAATGAGGGGAAAAGAATAACTTGTGTTGGTTTTTTTCCCTTCCCCATCCCCCTGCAGCAAAAAGGTGGACTAATTAAGATGGCTTCCTGGGATTGGGGTTCTGGCTCTGCTTTCTCTCACAGTGCCACTGTCAAGGGCCTTCAGGAAGAGACGGGGGTGGCGGTACAAAAGCTCACCCAGCATTTTCCCAGCATGTTTGGCTAGATGAATATGCGTTAAACATTTTGTTTTTTCAACTTGTAATTAAACTGGTTTGCGGGCAGAGTATTGTTTTCGCTTTCTTCTCTTGTATGTTGCTCTCGAGGGGGATCTGCAGAAACCGAGAGTTTTGTATTCCTGGTAGACCGCCTTAGAAGTTTCAGGAGATCATTGTGTGTGTGTGTGTGTGTGTGTGTGTGTGAGATTGCGATTGCGTGGGCTGGTGTGTTTGTCTCTGTTTAAGGACACTTGAAGGTTGTATGGGCTCAGAGATGTACAGGTATCCTTTGGAGGCTTAGCTCTACTACTGACCAGGTTTTAGCCTGGAAATTGTATTTTCAGGGCTCAAGCAGGACATTGGTCCACACTGAAATGATCCTATACTCTGAAATAGATATTTTAGATTTTTTTAATATATGAAGTGTTATTTTATCATGTTATTTGTGTACAGCAACATTTAGCCCTGCTTGTGTTCTTCTACATACCTTTGCGGATTATGGTACTGTGTGGATCTGAGTCTTACAAAAATAGCTGAAAACAAATTAAAAGTAGAGCCTTCTCTTCTGAAGCACTCTGGTTGTTTGTGGCAGAAGCGCTACTACCTTCAGGTCTGAAACTGAGAGGTGGGCCTGGACTTGACAGCAGAGCGGGGCACGTCGACAGAGAACAGTGGAGATTCTGGGTTTTCGGGTTCCTCTGGGGAGTTGGAATTCCTCCCGTGCTGTTCCCCCATTTGGCAGGCAGTTGTGAAAAAAATTCCCAAGCTTTTAGTCACTACGCAGATCGAGTTGCCATTTCTACTTTGTTGGAGGGAGAATGACAGAAGCAAGCCAGATAGACAGAACTCGGACAGTGTTGCTGTTGTGGTGGGTGGCTTTGCGATAAAGTCATTATTGTTTTGTCACTAATGAGTGTTGTCAGCCAGGACTTGACAAACTCCCCTTTTGTGTGTGCTTTCTGTGTTACAGCATTGGCGCCTCAATGAAGAGCGTATGAACATGCACCATAGAAGGACTACTCTACCTTTCGGTTCAGTACATTCCACAGATGCTTGAGCCAGAGAAGAGATGTAAAGAAACTAAAACAGTAAGAATTTGCTCAAATTTACCTCAAATTACTTTGTTTGCTGATGCGTTTGTTTCTTTCTGGTTAAATGTACAGCTTTGAGTGAAGTTGAAACTTAGAGGAAACAGTTTCTATGTAAAATATATGTTTGATATTGAGGGAGGCTATGACTGACACAGTATTTACTGTGCTGAAATCTGGACGATTTCATGAAAAGAATCAAGAGCACCAAATCCGTCTCCTGACCATATCTGATCACACACATACACTATCATCTCCTGACACTTCTATTCATCCGCAGTCCAGTCAGCTGCAGTGCATACCGTGTCATATCTGTTCATTTCTTCCAAATTTTTCTGTTGTTTAGCAAACACCGTACTTTTCTTACAGAATTCAGCCGGTGCCGCTGTGCAACAGCAATCCAGTGAGCGAAAGGAGAGCATCTCCCCACCCTTCCCCTGAGTCCCCCAACCCCTCACCACCATCATGACCTCTGAACTAGGGAGCAGCCTGACCTCCATGGACTGGCTTCCCCAGCTTACCATGCGGGCGGCCATCCAGAAGTCCAATGCCAGGCACCAACACCACACCCACGGGTACCCCCACGGGCATCATGGCCATGGGCTGGGAAAGAAGAATGCCCTACTGGACCAGGGAAACATGCTGGACCAGGAGGAGGTGGCCCAGCATAGGGATGGCAAACCACCCTACAGCTACGCCAGCCTTATCACCTTCGCCATTAACGGCTCACCGCACAAGAGGATGACTCTCAGCGAGATCTACCAGTGGATCTGTGACAACTTCCCCTACTACCGGGAGGCAGGCAGCGGCTGGAAGGTAGGAGGTGGATATGGAAGCGTGTATTAACGGGATGGTTCACTTCAGATTCAGTTTGTTATTCTAATGGAATTAGGTGGTGCTCATCTTTCCTATTAGTTTGGGATTGAGGTCTGCATATTTTTCTGACTGCATGATGTGGGATCTATGTAACCCACTTTTGAGGGATACGAATGTCTGATAAACTTAGATTTTTGGTAAACTATCCCGTCAGGTACATTTTTATACCTGTTACAGTAACGGGTCTTGTTGTGAGGACAGGATCTTACACGTTCAATTAGCAGACTTGGTCTGACATAGTCCACCGTTTATCACCTTCTAAATTCAGTATAATGTATATTATAATCTGGGTAGTTTGGGTCCTAGATGCTGATTGGCTGAAAGGTGTGGAATATCAGACAATATTACACGAGTATGACAAAAAAGAAATGTTCTACAGTTCTAATTACTTTGTTAACCAGTTTATAATAGCTCCTCTGGGGTTTCTGGTATATGGCCAATATATATATAAGAACAGCCCTAGGCCATATACCATAAATCCTCAGGCCTTATTGCTTAAATAGAGATTTCAATGTGATAAACAAATACATTGAATAAGTCTGAACCAGTTTTGACATTTTGTTTGAATGTTTGTTTTACATTTAATTGCTGCGCTGGTCTTGACTTTACAACATGCCTCTGATGTATAAGGAAATATTACTGGTGACGGTCAGTCATTGCGACAGTTGTCAGGTCCAACAGCAGAATGTGGAAAGGCTTTGTGGAGGAGTACGGCAGTGAGTGACCGACTGCATGTTCCATTCAGGTGGCGTTAACAAATATTTAATGGTGCAATCTGCGATTTGTACATTCATTAAAAATGTTTTTACTTTAAATGTATTATATATGGATTGCAGCTTTCATGTAAATGGCATTGTATGAATCTAGGCAATATGACATGACATGCTTCTTTTACTTGAGAGGTGAGTGGAATCATCTGGAATCTTTTGGTTTAGTCTAGGGAATACCTCCCATTATTAATCACATGACAGAGGCTGTGCTTTTTCGGAGGAGGCTGCCTGGCTTCAATGTCCCAAGTAGATGTGTCCCAAATGGCACCCTATTCCCTACGGGCCCTGGTCAGAAGTAGCACACCGTATAGGGAATAGGATGCCATTTGGAACGAATCCACAACAATCTCCATTTAATCTCTTTTTTTTTTCTCAGTGAGTGAAAATATCTTCCCTCTCCGTGCTCCGTTCACAAACCTATGTTTATTCTCAGGATTTAATCTTCCTGAGCTAAATTGCATGCCAGCAGCTCAAAATGGTTTGCGATAAAAGTCTGTTTGTTTTGGTAGGGTTCCAAGCTTGTTGGCATGGTCATGAGATATGTTCTGTAGATTTCTTCTTTCATTTGCTCACAGAAAACCAACATAAATAGATTTTCTAGACCTTTCAGGCATTGTGATTAGTTTTTTCTTGAATTGTCAGTGGTTTCTCTCTCAGTTCAGGCGGTTACCCTGTCATATGGGCAATATAACTCAGTCTTAAATAGGATAGGCATAATGCCCTCCATTAATACGTATAGTACTGCAGATGTTTAAGATCTGTAAGCTTTCTCTGATGTGCTTATAAGTATTTATTTAAGTACCAAGAGTGGTATGTCTTCCACACAACAGTAATAAATAGGGTTGACCCCAAATATTCTATTCCGATTCTATGAGAAATAACTGAGTTTTGGCGCAGATACAGTGACTAATGCTAGCTAACGTTAGCAACCATAGCTACTTAGCTGACATTTGTAAATTGTGGATTTGACGGATACCGTATTTGTTTTTAAATGGCAAATCTGATTCAAACCTCAACATTGGGATTCAGGGACAGCTCTAATATTAGGGACATTAATACAGACATCAATACTAAACTGAATCTATTGATCAAAGATTTGTATTTATATTATTATTGTCTTTTAACTCTGCATTGTTGGGAAGTGCTCGTAAGCAAGCATTTCACAGTTGTCTCCACCCGTTGTATTTTGTGCATGTGACAAATACAATTAGATTTTTTTATTTTATTTTAGTTAGAAAAACACTTTTTCAGTACATTGGCCCTCTTGGGTATTATAATTGTCCTTGCATTGACAAGCTAGATGAATCACATGTACTTACATGTATAAAAAGGCTATCCACCATCAACGTAAGAACCGTCCTGAGGATTTTAGCCTTTCATTTCCTCAAGACCAAACTAGACATCCTAGGAATACTCCAGATGATGAGATGCACAGAATAATCTGGCACGAGGACTGTTGAGGACTAAAAGGCCCACTGCATACATGGCTCAGCCTCAAGCTGTAAACATTTAATCCCGGATGTACCTGGCCCAGTGCAGAGATGTTGTGGTTGAAACGATGATCTGCATCAAAGGGAACAGAACGTGAGCGAATTCATTACAGTCAAGGTGATTACTGTCAGCTGCAAACAGTGGGAGACAGACATGGAGCCCAAGCAGTGTCTGGATTACTTGATTTGGAGACTATACGGTTGATGCTCAAGTAAAATAGCTTGTATAACACGCACACACCCTCACACAGACACTTACACACACACACACACACGAGTGAGTGTGTGAGTAAGAGAGACTCCCACTCAGGTAGGCATACGTGTGCAGTCTACAGATTACAGTAGAGCTGCTCAGCCAGAGGAGATGGGTAGTGGTGAGTTTACTACCCAGCACACGCACGCGTCTGCTCTGTATGATAATGTGGATGCACAGGCAGCAGAGAGGCCAGGTTGAAAGCAGGCCAACGCTAACTCCTCTCCCATTTTGAACACAAGCGCATTAGCCACAGGATACACTGAGTGTAATCAGATAACTCGTCAAGGTCATAACACGTCCACATGGTATGAGGGAGCAGGACATGGAATGCATCCCAAATGGCACCCTATTCTCTTTCTAGTGCTCTACGTTTGACAGGGGCCCACGTAAACCTCTCACTCTCATTGGTCGATAACAGCATTTCTAATACACATAGGGCTCTGGTCAAAAGTGGTGTTCTACAAAAGGAATCGGGCTCCATTTGGGACATGGCCTCTGGTCAAAAGTAGTGCACTATAAAGGGAATAGGGTTCTAATTTGGAACAAGGGCCCTGTTCAACATTTGTGTGCTATATAAAGGCAATAGGGTGTTTGGACTAGAGGTTGGCAGAGGTTGATTCCGGCAGGAATGGGAGAGAATTTCTAGTCAAGTTCGGAACAGGACCGGATTCCTTATTGATGTCACTTGTTAAATCCACTTCAATCAGTGTAGATGAAGGGGGGGGGAGACATGTTAAAGAAGTATTTTTAAGTCTTGAGAAAATTGAGACATGGATTGTGTACGTGTGTGCCATTCAGAAGGTGACTGGGCAAGACAAAAAGATTTAAGTGCCTTTAAACAGGGTATGGTAGTAGGTGCCAGGTGCAGTGCTTTCAGTGTGTCAAGAACTGCAACGCTGCTGGGTTTTTCACGCTCAACAGTTTCCCGTGTGTATGAAGAATGGTCCGCCACCCAAAGGACATCCAGCCAACGGCAGGCCAGTGGTCGAAAACGGGTCGTTGATGAAAGAGGACAAAGGAGGCTGACACACATTGTGCAGAGCAAGTTAGTCAACTGACAGTTCAGTAGAATATTGCTGCCCAAAGACCCATAAAATAATGCACAACTTGTTGTACCTTGACACGAATGGCTTATGGCAACCAACTTAAGTTCCACTTCTTTCAGCAAAAAACAAGAAACTGCAGGTTGCATTGGGCTCAGGAACGAAAACACTGGACACTGGAGAATTGGAAAAACATCCCCTGGTCGGATGAATCCCAGTTCCTGCTGTTTCATGCTGATGGGAGGACTAAGGTATGGAGAGAACCACATGAGTACCTGCATCCATCATGCCGAGTTTCAACATTGGAGGCTGGTGGTGGTTTGAGGTGTGTTTTCATGGCACACATTGGGCCCCATCATGAAAGTGGAGCGTTCATTTGAATGCTACAGGATATCTGAACATCACTGCCAATCAATCCCTTCATGGCAGCAGTGTATCCATCTGCAAATACATTTTTTCAGGATTTTAATGCCCCAAGCTAGGGTTCTCCAGGAATGCTTCCACGAACATGACAGTGCATTCAGCTTACTGCAGTGGCCTGCCCAGTCACCAGATCTCAATCCAATTGAGCTTCTGTGGAATAAGATGGAACAAGCTATTCGGAGTAGAGATCTACTACCAGCCAACTTGACACAACTGTGGGAAGCATTGGAGTCAACATGGGCCAGCGTCCCTGTGGAACTCTTTCAACACCTTGTAGAGTCCATGCCCTGACGAATTGAGGCAGTTCTGAGGGCAAAAGGGGTGTAGCTCAATATTAGGAAGGTGTTCCTAATGTTTTGTAAACTCAGTGTAGTTTAGTTAAGAAAAAATAATAATAAGAAAATAAATGCTAATTTCCCCCCTTCCGTCAACTCACTCTCATGCCTCGCTCCAGATGTAGCCAGTCACTACTTTAACTTATATCCACGCGGAGACCCACCATTACACATGCCCATGAGTTCATCCGACTCTGGGTAAGAGGAAGGGCTGCCTTCATTGCCCAAATCTCGTAATGTGGTTGTTATTAGCTGTGTGTGCAGGCAATGGTCTCGTGAGCGCTGAGCAGCAGCCAAACGAAGCAGTTGCTATGGCTACTCACAACCCAAGCGGGAGACAGACGATTTCCACTAGATGGCACAGCCACAAAGTCTAAATTGCCTGTACTGTAAAAATGCATGAACACTGAAATGAAATTTTAGGTTAGGGTTAGGCAGTGTGATTAAGATTAGGTGGGGTTTATGACTTTGTGACTGTGGTAACTAGTGATGACCGGGACAAACAGACAGCAGCTAATGGAGGAAGTTACTTCTGATTTCCACTTGTAAAAATGGGCCCGGGAGGGATTTTTATCGGGGTGGGACAGGAACATTTCCGGGGTTACAGAACTGTTACGGGATCAGGACTGTATAGGGATTTTTTTTTTTTTTTAACGGGACAAGATGGGACAGGAATACATTTTCATTCCCGTGTCAACCTCTAATTTGACATACCAACTGCTATTCTGATACCAGCTGTTATGGAAAGAGGTGCTCTGCTTTATAAGCAGTAGGCCTAATATAAATGTGTGTTTTACGTCACATTGAGCTATGATATAATGGGTTTACATGCACACCCACATATGTACTGTGTTTTATAGAGCTTTTAGAAACTTCTGAAACTGTGGTTTTGAGTCATAAACTGTTGTCTGGTCTTTTCTCTTTGAAACCTTTTGTGAAGTGCACATATGCTCATCAATTGAAAAGCATATGTGTGTTGCATCCCGTTAGAAAAACGAGAAATCGGATTTGACTAGGCAATGTTTCAATCAGTGTTCTTTTTTTTTTTTACTATTTTTTTGTTGCTATTCAGTTGTCGTTAGGTGGCATCATATGAACTGGACTTGTAGCTCCCATGCAGAATGCCTCATATTTCTTATTTGCCCCTGGTGTTCCTTCTAGATAACATATTGGGGCGCAGTCTTCGCCGCCCGATTTCTCTCATGTTTTTTTTCTCTCAGCCCCGTCCTCCTTTAGATTCCATAGTGCCTGGCTCTACTTTCTCATGCCCTGTACTCTGCCCTTGCAGCCCTTTCACATCGCCGTGTCCTTCCACCCCACACAGCCTAGGCCCTCTTCACGAGAACACGTAATCAGTGCCAGTGGAATTCACCACAGGCATTTCCTCTCTTCTCACTAGTCAATATTAGTGTTTCTCTTACCATTATTATCATCAGCGGGCATGAAACCCTGCTGAAGGGACTAGGCTGAAAACGAATATGCATCAAATACTAACCTTAAGTTGGAATTGAAACTGTAAGAACACAAGTTTGCCTACAGGCTGACTTGATAATGGTATCCTTATGTAAATCGAGATGTAATGCTGCTGTGCCTGCCCTTGTGGTCCTGCTGCCTGCCCTTACAGCCAGATAATTGGCTCTGAATTAGCGCCCCTAATGTGATGGTGCAAAAGGCTGCTCTGTGATGGCCTTTGGCCCCTCGATGGACGCCACGTGTCACACCCAATGATATAAAATGAGCAAGGGTCATGGATTTTTATCTGGATTTTATTTTCAACGGTTGGTCTTAGAATAATGGGGATGAATGCATCAGTGATTTTTGCGCTCATGGGACTACTTTTTGGGTCTGGGGGCAAAGGACACTACAGTAAAAACGTTGTCTTTGATTGATCCTTTGTGTGTGTGTGCCTGCGGCAGAGTGTCTAAAATGCATATTTTGTAGGTGACAGAATAGTCTATATGGATATTTTATTGTGTTTTTCTCTTGTCTTGTTTACTCTCTGTTGCCTGGCAACGCATACATAGCTGTAGCCTCTTGCATGCATCCCAGCATCCCCTGTTAACATGTTGCGCATGTCCTGTCTGCCAGCCAGATGTGTGTGTGTGTGTGTCTCCACGCACCTGTTGCTTAGGCTCCATTGTCAACCTTTCTTGGCTATTACAGACTGCTACACATGGTCTCCTGTATAGTAGAAACATTTGCACCCATTATTAGAATGTAGATAAGATTTGTATTTTATTGTGGATGAGGATGAATTTGTGGTGGCTCCTGGTTTACCTATGTTACGTTTATGTGCTTGACAGCCATGTGGCACACCGTATTATCATTGCGGCTGTTATGACCACCGTAACTCTTGTTGAACAGCGGCCTTAAAAGCACTATTTGTTAAATCTGTCCCTCTATGTGCCCAGAGTTCATTCCCAAATATTTCATACTAATCAGTATTATCAGTCTGTATTTATGTTGTAATTAGAAGTGTGAGGTATTTCCCTGCTTCTATTCACAGGAGGATAGGCATACGTCCAATGTCATATTTCCTTCATTATTCACCTAGGGTTGTTATTTTCTGATATGTCTAATAATAGGGGTGGTGTTGATTTCAAAAGGGGCTGGAATGCAACAATTACAAGGCTGCATCTGGGATTTGGCATAGTTGATAGAGTATGCAGTATGTCATACCTGTGCAATGTTAACGACCCTCTGCATTGCAAGGTGAATAAGGGTTTTTAATGTAATTATATTGCATTAAATTGAATATTATTCTGATGACAGTGGCATCAGTAAGTTGGGTCTTCATTTTGTTAGGAGGTAGGGAGGATATGTTTGTCTGCATGTGACGTTAGAGTGTTGAAATACTTGATGCAGCACAGAGGAGTTTAGGCAGGAGGATCTGATTCATTAAAACATTTATGTACAACCACTGATAGGTGAGACGACTGGATAGACAAATTCACTTGGGAAAAGAGACAAGGAGTTAATGAAAATATACTATTTAGGCATTCTATATTTAGGGCCCAATAAAATCTGTTGTATTTTTTTACCAATTCTGTATTTTTTTTCTTTAAGAATTCAGTTTTCTCCATTTTGTTTTTCCAGGTTTCAGATTATTCCAAGTTTTACGGGATTTTGCTCTCAAAATGACACTTTTTTTTTTTTTTTTAAATAGAAGAACAACTAAATTTGATGTTCTAAGTCCACAATCATTGCCTAAACCACATCAGGACACCGCTTTTGAGGTCTAGGATTTTTTTTGGAAAGGTTTGGGTGTAGATACCCTTTAATTCAAGTGTGTACCAGCAAGAGACTTTAAGTAGAACACAGGTGATGGCAGAGTTTGCTTAACAAATCACCACTGGATTGATGCCAATAATAATGATATCATTCTGCCAGGTAGGGATCGACTACTTTTGTAGTTAACATTTGATTGAGGAGTTTTTGGGAAAGCCTTTCCATCTACCAGAAAATGGTTGTCATTCGCATCATTGCTAACGACTGCACAAAGTGGTAGACAAACGCTGCGTCATTGCCTCTTGAGAAAGTTGAAGGAAAATACAAATCACTTAAGCATTTTGTCTTATCATGTCTTATCATAATCTTAAGAAAATGTTATACATGTTCTAATAAGTTCACTGTCCTTAACGTCTTTGTATTTTTATTTAAAGAACATCTGGAAAACAGAACAAAACAAGTTATGTTTTTGGTTTGGCTAAAACTATGATTTGGTCAAACAGTAAATTCCTGCAATCAAACTGTCTGCTCTGCCCCTGTTTCGCTGCCCCTGTACCTGTTTCGAGCTTTGATGAGGGAGCCGCACTGGCTCTTCCAACGGGCGCTACGAGTGGATAGAGAAAAAAAGTGTTCTGATTGGCAGCATTTCAAAATGCAATAGCAGGAAAACTGTTACAGTTAAAGAGCGGCGGGCCTCAGCTTTCTGTACGTACTCAGTAAATCAAGTATAGTTGAAATCAGTGTTAAAAAAATTGGGTTAAATTGACTCTACTGGGAGTTAGCTTAACACTCGAGAGTGATATGCTCCCTCAAGTCAGTGTTGATAACTGGAGTTCATTGGGAAGGAGGACTTTTAACTCCATTAAAAGTAACCAGAGACAGGATGTTAAATCTATGGAGTTATCCACAGATGTGGGAGGAGCTTTATTATTATATTTCCCAGCATGCTCCGTTGCAGGCAGATTTTTTTTGTTTGTTTCAATGTCTGTGTTTTTGCATTTACATTGATTGGTTTTGATCTTATACAACACAAAAATAAGAAACATATATTTTTCTATACTAATCCAGTCTGTAAATAGTTGGATTCATAGCAACCATTAGTGAGATAGTTGTTTCAATTTACATGATGTAGGTAGTCTTCATGTATTGTACGTTTTTCCCTACTCTTACACTCATTCTAAATGCAAGTTGTGAGCAATCATTTTAAAGTGCTAGGTATTTTCCTGCAATTCGGCATCCAACATAGTTTGTATATCACATTGAAAACCACCAAAAGTAAAACCTTAACAAATATTCAAATAAGGCTTTACACCCTTATAACTCTAAATAAGTAAACTGAAAGACAAATGTACTCTGCTGTAGTTGATTCTTAATTCAAAACGACACAGAAAAGACTAAAATTGCACGGGAGTGGATTAAAAACTACGTTGAAAAGTGTAGAAAGGCAATTTGAGTTAAATTTAAGCAACTCTCAGAGTTGGATATTTACTCCATTTAGTGTCGTTTTGACTCCAAAAATATCAACACCATGACCAGAGTAGTTTTAACACAAAATGGGGGTGGGACCATATAAAACCTAAAATAGTGTTACATTTGACATAATAGGAGTTGAATTAACTCTTGCGATTTTACTGCACATTTAATTTTTTTTCTTCTCAACTCTCAATATTGAGCCTTCTACCACAGTTTTACAACCAGTCATTTGTATGGCTTTGAGATACGGCGCACAGGAAGCACGAGACTGCCGCTACCAAATGATGACTATATAAGCCTGCTACTGCCAATGGCAAAGGTTTTTTAGGACATTCAATTTAGTGTTAAATAAATCAATTACACTGCTAACTAGCAGTATATTATATTTAGGGATTTAGCTAGAGAGTTTTGAGTTTTCACTTCGTCCGATGGTGAATTAGCCCCTTTGTGTTATTAGTACACACACAAATATGTAAACAAATTAATCTGTATTGAACTAAAGGATTTTGGAGCCCTATTTTGATATAGCAACAACAGCCTGATTGTCAAGCCAAAATGTATGACAATCACTGGTTTAGGTTGCAAATATCTTGAATTATCCATTCCTGATGCATATTATATGAAACAACTTATTTATTGAACCATACTATCTCAGTAGCGCTGTGAATGAAGATGATTGCACATTTTTTCTATTGCGTGACGCCATGGCAAAATGTTGGCGTGGCCAAATCATGGGCTGGTGCCACCAAATTAATATGTTAGTGGCACTAATGCCACCAGGGGAAAATGTTAGTCTGGAGCCCTACCCTAACCTTAATTCATTTCAACCCCTATACCTTACCTTAAGTTTCCGTTCTGCCGGTTGAATATTCACCTCCTACTATTTTAGACGGTTGGGACACAGCCATGTGCTTTGGCAACACTTCGTGTCCCTGTCCCCATTCTCCACAGAGAAACCCGGTACTGACAAGACCAGTCACTTTGCTGCAGCACGGGGTCTGATATGCACTGGAAGGAGCCAGTCGCCATGGCCTACCACTGGCCCCTTTCCCTATTCAATTTCTAGTTTCTACTATCTTGGAAAAACCAAAGTTGGGATCAATTCCCTACCAATCCAAGTCAGGTTAATCCAGCAGATACGTTCGAATTAAACCAACAAACTGAGAGATTTCCACTGAAAACGGCACATGCTTTGCTGCACTATAGTGTCTGTATATAGATGTATGCAGCGTGCGCACGGATCCTCGCCAGGTCCCCAGGGACACTGGCAGCTCAGTCTCCTGAAATCTCTTTGTGCCCATCACTCACACAGTGGGCTCCAGTTACAACAGACTTCCCATTCTGCACTAAGAGGGTGGGGTGGTGCTCCATCAAATGGAATGATAATGTATTTGGTTGCATTTGAAGCAGTGAGTCGTATTCAACCCCCTCCTCATACAGGATGTGTCGATCACTGTCTCTGCTTAGACCTGTAGTTAAGGTGTCCCGGTGTTGTCTCTAGATCCCGAGATATTTTGACGTGACAATGCAGCTCCCCGTCCCCAGACTCCCTACCCTTCTCTCTTCCAACACTATCCTTATCTATCTCTCTTTCTCTCTCTCTTTCTCTCTCTCTTTATCTCTCTCTTTATCTCTCTCTCTTTCTCTCTCTCTTTATCTATCTCTCTTTATCTCTCTCTCTTTATCTCTCTCTTTATCTCTCTCTTTATCTCTCTCTTTATCTCTCTCTTTATCTCTCTCTCTTTATCTCTCTCTCTCTCTCTCTCTCTCTCTCTCTCTCTCTCTCTCTCTCTCTCTCTCTCTCTCGACAGTATTGCTCTCTCTCTCGACAGTATTGCTGGGAGCCCCAGGACAAACATGCTGAAACTCCAGGAGAGTTAGTGGAACAACAAACACTCCTCAGTATTGCTTCTGACTAGGGCCGTCTGTGTGGGAGCTCAGCAGTTCCCTATACTGTTCACACCAGTCCCCTCTTTCTCAGCAGACCTCACCTTCTGACCTCAAGTAATTTCTGTTGCACCCATAGCTTTAACATTATCCACACATGTTAATCTGGCATATATCTTCCTCAACATTATCCATATGTCTTACTCTGTCCCATATATATTCTTCAACATTATCCATATGTCTTACATCTTCCTCAACATTATCCATATGTCTTACCCTGTCCTATATCTTCCTCAACATCCATATGTCTTATCCTGTCCTATATCTTCCTCAACATCCATATGTCTTATCCTGTCCTAGATTTTCCTCAACATTATCCATGTCTTACCCTGTCCTAGATCTTCCTCAACATTATCCATGTGTCTTTCTCTGTCCTATATCTTCCTCAACATTATCCATATGTCTTACCCTGTCCCATATCTTCCTCAACATTATCCATATGTCTTACCCTGTCCCATATCTTCCTCAACATTATCCATATGTCTTACTCTGTCCTATATCTTCCTCAACATTAACCACCATCTCACTGACTATTTCAGTCTGACCTTTATCCCCTGTATTTGCTAGGCTACATCTCCCTGTAATCTCACTATCTCATCTAGACCCTTTATCTTCACCATAGCCAACACATCACACTCTCTGACCTATATATCCAGTGCTCCTACTCACGTTAAACGCTCTCCATCCCCAACAGCACTCTCACAGATTGCACTCTGAGCTAATATCTCCAGCACGGTTATGTCACCTTCCGGCCTATATCCTCTAGTGAGCTCATTCTCTCTACCTCTTTTTCTATGCATTTCTGAAGCCCCAGATTTTGGCTCATGTCATGCTTATTCCGTGTAAGCCTGTGCGATATTACACATCATAGATATTACTAAAGCAGAGCGCTTACTAATAATAGCCACAATGATTATATAATAAATGCCTGCATCCTTAAGGCAAAGTAAACCGTCTAATTTCAAATCCCCCAAATCGTCTAAGAACAAGGAAGTCAAATTTGACAACCTCCTTTCCACCGTATGCCGCCTTCCAATGAGATTAATTTAGCGCTGGGCAGCAGCAAAGCCCCAGCTGTGCCCAATAAGCTTGTTAATCATCCAACGCCATCAAACGAGTGGGTGGACGTGGGAGCGAATCGCATTAGCTCCGTTCACGTCGCAACCACTCAGTGCATTATTGTCAATGCCATCGCATCGAGCTATGACAAATTCAGCCCATTCAGTGAGAAAGGCACTATCTCTCGCTGTGGTAACGGCTCTCCGTTGGTTTATGGCCCGATACAGCTGGCAGGGCTTACTATAGTAACTGGTAAAGAGTCGTCATTGTGGAGCGATGTTCTCAGTCTTCAGCCGTCTACATCGGTCTTCTGGGGGACCAATGGTAGCACCACTGGGAGTACTAGACAAAGACTTGGTCTTGTGAGTGAGAGGCCTGGTGGTTTTTATACAGGGATATCTCTCTCTCTGTCTCTCTGTGTCTCTGTCTCTCTGTCTCTCTGTGTCTCTGTGTGTGTGGCATCTGCCTGCAACTGGTCTGTGTTCGGTGTGTGTTTGTTGCATGTGTGTGTTTTTGGTTTATGGTTTGGCCTCTTTTTGAAAGAACGGTGCAGCAGGATGCCATGGCCATAAATGAATTATTAATGTATTTGTCAGGTAATGACTCTTTGCATTAGCTTGCTGTATTCTCCTCCTCCATATTCTGACCATGGGCTATGAGCTCACAAGATAGATTGAAAAGTAGGAGAGAGGATGGAGAGGGTGAGGAGCAAATGAAGAGATCCTTTTGAAGAAAGGGATATCAAGAGAAGGGGAAAGGGATATCGAGAGAAGGGGAAAGGGATATCGAGAGAAGGGGAAAGGGATATCGAGAGGAGGGGAAAGGGATATCGAGAGAAGGGGAAAGGGATATCGAGAGAAGGGGAAAGGGATATCGAGAGAAGGGGAAAGGGATATCGAGAGAAGGGGAAAGGGATATCGAGAGAAGGGGAAAGGGATAGAGAGAGAGCAGGACTCTCTTCTCCCCTCCTCAGTGGTATTAATTAGGAGCTCCAGATGAGTGGAGGAGCCCTGAGGGGGAACACGGTTCGTGTCAGGCCAGGTGTACTGGAGCTTTACTGTATGGTATAGGTAGAGGAGCTACAGTCAGACAGGCTGATAGAGGCTCTTATCTCCATGGATTTCCACGATATAATTACTTAGTGCTGCTAGCCATGGAATTACTTTTGTTTAAGACTGCTAAATCACATATCACAAATGTCTCCATTGCAAAATTAACCACCTAATATACTTCTGGATAGTTTTTTCCAGACCCAGATTAAGCCTAGTCTTAGACTAAAATGCCGTTTTAAATGGAGGCATACTCAGCATCCGGCAAACCGGCCATTCAACCTTTCTTGAACTGTAAAACAATAGAGCATGGTGAATGAACAGATGATGCAGGTCCTGACTGTATCTAATTCTTACTGACAGGTGACTGGGAGGGTGTGGTTGTCTGGTAGTTTGCGCAAAAGTATAATATTTAATCTTACTCATGCAGACCAAGTGAAAAGCTAACGGTCCTCTACTTTTTATGTATTGAAAAATGTATATTATTTTCTATGCTGTCATGATGGTGTTAATGAAAACATGTCTAACAGCACCCCCCCTTCTCTCTCTTTTCTCCCAGAACTCAATACGGCATAATCTGTCCCTGAACAAGTGTTTTCTCAAAGTGCCTCGCTCTAAAGACGACCCTGGGAAAGTAAGTATTTCCTGACCCTTATAGTCTGAGTACATATTTAACACGAGAACCGCTTGGCCTTGAGGGACCCCCCTTCAAGCTAATGAGCAGTCATTCTGACAGTGTAATTAATACATTCCATATATGCTACGCAAAAATGATTGGTTGGGTTGATGAACATTAGAATACGAAAAATATATTTCAAATAACACTAGAATGTATTAGTTTATGTAAAAATATTTTTTTTTTTAAATTCAAGTGTTCAATGAATTTTATTTGTGGAGTGCCTTTGTTACAACTATGAAACAGAAAGCATATGTGTAGGATTTATGTGTAGGAACAGCTCATTTTTATAAAGATAAAATTAAAAAACCTAACCACCAAGACACGCAGTCAAATGATAAAAACCCCAGTAGCCTAAAAATCATATGCTAAGTGTGCTTGTTAAACAGTGAAAATCAGCACACAATCAATAATGGTGGCATAATGAACATACAATAAGTGTGGATATGACAGCACTCAAAAATAGTCAATTATTGTCAGCTCGTGCTTACATGGTGTGCATCTTCACGTAATGGCATCAGTTGGAGCATGTCCATGTCACATAATGAAAGCTGGTGAGTGCGTCGCTGATGTTGTTTTTTGCTTGGGGTCTGCTCTCTCAGTGATAGGATTTGGTGCTGATAATCGGCCGCAGCATTGTCACCGGCTTGTTCTATCTAAACAGTGCCATGCCTCCCTCGCTCCCGTCTCACTTGGTGGTGGCGCTGGCACCTGCACAGTGCGCACCATTCTGACTTTGTTGCGCTAAGGCCTCGGGGGTGTACAGTGCCTTCAGAAAGTATTCTTACCTCATTTGCGCACACTGTATATAGATTTTTTCTATTGTGTTATTGACTGTACGTTGGTTTATTCCATGTGTAACTCTGTGTTGTTTGTGTCGCACTGCTTTGCTTTATCTTGGCCAGGTCGCAGCTGTAAATGAGAACTTGTTCTCAACTGGCCTACCGGGTTAAATAAAGGTGAAAATAAACAAAAAACATTCATACCCCTTGACTTATTCCACATTTTGTTTCATTACAGTCTGAATTCAAAATTGATTAAATAAATGTTTTTGCTCACCCATCTACACATAATACCACATAATGACAAAGTGAAAACAGGTTTTTAGAATTTTGGCATACTTATTGAAAATTACATAAAGAAATATCACATTTACATAAGTATTCACACACCTTTGCTATGACACTACAAATTGAGCTCAGGTGCATCCAATGTCCTTTGATTATCCTTGAGATGTCACGACAACTTCATTGGAGTCCACTTGTGTCCAATTGTTTGGACATGATTTAGAAAGATACACCTTTCTATACAAGGTCCCACAGTTGACAGTGCATGTCAGAGCAGAAACTATACCATGAAGTCCAAGGAAGTGTCTGTAGATCTCTGAGATATAATTGTGATGAGGCATATATCTGGGGAAGGGTATAAAACAACTTTTAGAGTGTTGAAAGTTTCCAAGAGCACAATAATCTCCATCATTGGGAAATTGAAAAAAAAATTGAACTACACAGACTCTGCCTAGAGCTGGCCGTCCAACTAAACTGAGCAGCCAGGCAAGAAGGACCTTGGTCAGGGAGGTGACCAAGAACCCAATGACCACTGACAGAACTACAGAGTTTCTTGGCTGAGATGGGAGAACCTGCCAGAAGGACAACAGTCTCTACAGCACTTCACCAATCTGGCCTTTTATGGGAGAGTGGCCAGACGGAAGCCACTCCTGAGAAAAAGGCAGATGACAGCACGCCTGGAGTTTACAAAAAGTCACGTGAAAGACTCTGAGAGCATAAGGCAAAAGATTTTGTGGTCTGATGAGAAAAATATAACTCCTTGGTCTGACTGGTGCAAAGATTTACTTTCCAATAGAACAATGACTCCAAGCATACAGCCAAAGTAATGCTGGAAAGCTTTTAAACAAGAATGTGAAAGTCCATGAGTGGCCTAGACAAAGCCCAGACTTGAAACCCATTGAAAATCTGTGAAAAGACTTGAATATTGCTGTTCACTGCCTCTCCCCATCTAACTTTACAGAGCTTGAGAAAATCTGCAAGGAAGAATGGGAGACCATTTTCAAATCCAGATGTGCAAAGCTGATACAGTACAGACATACCCAAGAAGACTCAAAGCTGTAATCGCTGCCAAAGGTGCTTCTACAAAGTATTGACTCAGGGGTGTGAATACTTATGTCAATTAGATATTTCTGCAATTCATTTTCAATACATTTGCAAACATTTCTAAAAACATGGTTTCATTATGGGGTATTTAACAGTGTTGTAAAGTACTTAAGTAGTACTTTAAAGTATTTTTACTTAAGTAGTTATTTGGGGTATCTGTACTTTACTTTACTATTCATATTTTTGACAGCTTTTACTTTTACTTCACTACATTCCTAAAGAAAATAATGTACTTTTTACTCCATACATTTTCACTGACACCCAAAAGTACTCGTTACATTTTCAATGCTTAGCAGGACAGAACATGGTCCAATTCACGCACTTATCAAGAAAATATCCCTGGTCATCCCTACTGCCTCTGATCTGGCGGACTCACGAAACACAATTGCTTCGTTTGTAAATGATGTCTGAGTGTTGTAGTGTGCCCCTGGCTACCTGTAAATTAACAAAACAAAAACAAAAAATATATATATATATATATATATATATATATATATATATATATTATATATATTATATATTGTCTGCTTAATATTAGAAATTATTCATACTTTTACTTTTGATACTTAAGTATATTTAAAACCAATTTTTTTTACTTTTACTCAAGTAGTATTTTACTGGGTGACTTTTACTTGAGTCATTTTCTATTAAGGTATCTTTACTTTTACTCAAGTATGACAATTGGGTACTTTTTCCAACACTGGTATTTAATCCATTTTGAATTCAGGCTGTAACACAACAAAATGTGGAATAAGTCAAGGGGTATGAATACTTTCTGAAGGCACTGTAGATTCAGGCTGAGGCTCAGAATCAGAAGAATAATCATCATAGATGTCATGATTAATTTCTTCCTGACCATTTGAATTGTTTTCATTAAGATTTTGTAGCATCGCTAACACAGCATGTGCATCCAATCATCTTGATCTTCTTCTTGCCGTTGTAAATTATGCACGTTCTCACTGTGTACTCCGAGATGGGCAGAGTAGACAGATAGGACTGCTTGGATTCGGTCGACTGATATAGGGTTTACCATTTTGAGATTATAATTAGAATAGATCAATACAATATAATAGGCCAACCTGTTCATCATTCACAAGTGGTGATTACCCAATTATGCATCGTTCGCCTCCCCTCGCTCATCAACTCACCCACTTTCCCCCTTTTTCCCCCTCTTTCTCCCCATCATACTTTCCTTAATTTATTTCATCTGTTATATGTGTGAAATTAGTTTTGGTATAGTTTAGGTTCAGTTGAGGCAATTATCGGGGTGATTATCAAATGTGCACGGCACCTTTGGGGTGATTATCAACTGGGCATGGCACCGGGGCAACCGTGGAAAACCATTCAAAAAATGACATGCCCTCCTAAAACTCATTAAAACACTGTCAAGGACAGAGTGGGGCATGACTTAAAAATGTGCAGAGTAATATATATATATATATTATTTTATTTTTATTCATGAGCTGTCCAAATGACTGTTTTTCATGTTTCCAATTTTAACTTTGAATAGCCACCTGTTTTGGTATGAGAAAGCAGAGTCTGTGTTTCAGTGTGTTTCATATCAAATTGCCTACCGATGAGGTTGAAAATTGTTGATTAGACTTAATGTAAAAACACAAACAATTAATGAAACCCTTTTTTACGTGAACATATTTTTGTAATATTATTAAGTGTACTGTATCTGTGTCGCGTGAATGCAATAATATTACAAAAACAATTTTACCTCCGACTTAGCCTCAAATCCCACGTGGTCAATTGCTGATTTATTGATTATGCCTAAAGACTTGGTCATCTGGTTGGTTGAAGGTGGTGCAATTGCTGACACATTTTGCATAATGCCCCTCATTAAACATATAGGCAAAAATTGTTTCAATGAATGCATGGCCAGACTGAATCAGTGAAGTTTAACAATGGTGAAACAAAAATTCTATGTTCAATCTGGATTCCAGGCTACCATTCTTTTTCGGTTTTGCCAATATTGTTTTGACCAAAGAGTGTTGAGCTCAGCCATAGGGATATGAACTGTTTGAAAAATGAATCAACTCAATAATTCAACTGGAATCCTCAGCAGAGGCTGGTAGTTTGACACGAAAAGAGAGGTTCTCACCTGATTTAGCTCTACTTGGACCTGGCCAGAGCCTAAACTCGGGGGAGACCCACTGTGTAAAACAAGGGTAGCAATACATCTCTCTTTTTACTGTGATTGGCCACCTTAGAGACATTAAATATAGCTAAATCATGTATGTACTCACATTATCAACTTGTTTTGGGTTATGAAACTGAGAGCACATGATCCGTGTGTGTGTTCCTATTAGGGCTGTTAGAGTTAATCAGTTAACTCAACTTTTTGTAATTTTAGTGCACCAATTATTATTATTTTTTCTCAAAAGTGTTCAAAACACACTGAAAACATCAAAAATACATAATCTATACAGCTAAAAACAACAAAGCGATGTCAAAATAAGTTGACATTGAAGTTGGAGTGCTTTATCAATTTACCAGATTTTGCTTAAGTGATAACTTGTAAATGCCGCATGAGCTCAGTTCAACCCCATCAAAACCCCAAATATAAGCTTGTTTTACGCCAATGTTTGTAAACCATGTAAATGTAAACAAACACTCTATAACCTCAAAACATGGTTAAAACTATCATTTTGATCAAAAATGTACAGTATGGTCAGTCCCTGCATCTGTAGCTCTGTGTATGAATTTGAGAATGATTACATTTCTCCAGGCCCATCTCCGCTTTTTACCAAAACAGAGGCGGGTTGCCTGCTTTATTGTTTCAATTAAGGACTCTAGCTTTAATTGTAAATCATGCCGTTGTTGATGAGATGCTTTTGTAATTAATTAGGCTATTTTCTCTTGAACCTTATGGTCTATCGACTAGACTAGAAACTATTGTAGTGTAATATAGAACATCACCATCAACTGGATGTGATCTAACCATTATGTAGGTTGGTGGAAATGATCTAACCATTATGTAGGTTGGTGAAAATGATCTAACCATTATGTAGGTTGGTGGAAATGATCTAACCATTATGTTGGTTGGTGGAAATCCCCATCAACTGAGGATGAGGGGTCTCCATTATGTAGATGTGTAAAAAATGATGTTGAATAATAATAATAATAATAAACTACATTTATCAATCTGACTCCATAACTATGTGAAGGCTATAGGCCCATAATCGTATCCAGTGGGTATAGCCAAGGTAAGATGCACATGTCTAGGTTTACCGTTATGCAAGTATTAAGAGGCTAAGGAACAAGGAGATAATATCTTGCAATCGTTGTCTTAGCATTCAATTATTGAGTTAACCTTAGCTCAGATATGCACAGAGAGAGTGAGTATACAGTGCATTCAGAAACTATTCAGACCCCTTTCCACATTTTGTTACATTACAGCCTTATTCTAAAATGGATAAGAAAATGTTTTATCATCAATCTACACACAAATCTACATAACAAAGCAAAAACAGGTGTTGTATACATTTTTACATAAGTATTCAGACCTTTTACTCAGTACTTTACATTTACATTTACGTCATTTAGCAGACGCTCTTATCCAGAGCGAATTACAAGTTGGTGCATTCACCTATATCTTTTTTTGGGGGGGGGGGGGTTAGAAGGATTACTTTATCCTATCCCAGGTATTCCTTAAAGAGGTGGGGTTTCAGGTGTCTCCGGAAGGTGGTGATTGACTCCGCTGTCCTGGCGTCGTGAGGGAGCTTGTTCCACCATTGGGGTGCCAGAGCAGCGAACAGTTTTGACTGGGCTGAGCAGGAACTGTGCTTCCGCAGAGGTAGGGGGGCCAGCAGGCCAGAGGTGGATGAACGCAGTGCCCTTGTTTGGGTGTAGGGACTGATCAGAGCCTGAAGGTACGGAGGTGCCGTTCCCCTCACAGCTCCGTAGGCAAGCACCATAGTCTTGTAGCAGATGCAAGCTTCAACTGCAAGCCAGTGGAGTGTGCGGAGGAGCGGGGTGACGTGAGAGAACTTGGGAAGGTTGAACACCAGACGGGCTGCGGCGTTCTGGATGAGTTGTAGGGGTTTAATGGCACAGGCAGGGAGCCCAGCCAACAGCGAGTTGCAGTAATCCTGACGGGAGATGACAAGGGCCTGGATTAGGACCTGCGCCGCTTCCTGTGTAAGGCAGGGTCGTACTCTGCGAATGTTGTAGAGCATGAACCTACAGGATCGGGTCACCGCCTTGATGTTAGCGGAGAACGACAGGGTGTTGTCCAGGGTCACGCCAAGGCTCTTAGCACTCTGGGAGGAGGACACAATGGAGTTGTTAACCGTGATGGCGAGATCATGGAACGGGCAGTCCTTCCCCGGGAGGAAGAGCAGCTCCGTCTTGCCGAGGTTCAGCTTGAGGTGGTGATCCGTCATCCACACTGATATGTCTGCCAGACGTGCAGAGATGCGATTCGCCACCTGGTTATCAGAAGGGGGAAAGGAGAAGATTAATTGTGTGTCGTCTGCGTAGCAATGATAGGAGAGACCATGTGAGGATATGACAGAGCCAAGTGACTTGGTGTATAGCGAGAATAGGAGAGGGCCTAGAACGGAGCCCTGGGGGACACCAGTGGTGAGAGCACGTGGTGTGGAGACAGATTCTCGCCACGCCACCTGGTAGGAGCGACCTGTCAGGTAGGACGCAATCCAAGAGTGAGCCACGCCGGAGATGCCCAACTCGTGTTGAAGCACCTTTGGCAGCGATTCTTCTTGGGTAGGACACTACAACCTTGGCACACATGTATTTCCCATTCTTCTCTGCAGATCCTCTCAAGCTCTGTCAGGTTGGATGGGGAGTGTTGCCGCACAGCTATTTTCAGGTCTCTCCAGAGATGTTCGATCGGATTCAAGTCCGGGCTCTGGCTGGGCCACTCAAGGACATTGAGACTTGTCCCGAAGCCACTCCTGCATTGTCTTGGCTGTTTTTTGTTAACCTGTTGGAAGGTGAAATTTTGCCACAGTCTGAAGTCCTGAGTGCTCTGGAGCAGGTTTTCATCAAGGATCTCTGTACTTTCCTCCGTTCATCTCTCCCCTGATCCTGACTAGTGTCCCAGTCACTGACACCCAAAAGCCGCTGAAAAAACATCGCCACAGCATGAAGCCGCCACCACCATGCTTCACCGTAGTGATGGTTTGGCCAGGTGATGAACGTGCCTGGTTTCCTCTAGATGTGACGCTTGACCATTCACTCCAAAGAGTTCAATCTTGGTTTCATCAGACCAAAGTTTCTCGTGGTCTGAGAGTCCTTTAGGTGCCTTTTGGCAAACTCCAAGCGGGCTGTCATGTACCTTTTTACTGAGGAGTGGCTTTCGTCTGGCCACTCTACCATAAAGGCCTGATTGATGGAGTGCTGCAGAGATGGTTGTCCTTCTGGAAGGTTCTCCCATCTCCCCAGAGGAACTCTGGAGCTCTGTCTCCCCCGATTGCTCAGTTTGGCCGGGGCGGCCAGCTCTAGGAAGGGTCTTGGCGGTTCCAAACTTCTTCCATTTAAGAATGATGTTCTTGGGGACCTTCAATGCTGCAGACTTTTTTTGGATACTCTTCCCCAGATCTGTGCCTCGACACAATCCTGTCTCAGAGCTCTACGGACAATTCCTTCGACCTCATGTCTTGGTTTTTGCTCTGACATGCACTGTCAACTGTGGGACCATATATAGACAGGTGTGTGCCTTTCCAAATCATTTACAAACAATTGAATTTGCCACAGGTGGACTCTCAAGCATGATCAATGGAAACAGGATGCACCTGAGCTCAATTTCAAGTTTCATAGCAAAGGGTCTGAATACTTATTTTAATAAGGTATTTCTGTTTTTAAGATTTTTATATATTTGCTAAAATGTCAAAAAAACTGTTTTCGCTTTATCATTATGGGGTATAATGTGTAGATTGAGGTATTTTTTAAATCCATTTTAGAATAAGGCTGTAACGTAACAAAATGTGGAAAAAGTGAAGGTGTTGTTAGTCTGAATTCAAAATGGATTAAATATTTTTGTAAATCTCACCCATCTACACACAATACCCCATATTGACAAAGTCAAAGCATGTTTGTAGAATTTTTAGGTCTTGCCCTACATTTCCAAGCAGATTTAAGACAAAACTGTAACTCAGCCACTCAGGAACATTCACTGTCTTCTTGGTAAGCAACTCCAGTGTAGATTTGGCCTTGTGTTTTATTATTGTGCTGCTGAAAGGTGAATTCATCTCCCAGTGTTTGGTGGAATGCAGACTGAACCAGGTTTTCCTCTAGGATTTTGTCTGTGCTTAGCTTCATTCCGTTTCCTTTTTATCTTGAAAAACTCCCCAGTCCATAATAATTACAAGTATACCCATAACTTGGCGACGCCACCACAATGGAGAGTGGTACTCAGGATTCCTTCTATTCACTCTGTCACTTAGGTTCGTATTGTGGAGTAACTACAATGTTGTTGATCCTTTCTAAGTTTTCTCTTATCACAGCCTCTAACCTCTGTAGCTGTTTTAAAATCACCATTGACCTCATGTTGAAATCCCTGAGCGATTTCCTTCCTCTCCAGCACGTATCTTTGTAGTGACTGGGTGTATTGAAACACCATCCAATGTGCAATTAATTACTTCACCATGTCTGCTTTTATACATTTTTACCCATTTACCACTAGGTACCCTCCTTTGCGAGGCATTGGAAAGCCTCCCTGGTCTTTGTGGTTGAATCTGTGTTTTTAATTCACTGCTTGATTGAGGGACCTTATAGATAATTATATGTGTGGGGTACAGAGATGAGGTAGTCATTTCCAAAATCATGTCAAACACTATTATTGCACACAGAATGAGTCCATGCAACTTATTATGTGATTTGTTAAGCAAATTGTTATTCATGGATGTATTTAGGCTTGCCATAACAAAAGGGTTGAATACTTGTTGACTCGAGACATCTCAGTTTTTATTAATTACGACTGTAACACAACAAAATTTGGAAAAAGTATGTGAATACTTTTTGAAGGCACTGTACAAGTGATTTTTTTTAAATGTAACCTTTATTTAACTAGGCAAGTCAGTTAAGAACACATTTTTATTTACAATGACAGCCTACCGGGGAATAGTGGGTTAACTGCCTTGTTCAGGGGCAGAACAAAACCTATCCTTTGGCGTGACTTCAGTAGTGAATCTATTTAGTTTTCTAAGTGGAGATCTCTCAACAGTAATTTTCACGATAGTACGTTGGTAATAGTCAGTGACATATATCAAAGCTAAGCAGGGCTGGGCTTGGTTAAAACCATTGATAAGATACCAAAGGGTAGCTGTACGTAGATCAATGCTCCAGTAGAAGGTGCTGCCCAGCGTATTGTTTTTTTTCTGTGCTGGATATAACGTTGAAGATCTGACGTTTTAATAGGTACAAATTCAACATATCGAGTGCTTGGACTATAAGGTTCTATCGGCAAAAAGATGATCCTGAGATAATTGGCTTTAATGTTCTGAACCCTAATTGGTTTTAAGGGTATCAGCTATTTTTATATATATATATATATATATTTTTTTTTTTACTTAAGAACATGAATTGGGGTAGTTAGAGTAATATAAAGTTAGAAAACATTGAACAGAACATTTTAGAAAAATGCAGATAGAACCTTATAGTCCAAAGCTCTCTATATTTTATACAACGTTTGTCTGTGTTGAAATTTGGTTACTGTAAACAGGTTTCCATCCAACCTTTTTATGTGAGTAAAGTACATAAAACATTTTAACTAGAGGCCTGATGGAAACAGCAAATTTGTCTGTAAACTTACCAAATATCGACTAACAAAATACGCTAGACAAGGTGGGATCGCTTTGTGTCGGTTAAATTCATTATGTGAGAGATGGTGGTGGAAACGCATTTATGCAAATATTGATATAATAACCATCATATCAAAGTAAACTTGGAGTCACACGATGATATGTTGTGTGGTCCCGCGATGATGTGATGACTCGGAAAGCATGCAGTTTATTACTCTATAGATTCAATAAATTATGATGAACTTCACAGGGTGGTGAAAGTGCACAGGGATGAGCTTGATGCTCCTTTCCAATAAATATTGGTCTTATTCTGGTGACATGATGATAGATTCTTGGCTGCCGTTTGACAAAACTAATCCATAATAATCTCATCATGTAGGCTAGCCTACCCACATTGTATACAGTATCTGCGAGCTGTTGGCTAGAGTGCACATGCCAAGACCAGAGTGGGCACATTCGCTATCTAACACAACAACAAACAATTGTGACAAAACCATCAGTAGAGTTGAAAATGGCTGCAAACCTATTTAACTTGTATTTATTATTCGATACATGAATTTAACCGCAAAAGTTATATTTAGGTGCACTACGTCATCACATAAAGCCTATTATCCACAACCAATCAATTTGATGGAAACATCTGTTGGGAAAATATTATTTTTATGCAGATTTTAGAATATTTACATGAAACCCTGTCGCCAATTTCACCCTCAAAACAACAGTTGATGACTTTTTTCAAATCCAATGTATTTTCCATGTAGATACCACATCAAAATAACATCGATTCAACCAGTTTCTGCCCAGTGGGTAGTGTTAATATCTTGTTTGTTGTGGTTTCCAGGGGTCCTACTGGGCTATAGACACCAACCCTAAAGAGGACACACTGCCCACCAGACCAAAGAAGAGGCCGCGCTCTGGAGAAATGGTGAGTACTGGATTTCAAATTAGAGTGGACCAGATGATCCCAAAAGACCGGTCATCAGGAGTCGGGACGAAAGCAACAGCTTCCGACACCGCTGAATTTTCCTCACATGGGCTGACATACAATTTACACTGGTCCGATTAACGGTCATCTGCGGCGTGCATAAATGTAGCATATATACACTACCAGTCAAAAGTTTGGACACACCAATTCATTTAACGTTTTTTTTTTTTTTTACTATTTTCTACATTGTAGAATAATAATGAAGACATCAAAACTATGAATAACACATGGAATCATGTAGTAACCAAATTGTGTTAAACAAATCAAAATATATTTTATTTTGAGATTCTTCAAAGTAGCCACCCTTTGCCTTGATGACCGCTTTGCACACTCTTGGCATTCTCTCAACCAGCTTCACCTGGAATGCTTTTCCAACAGTTTTGAAGGAGTTCCCACATATGCTGAGCACTTGTTGGCTGCTTTTCCTTTACTCTGCGGTCCAACTCATCCCAAACCACCTCAATTGGGTTGAGGTCAGGTGATTCTGGAGGCCAGGTCATCTGATGCAGCACTCCATCAGTCTTCTTCTTGGTCAAATAGCCCTTAAACATCCTGGAGGTGGGTTGGGTCATTGTCCTGTTGAAAAACAAATCAAAGTCCCACTAAGTGTAAACCAGATGGGATGGCGTATTGCTGCAGAATGCTGTGGTAGCCATGCTAGTTAAGTGTGCATTGAATTCTAAATAAATAACCGACAGTGTCACCAGAAAAGCACCCCACACCATCACACAGATTTCCACCAGTCTAATGTCCATTGCTCGTGTTTCTTGGCCCAAGCAAGTATCTTCTTCTTATTGGCGTCTCTTAGTAGTGGTTTCTTTGCAGCAATTTGACCATGAAGACCTTATTCATGAAGTCTCCTCTGAACAGTTGATGTTGAGATGTCTGTTACTTGAACTCTGTGAAGCATTTATTTGGGCTGCAATCTGAGGTGCAGTTAACTCTAATGAACTTATCCTCTGCAGCAGAGGTAACTCTGGGTCTTCCATTCCTGTGGCGGTCCTCATGAGAGCCAGTTTCATCATAGCGTTTGATGGTTTTCGCGACAGCACTTGAAGAAACTTTCAAAGTTCTTGAAATTTTCCGAATTGACTGACTTCCATGTCTTAAAGTAATGATGGACTGTTGTTTCTCTTTGCTTATTTCAGCTCTTCTTGCCATAATGGTTTTTTTTACCAAATAGGGCTATCTTCTGTATACCACTCTTACCTTGTCACAACACAACTGATTGGCTCAAATACATTAGGAAGGAAAGAAATTCCACAAATTAACTTAACAAGTCACACCTGTTAATTGAAATGCATTCCAGGTGACTACCTCAAAGCTGGTTGAGAGAATGCAAAGCTGTCAAGGCAAAAGGTGGCTACTTTGAACAATCTCAAATTTAAAATATATTTTTATTTGTTTAACACTTTTTTTTTGGTTACTATATGATTCCATATGTGTTATTCCATAGTTTTGATGTCTTCACGATTATTCTACAATGTAGAAAATAGTAAAAATAAACACTCTGGAATGAGTAGGTGTGTCCAAACTTTTGACTGGTACTGTATACTGAACAAAACTATAAACACAACATGTAAAGTGTTGGGCCCATGTTTCATGAGCTGAAATGAAAGATCCCAGAAATGTTCCATATGCACAAAAATCTTATTTCTCTCAAATGTTATGCGCAAATTTGTTTACATCACTGTTAGTGAGCATTTCACATTTGCCAAGATAATCCATCCACCTGACAGGTGTCAAGAAGCTATTTTATTTCAGCTCATGAAACATGGGACTAATACTTTACATTTTGCATTTATATTTTTGTTCAGTGTATATAAGAGACGATAATCAATTGTTCCATGTCAGATCAATATAAATGTAGCAAATTCCTAAACAAATTCTAGGCTACAGTATATGGACATTGAGTATTGCATTCTTTGCTTAATGTATCATGATCCTGTCTCATTTCGGCCAACAGTCATCACCTATCTACTTTGAGATGGTGATATCATGCTGTGAAAAATCACGTCTCTCCTGCCCCTATAGAATTAGCACTATACCACTGGCGTTCAGTGACCTGAGCGCATGAATGAACACGGCGCTGCAGCTCACTGAGCCCCGAGCAGCAGCAAGCCCACTCCCCCCCTTCGCATCTACCTCTGCCCTACCCATCACCACGGAAACAAAGCAGGCATGGAGCGCCGAAGTGCACAATCATCACAGCCCAATGAGAAGAGGAAGAGGGGAGGGCAAGCAGAAGAGAGGGGAAGAACGGAAGGGAGAGGGTGAGAGCGACAGGAAGGGGGAAAGAAAGCAAAAGAGAAAACGAGAGGGAGAGAGGGGAAAGAGCAGGAGCATGAGAGCGAGGAAGAGTGAGAGGGAGTGGAGAGAAAAGAGAGGTAGAGTATTCTAGGCTTCTTTTCCAGTTAATTAACACGCAAGGCCCTAGGCTTCCGTTACACATATTTTCTTCTGGATTTTTTCATCACAAACATTAATTCAGAACCTAGTCATTTTTTATTACACGTAAGCCCTTCGACCCTTTTATTACGCTTCAGTTGCATTGCTGGCAGATTTGCAAGAGTTGTCAGATTGGCTCACAGAAATATAGCCGTCTTTCACTGTCAAAAGAGTATGCGTGTTCCATATTCGTTTTCTCTAGACCTATTGGCAACAGAGAAATCATTTTAGTATGTGGTTTTCAATGCAATATAGTGCATTTGGAAAGTATTCAGACCCCATGTCTTTTTCCACATTTTGTTACATTACAGCCTTATTCTAAAATGGATGAAAATGATTTTTTCCCCTCAATCTACACAAAATACCCCATAATGACAAAACAAAAAACTGATTTGTAGACATTTTTGCAAATTTATGAAAACGTATTTTTAAACAAAAAATGTAATATTACATTTACATAAGTATTCAGACCCTTTACTCAGTACTTTGTTGGAGCACCTTTGGCAGCGATTACAGCCTCGAGTCTTCTTGGGTATGATGCTACAAGCTTGGCACATCTGTGTTTGGGGATTTTCTCCCAATCTTCTCTGCAAATCCTCTCAATCTCTGTCAGGTTGGATGGGGAGCGTCGCTGCACAGCTATTTATAGGTCTCTGCAGAAATGTTTGATACGGTTCAGGTCCGGGCCCTGGCTGGACGACTCAAGGACATTCAAAGACTTGTCCCAAGCCACTCCTGCGTTGTCTTGGCTGTGTGCTTAGGGTTGTTGACCTGTTGGAAGGTGAACCGTCACCCCAGTCTGAAGTCCTGAGTGCTCTGGAGCAGGTTTTCATCAAGGATCTCTCTGTATTTTGCTCCGTTAATCTTTCCCTCGATCCTGACTTGTCTCCCAGTCCCTGCCTCTTAAAAACATCCCCACAGCATGATGCTGCCACCACCATGCTTCACCTTAGGGATGGTGCCAGTGGCATTCAGGCCAAAGAGTTCAATCTTGGTTTCATCAGACCAGAGAATTGTCATTCTCTGAGAGTCTTAAGGTGGCTTTTAGTAAACTCCAAGCGGGCTGTCATGTGCCTTTTACTGAGGAGTGGCTTTCATCTGGCCACTCTACCATAAAGGCCTGATTGGCGGAGTGCTGCAGAGATGGTTGTCCTTCTGGAAGGTTCTCCAATCTCCACAGAGGAACTCTGGAGCTCTGTCAGAGTGACCATCAGGTTCTTGGTCACCTCCCTGACCAAGGCCCTTCTCCCCCGATTGCTCAATTTGGCAAGGTGGCCAGCTCTAGGAAGAGTCTTGGTGGTTCCAAAGTTCTTCCATTTAAGAACGATGGAGGCCACTGTGTTCTTGGGGACCTTCAATGCTGCAGACATTTTTCAGCTACTCTTCCCCAGATCTATGCCTTGACACTATCCTGTCTTGGAGCTCTACGAACAATTCCTTCGACCTCATGGCTTGGTGTTTGCTCTGACATGCACTGTCAACTGTGGGACCTTGTATAGACAGGTGTGTGCCTTCCCAAATCATGTCCAATCAATTGAATGTACCACAGGTGGACTCTAATCAAGTTGTAGAACCATCTCAAGGATGATCAATGGAAACAGGATGCACCTGAGCTCAATTTCGAGTCTCATAGCAAAGTGTCTGAATACTTGTTTAAATAAGGTATTTCTGTTTTTGATGCACACATCATAGCCATTGTTTGTCTGTAAGGTGACCTGTCCATCTAACTGTTCTTCTGTGGTATATAAAGTGGTCAAATAGCAAGTAAAACGTTGTTAGGGCCGAGGCACCAACTATCCTTTCTTGTAGGCATACAGGAGGACTAATTCTTTCTGTCTTTTCATCTTTCCTCATACAACTCTTGAATCAAGCCATTCTTTCCAAATACACACACCTCTGTCATGCATCTTGCAACTCTCTCCCCTCTTTTAGAGTTTATCATAAATTAAGGTTTGCATTGTTGCAAACCAATCCTCTTTCAGTAAGCAGTTTTCGGAGCCAGGCAAGTGAGGATAGACTGAAAGTGGTGAAAGAAAAATGGTGTGTCTGTAATAATTATTAACATTATGTTATGGGTTACTGTAGACTATACCAGCTCAATATTAGATGCTATCTATCCCATCAATGTTCTGTGGAGCAGTGGTGTAAAGTACTTAAGTACTACTTAGTTGTTGGGGTTATCTGTACTTTACTCTTTATATTTTTGACAAGTTTTACTTCACTACATTCCTAAAGAAAATAATGTACTTTTTACTCCATACATTTTCCCTGACAACCAAAAGTACTTGTTATATGTTGAATGCTTAGCAGGACAGGAAAATTGTCATTCAGACTTCTCAAGAGAACATCCCTGGTCATCCTTACTGCCTCTGATCTGGCAGACTCACTAAACACACATGCTTTGTTTGTAAATTATGTCTGAGTGTTCCCCTGGCTATCTGTAAATTAGTGGAGTGTTCCCCTGGCTATCTGTAAATTAGTGTTGGAAGTGTTCCCCTGGCTAAAAAACAAGAAAATAGTGCTGTCTTGTTTACTTTATGTAAGGAATTTTAAATGATTTATACTTTTACTTGTGTTATTTAAGTATATTTTAGCAATTACATTTACATTTGATATTTAAAACCAAATACTTTTATACTTTTACTCAAATAGTATTTTACTGGTTGACTTTCACTTGAGTAATTTTCTATTAAGGTGTCTTTTACTCAAGTATGACAATTGGGTACTTTTTCCACCACTGCTGTAGAGAGAGACCAAGAGACAGCCCTCTCCCATCTCTCCCTTATATTACTCTGTCCTATCCTCCAGGCCTCCACCCCCTACAGCCTGGAATCGGAGTCCCTGCGAATGGACTGTATCATGTACGGAGATGCCTCTCCCACTCTGGCAATCAACACTGTGACTAACAAGGTAGTTGTCTGTCGTAATGACATGCAAAACCTTAGCCCTCTGAGGCAATATTGTAACACTGGCCATCTTTGTTCATGGTAGTGATATTAATGGCGACCATCTTTATTCACGTCCTGCCAACCCGCACACAATTTGAGGTCATCGTATGTTGGTGTGAAAAACGACCCTAAAATAGGTAAAAAATAGGTTTGCAGTTGGCACATTGTGGGCGAGGAGAGAATCTCTAGCTCTCCGCTCCGGTCCGCCCCCCGTAGTCGTAATAGCCTACTATTTTCCAACCTCTGGCAGCGCTCCACTTTTCCCGTTGATACCAACGGTGAGGAAAAGGGGTGGGGTAAATGGAGAACGAGCTGTTTGCCAAATACATTTTCCCAAATTGTATGTGTTAGTCAAGCACATAACCACGTGTTATTTTGTAGTTAGCTCCTTAGCTAAGTCGTCATTACGACGAAGGTAGTTAGCTACAGCAATTAGTCAACTAAGCAAGGACACTTTGTTGCCCGCACATGCTTTGATCTCCACAGCGGTAGTAGGCGCGAGTGCATTGACGAGCAAGGAAACGTGCGGAGTTGCGTGAATGGAAACAGACATGGCAGACATTTACATTTAAGTCATTTAGCAGACGCTCTTATCCAGAGCGACTTACAAATTGGTGCATTCACCTTATAATATCCAGTGGAACAACCACTTTACAATAGTGCATCTAAATCTTTTAAGGGGGGGGGGGGGGTTAGAAGGATTACTTTATCCTATCCCAGGTATTCCTTGAAGAGGTGGGGTTTCAGGTGTCTCCGGAAGGTGGTGATTGACTCCGCTGTCCTGGCGTCGTGAGGGAGCTTGTTCCACCATTGGGGTGCCAGAGCAGCGAACAGTTTTGACTGGGCTGAGCGGGAACTGTGCTTCCTCAGAGGTAGGGAGGCGAGCAGGCCAGAGGTGGATGAACGGAGTGCCCTTGTTTGGGTGTAGGGCCTGATCAGAGCCTGAAGGTACGGAGGTGCCGTTCCCCTCACAGCTCCGTAGGCAAGCACCATGGTCTTGTAGCGGATGCGAGCTTCGACTGGAAGCCAGTGGAGAGAGCGGAGGAGCGGGGTGACGTGAGAGAACTTGGGAAGGTTGAACACCAGACGGGCTGCGGCGTTCTGGATGAGTTGTAGGGGTTTAATGGCACAGGCAGGGAGCCCAGCCAGCAGCGAGTTGCAATAATCCAGACGGGAGATGACATGTGCCTGGATTAGGACCTGCGCCGCTTCCTGTGTGAGGCAGGGTCGTACTCTGCGAATGTTGCAGACAGAGATGTTACGCTAATACCGTCCTTCACAGAAAGTTATGATAGGCCTACTACTGTAATAGTTTGTTAATTAACCCCCTAGGGTTGATTGACGATCTAATTAACATTTTAAAAAAACTCCCCATTAAAAACTGTCTGTTTGAGCTAGAGATATACGTATATATATATATATATGGGCTGCGTCGCAATCCATGTCGCTAGGGTCAGCCTTCGGTGGAAAGTGGCAGAGCCACAGCAGTCCAGGAGACATCCCTAAAATTGCTCTTTTCACAAACATTTGTCTGGCGAACTGTTTGCTCTACACGTTGGTTCTCTCTGTTTGTTCCACGACCCCCACGGGACTCGTTTGAAGTCGGTTCCACTGATGTGCCAACTTCTGTCTGGAGCGTCAAACCGTTTGGGCAACAAACTAATATGACCCCATTATGGAAAGGGGAGACTCACGAACACGATGGTGTTCTACGACAGCCAGAAACGAGCGTCACGGAACTCGTCTCAAGGTAACCCGGTACCGGTTTAAAAACTGAATGAAAGTATGGAAGTAGTTTTGTGCCAGCAAAAAAATGGGATGAAATATGTCAATTTTTTGGGGGATAATGTCTTTGCCTTCTTATCTTCTAGATATAGGAACGACACTTTAAAACCTTATTCCTTATTGTTTCATTTTTAAATGTCTGTTTTGCCATTTATGATTGTGTTGTTCAATACATTTCTATGGGCTTTAGCAGTAAAGGCTAAATTTCATATTTGACCAATGAATTATACCTACAGGGGTCCTAAAATTCTAAATCAAACACTAAATGATCCATGGTATGACCATCTTAAAATAATTCCATATGTCATCTAGTAGAACCCCCCCCCCCCCCCCCCCCCCCCCAAAGGCAAAGACCTTTTAAGGGTTAATCAGTTCTCGATCTATACCTGAATGTCAACAGTAGGCTGCTAATGATGTGATAATAGTTTACCAATGACAACAAGGCATGTTGAATGAATGGTAGCCTAGTAGTCAGACTTAACTTGATGCATTATGTCAGGGATGGAGATCTGAAACAAGCTCATACAGTGGGGGAAAAGTTATTTGATCCCCTGCTGATTTTGTATGTTTGCCCACTGACAAAGAAATTATCAGTCTATAATTTTAATGGTAGGTTTATTTGAACAGTGAGAGACAGAATAACAACATAAATATCGAGAAAAACGCATGTCAAAAATTGTATAAATTGATTTGCATTTTAATGAGGGAAATAAGTATTTGACCCCCGCTCAATCAGAAAGATTTCTGGCTCCCAGGTGTCTTTTATAGAGGTAACGAGCTGAGATTAGGAGCACACTCTTAAAGGGACTGCTCCTAACGGCAGCTTGTTACCTGTATAAAAGACACCTGTCCACAGAAGCAATCAATCAATCAGATTCCAAACTCTCCACCATGGCCAAGACCAAAGAGCTCTTCAAGGATGTCAGGGACAAGATTGTAGACCTACACAAGGCTGGAATGGGCTACAAGACCATCGCCAAGCTGCTTGGTGAGAAGGTGACAACAGTTGGTGCGATTATTCGCAAATGGAAGAAACACAAAAGAACTGTCAATATCCCTCGGTCTGGGGCTCCATGCAAGATCTCAACTCGTGGAGTTGCAATGATCATGAGAACAGTGAGGAATCAGCCCAGAACTACACGGGAGGATCTTGTCAATGATCTCAAGGCAGCTGGGACCATAGACACCAAGAAAACAATTGGTAACACACTACGCCGTGAAGGACTGAAATCCTGCAGCGCCCGCAAGGTCCCCCTGCTCAAGAATGTATACATGCCCGTCTGAAGTTTGCCAATGAACATCTGAATGATTCAGAGGACAGCTGGGTGAAAGTGTTGTGGTCAGATGAGACCAAAATGGAGCTCTTTGGCATCAACTCAACTCGCCGTGTTTGGAGGAGGAGGAATGCTGCCTATGACCCCAAGAACACCATCTCCACCGTCAAACATGGAGGTGGAAACATTATGCTTTGGGGGTGTTTTTCTGCTAAGGGGACAGGACAACTTCACCGCATCATTTGACGGGGCCATGTACCGTCAAATCTTGGGTGAGAACCTCCTTCCCTCAGTCAGGGCATTGAAAATGGGTCGTGGATGGGTATTCCAGCATGACAATGACCCAAAACACACGGCCAAGGCAACAAAGGAGTGGCTCAAGAAGAAGCACATTAAGGTCCTGGAGTGGCCTAGCCAGTATACAGACCTTTATCCCATAGAAAATCTGTGGAGGGAGCTGAAGGTTCTAGTTGCCAAACGTCAGCCTCGAAATCTTAATGACTTGGAGAAGATCTGCAAAGATGAGTGGGACAAAATCCCTCCTGAGATGTGTGCAAACCTGGTGGCCAACTACAAGAAACCTCTGACCTCTGATTGCCAACCAGGGTTTTGCCACCAAGTACTAAGTCATGTTTTGCAGAGGGGTCAAATACTTATTTCCCTCATTAAAATGCAAATCAATTTATAACATTTTTGACATGCGTTTTTCTGGATTTTTTTGTTGTTCTGTCTCTCACTGTTCATATAAACCTACCATTCAAATTATAGACTGATCATTTCTTTGTCAGTGGGAAAACGTACAAAATAAGCAGGGGATCAAATACTTTTCCCCCCCACTGTATAGGCCTAGTTCAGTTGTTTCATATTCCAAATAGCCTACTGTAAACTAGACTACTACATTGCATCCAGTAATTGAATTAGTCAGAATTTTCTCCCGAAACAAAATTAAGACAGTTTACTTTTTCACTAGACTATCCACATTAAGACAGCTATTAATTAGGATAATCATTAACCCTAAGTTTAACTTAGAAACATTTGAAAGTTTCATAGAGACCACCTCAATTTAATGTAGAATCAAACAGAATACTTCTGTGTTGGCTACATTGTTTGCTATAATTTCAATGGATACTTAGGGACTTCCCCAGAGTCAGATGAACTCATGGATACCATTTTCATGTCTCTGCATGCAGTGTGAAAGAAGTTGCTAACTAGCGCTAGAGAAATTGCTAACTAGCTTTAGTGCAATGACTGGAAATAGCATGCTAGCAGATACCCATAGACTTCCAGTCATTGTGCTAACGCTAGTTAGCATCGGCTCGCAAAACTACCTCTATCTTCCTTCATACTGTACACAGAGACATACAAATGGTATCCATGAGTTCATCTGACTCTGGGAAGTAGATAAATCCCAAAGTATCCCTTTTAGACTCTAGGTTTCTAGAAATGGCATTTACAGGTTTTTCAATTGCAAAATGCTCCAACCTCCTGAGGGGGGAGTTGACTGACCCCCTCCGTACCTCCCCCTACCCAACCTTAGACCAGCACCACTTGTCAGAAAATCCTAGGGAGAGCCCTGATTTGTACATTTAAATGTATTTCTAGTTAGCTACTGAAGAGCAGCAAATTACCAAGTACCCCTAACGGTCTTCTGCCAACATCAATATTAGGCTAAAAAAGTACATTTGCCTATGATTTGAGCAGTGTGGGTGTCACATGTCGTCGTGGGGGCCATGTGTGCCCCCGCCGCGCTGAAGTTGTACACATAAAAATTCTTCAAACTTGGCAGGGCTGTTATTCCAGCAAGTGATATAAACATTGGCCATCTTTGTTCCAGCAAGTGATATTAACATTGGCCATATTTGTTCCAGTTGGGGATATTAACATCCACCATCTTTGTTCCAGGTAGTGTTGTACAAGACGGAGCAGGAGGACAGCGACAGCCCCAGGAGCAGCCTCAATAACAGCCTCTCTGACCAGAGCCTGGCCTCAGTCAACCTCAACAGCGTAGGCATCGTGCACAGCTACACGCCGGTACGTCCCACACCTCACTTAATAACACTGATAACACTGCCGCAACAGGATGTTTCATGTCCAACGGCTTGAGGAGAACAAAAGCTATACTAAGACTGTGACCCACGGGGCACTTTATTCCCTTTTATATTGCTACTTTTAACCAGGACCCATATGACTCTGGTCAAGAGTAATGCACTATATGTAATAGGGTGCCATTTGGGGCAGAGAATAAGTGTTGTGTCAAATGGTAGAGGTAGGGGAACATCTAAACCAGACTGCCTATGTAGATTTGAGCGACCTTTGCTTGAAAAATCATATTTATTTTATTTGTCATTAAAAGTCTTAGTGGGAATCTGCCATTGTTGCTATTGGTCGACCTTTACTGCTGTACACGACTTTAGTCTTGGATCAGAGTTGACTTTTCCCAGCCAGTGTTTGCTGGCTCACTACTTCAGTGGTTATTGCAGCAATGCTGCTCATGTGAGGCTGTGTTATTGTTTGTGTCTGAGGCCACGGCAGTGTGACGCAGTCACTACTCACACACAGCCTCTTACCTATTCCAGGTCACACACACAAACACTGTGTGGAAATCCCTGGAGTGGGGTGGTGTACATGAACACACTACTGAGGCGAGGGTTAAATTCATACCTAAAGGGTTGTTTCTTTGGGGTATTAAGGGGTAGAGTAGAAACAAAACTGAACATTTGCTTTGTAAGAGCCTGTGTCTTACTGTTCATCACAGGGCATTTGGTTTGTTCCCAAGTGGAAACAAGAAACCACCTGTTTTCTCAACCTAATCCTTACCGGGCACCTAGGATTGCCACAAACTGTTTATATAAACCAAGGCACTCCTGTGGTGTGGTAGCATCTACTGTAGCGTCTACTGTTTCATTGTCTGTAGTGTCGGCCAAAGCAAAGAACCCCAAAGACTTAGTCCGCTATAGGTCAAATTTGGGTGCGGTGTGGAAACCAATACGGGACTGTGTAGACAATCTGGTCCTAACTGAATTCTATGCTTTAGTATCATCGGAAGAAAGTGCTAAAATGGACATAGAAAGGTATCTGCTAAAATAAAGGAAACACCAACATAAAAAGTCTTAATAGTGTGTTGGGCAACCCAGAGCCAGAACAGCTTCAATGCACCTTGGCATAGATTCTACAAGTGTCTGGAACTCTATTAGAGGGATGTGACACCATTCTTCCATGACAAATTCCATAATTTGGTGTTTTGTTATGATGGTAGAAAATTATTTCTCAGGCGCTGCTCCAGAATCTCCCATAAGTGTTCAATTTGGTTGAGATCTGGTGACTGAGACAGCCATGGCATATGGTTTTCATGCTCATCAAACCATTCAGTGACCACACGTGTCCATTGTCATCCTATGAGGGCATAGCCATTTTAGCCAAAATAATGGCCTGCCCAGCATTTTTATACATGACCCTATGCATTATAGGATGTTAATTGCTTAATTAACTCAGGAACCAAACCTCCGTGGAAGGACCTAAACTCAGCAAAAAAAGAAACGTCCTCTCACTGTCAACTGCGTTTATTTTCAGCAAGATTCAACAACTGAGCCATAAACTGAACAAGTTCCACAGACATGTGACTAACAGAAATGGAATAATGTGTCCCTGAACAAAAGTAAGTCAGTATCTGGTGTGGCCACCAGCTGCATTAAGTACTGCAGTGCATCTCCTCCTCATGGACTGCACCAGATTTGCCCGTTCTTGCTGTGAGATGTTACCCCACTCTTCCACCAATGCACCTGCAAGTTCCCGGACATTTCTTGGGGGGAATGGCCCTAGCCCTCACCCTCCGATCCAACAGGTCCCAGACGTGCTCAATGGAATTGAGATCCGAGCTCTTCGCTGGCCATGGAAGTACACTGACATTCCTGTCTTGCAGGAAATCACGCACAGAATGAGCAGTACGGCTGGTGGCATTGTAATGCTGGAGGGTCATGTCAGGATGAGCTTTCAGGAAGGGTACCACATGAGGGAGGAGGATGTCTTCCCTGTAACGCACAGCGTTGAGATTTCCTGCAATGACAACACGCTCAGTCCAATGATGCTGTGATACACCGCCCCAGACCATGACAGACCCCGCTCCAGAGTACAGGCCTCGGTGTAACCCTCATTTGTTCGACGATAAACGCGAATCCGACCATCACCCCTGGTGAGACAAAACCACAACTTGTCAGTGAAGAGCACTTTTTGCCAGTCTGGTCCAGCGACGGTGGGTTTGTGCCCATAGGTGACGTTGTTGCCGGTGATGTCTGGTGAAGACCTGCCTTACAACAGGTCTACAAGCCCTCAGTCCAGCCTCTCTCAGCCTATTGCAGACAGTCTGAGCACTGATGGAGGGGTTGTGCGTTCCTGGTGTAACTCGGGCAGTTGTTGTTGCCATCCTGTACCTGTCCCGCAGGTGTGATGTTCGGATGTCCCGATCCTGTGCAGGTGTTGTTACACGTGGTCTGCCACTGCGAGGACGATCAGCTGTCCGTCCTGTCTCCCTGTAGCTCCGTCTTAGGCGTCTCACAGTACGGACATTGCAATTTAATTTCCCTGGCCACATCTGCAGTCCTCATGCCTCCTTGCAGCATGCCTGAGGCACGTTCACACAGATGAGCAGACACCATTTTGGTTTTTTTCAGAGTCAGTAGAAAGACCTCTTTTAGTGTCCTAAGTTTTCATAACTGTGACCTTAATTGCCTACCGTCTGTAAGCTGTTAGTGTCTTAACGACCGTTCCACAGGTGCATGTTCATTAATTGTTTATGGTTCATTGAACAAGCAGGGGAAACGGTGTTTAAACCCTTTACAATGAAGATCTGTGAAGTTATTTCGATTTTTACCAATTATCTTTGAAAGACAGGGTCCTGAAAAAAGTTTATATACTTTATATCCCTCATTTACTCAAGTGTTTCCATTTTTTTGTCAGTTACCTGTAGTTGGACATATTTTTGGGGTAGATGAGGCAACTGTTTGCCATTTGTTTATCAATCACTCCCCCACCCCACTCCCCCCCGCACCTGCATTATACAGAAGGTCAACACAATTTCATCAAATTAATCTATCTATTCTTGAGGCCATCCTCTGGTTTCCTCCCATCCCCTCATCCCTTGTTCCGGGGGTAATCCCCAGACCTAATTTACGGCCAGTCATGTGGGATCAGGGTTAGTTCTGCTTCGTTAGTCCACCCAGGTGACGCCTCCTCATTGAAGGTGATTGCTCCTGGCGTCTCCTGCTGAAGTCTCAAGTGCCAGCACTGCCGAGATCGCTGGATAGAAAGGCCACGTCAGCAGGGATGGCTGTGTCGCTTTCAGTTGGATCAACTTCAGGGAGGTGCCATGCCGATTTGGACTTGTAATTGTATATTTGAGGCCAATGCACATGGCAGAGTCACAATTAGGATGGAGAAAGGGTGAAAATATTATACATACAGTGCCTTCAGAAAGTATTCACACCGCTTGACTTTATTCCACATTTTGTTGTGTTACAGCCTGAATTTAAAATGAATTACATCTAGATATCTCACTGGTCTACACACAATACCCCAGAATGTCAAATTGGAATTATGTTAATACAAAATGAAAAGCTGAAATGTCTTGAGTCAATAAGTAATCAACCCCTTTGTTATGGCAAGCCTAAATACGGTCAGGAGTAACAATTTGCTTAACAAGTCACATAAGTTGCATGTGCTCATTCTGTGTGCAATAATAGTGTTTGACATGATTTTTTAATTAACTACCTCATATCTGTACACCACACTTACAAGTATCTACAAGGTTCCTCTGTCGAGCAGTGAATTTCAAACACAGATTCAACCACAAAGACCAGGGAGGTTTTCTAATGCCTCGCAAAGAAGGGCACCTATATTATTATTATTTTTTAAAGCTGACATTGAATATCCCTTTGATCATGGTGAAGTTATACACTTTGTATGGTGTATCACTACACCCAATCAATACAAAGATACAAGTGTCCTTCCTAACTCAGTTGCCGGATAGGAAGGAAACCACTCAGGGATTTCACCATGAGGCCAATGGTGACTTTAAAACAGTTACAGAGTTTACTGGCTGTGATAGGAGAACATTGAGGATGGATTAACAACATTATAGATACTCCACAGTACTGACTTAATTGACAGAGTGAAATGAAGGAAGCCTGTACAGAATAAAATATTCCAAAACATGCATCCTGTTTGCAACAAGGCACTAAAGTAATTCTGAAAAGAATGTGGCAAAGCTATTAACTTTATGTGCTAAATACAACGTTTTTTATGTTTGGGGTACCACTCTCCATATTTTCAAGCATAGTGGAGGCAGCATCATGTTATGGATATGCTTGTAATCGTTAAGGACTGTGGAGTTTTTCAGGATAAAAAATGTATGGAATAGAGCTAAGCACAAGTAAAATCTGACAGGAAAACCTGGTTCAGTCTGTTTCCACCAGACACTGGGAGATAAATTCACCTTTCTGCAGGACAATAACCTGAGAAACAAGGCCAAATCTACACTGGAGTTGCTTATCAAGAAGACAGTGAATGTTCCTGAGTGGTTGAGTTACAGTTTTGACTTAAATCAAAAATCTACGGCAAGACCTGAAAATGGTTGTCTAGCAATGATCCACAACCAATTTGACAGAGCTTGAAGAATCTTGAAAAGAATAATGAGCAAATTTTGCACAACAGGTATGGAAAGCACTTAGAGACTTACCCAGAAAGACTCACAGCTGTAATCGCTGCTAAAGGTGCTTCTACAAAGTATTGACTCAAGGGTGTGAATAATGTAAATGAGATATTTCTGTATTTCATTTTGAATACATTTACAAAAAACATGTTTTCACTTTGTCATTATGGGGTATTGTTTGTATGTGGGTGATTTTAAAAATAAAAACAATTTAATCCAGACTATAATACAACAAAATGTGGAAAAAGTCTGGGTATGAATACTTTCTGAAGGCACTGTATATGATGGACTTTATAGAAGTAGATTGACTGTATAGTATAAACTACTGTAGTGTTATGTGTTATTCCCTCAGTAAATTGCGTTGAGAAGGTAATTAGGGCAGAATCCTAACATGATAATTTTCATAACGCAAAAAATGTTGTTGGTTGTGGTGGTCTCCGAAAGAGGTACTGGCTTAGTATAGATACAATCGGCCTGGGCTCCCGGGTTAGAAGGGGGAATGACCAGCAGAAGACAGGGATATAGAAAACATGTTTACTACCATGCCTTAAACAGGCACAGTGTGGATATCTCAAGTTACCATCCAGCCTTTTTAACCAAAGTAATGAAAATACCCTTTCCTTCTTTCTCTCTGTAGGTCAGTAGTCACTCAGAACCCTCCTCCCAGTCTCTGAGTTTAAAGCTGCATCCTCCCCCTCCACTTCCTCCTCCTCCTCAGCCCCAGTACAACGTGGCCGAGGGGGACAAGCAGCTCCTCTTCTCCGACTTCGAGGACCTTAGTGCCTCCTTCCGCAGCCTCTACAAGTCTGTCTTTGAGCAGTCCTTAAGCCAGCATGGTGAGTCATGGGCAGAAGCACTCTGATGCAGACCTGGGTTCAAATAATGTTTTGTTTTCTATCAAAATACTTTGGGGAATTTGATTGAGCCTGCCTGTAGTCACGGTGCGGTTTGCAGCAGGCTAGCTAAATCGAACACAGCTGAAGTATTTGAAAGAAAGCAAGCTACCGTCATACCCGGTGATGAGAAAACGGAGGAAGAGCTGAACACAAGTGGGAATGAAACATGTTTTTTCTACTGATTTTATTTTACTGGTTAGCTAAAAGCACACACCACACCATCATGGCGATCTCCTACACCAAAGTTTGGACGGTTAATTACGTTAACCAGTAATAAAATTATGTCTTTGTATTCCTCTATTGAACTCACATAAACAAATAATCAATTGTGCTACAGATCTAAAATCTTTGCGTCACTTAGTCAAACGAGCCAGGCAATCAAGGGGAATTCTCTGAAAAACAAAACATTGTATTCACACTTGATTGTAGCAAAGTGCAGCGGCTGTGTGACTAGCTTTGATACTTGCTAATTAGATTGTGAAGCTTCTCGCTAATTGCTTCCTGTAGCTTCCTATTGGGTCAACAGGGCCTCTTCCTGCTTGTTATACCATCCACCTTCTCTAACCCCAGACATGGACGCGCTCTGTCGGTCTGTTGCCTCAAATCAATTCCTTAATGACAGCTTCTTTTTATTGTTCAAAAAATATTGTACAAGGAGGAGCAACGAGCTGAATTGTGTACAATGAAATATAAAAACATAACAAATATACATCACTACGAGAATAAATAACAATGACAAAGCCTAGGGCATTGAAAGTCAATGGCTATGATGGCTGCTTTTTAGCAGGTGTACCATGGCTGGAGTGGCACTGTAACCATAGCACTTAATCCCACAGTGTATGAGGTCCCAACACCTCTTTTATGAATTGGCAGTTTGCTGTACTCCCACCATACAGTATGGGCAAAGTTTTCGTCATGCAAAAACCCCCACATCTGTGCATAAAATACTGTACAAAAGATTCTTCAATGTGCTTTCATTTAAGAAGGCGACTATTTATGCCTTGCTCAGTTCAGGGAACTCTAGCCTAGTTAAATAATCGCCTCCATATAACGTACATTGTTATATGTATATTTAAAAGTTAGAAATTAAATCATGCTGCTGTATTATAGTGATGTTTACAGGTATTTTTTGCACCAATCTGTGCTCTCCTGCATTGTGAAAATGCCATCCTACAATATGTGTTCCATTCTATTTCTATGGCCCCCACAGCCTAGGCAAAGTGAAGCTCACTGCCTTGCATGCTTAGACCGCTGCGCCACTCGGCAGCCCCAAAGCACTGCATCTCAGTGCAAGAGGCGTCACTACAGTCCCTGGTTCGAATCCAGGCTGTATCACATCCGGCCGTGATTGGGTGTCCCATAGGGTGGCGCGCAATTGGCCCAGCGTCATCTGGGTTTGGCCCGGGTAGGCCATCATTGTAAATAAGAATTTGTTCTTAACTGACTTGCCTAGTTAAATAAAGGTTAAATAAAAAAATATATATAAAAAAAAAAATGCTTCTACCAAAGGAATGGCGTCAGTAGTCATTGCCTTTGAGGGGCTGAAATGCTGTGAGTCACCCAAGCAACCAAGCTCCTCACCCTCCCTAGAAAACCACAGCGTGTCTAAACCACATGGACTGACTCAGTCAGGGTGCATCTCAATAGACTAAAGTGGCTTCTCCTCTCCCGTCTCCTTTCCTTCATCTGTGTTGTGAAAGACTGATGAAAGCCTGCCAGTGCAAATGAAGGTGAATGACACAAGGAGAGTAAAGGAAGCCACTTTAGACAATTGAAATGCACCATCAGAGCTTCAGTGAGGATTCCTGATGTGGTAAATAACACACATGCATCTAAATAACACACATGCATCAAACCCATCAGAATGAAATCACTCCAGTTTGCGTGATTTATTGTTTTAATGAGAAAACATCTCTGTATCAATTGCTGCACTGTAGTGGCATAGGTGTAGTGCTTCTAACCTTTCTTGTCCTGTCTGTTTGTCTGTGATTGTGGTTGGCCCTGCAGGTCTCATGGGTATGCCCAGCGAATCGAGCCAGCAGCCACGGACGTTGTGCTCCTACCAGCACTCCCCTGGCCGGGGCAGCAGCAGGGGCATCAACACCCACAACCACCAACACACACACAACCACGGTCACCGCCATAACCACCACCCGCCCCACTCGCAGCACCTCTCTCCCCACGCCACACACAACCAACACCAACCTCATCAACACACTCAGCACAGGCAGCACTCATCTCAGCACACACAGCACCCTCAACACCGCCAGCACCCCAACAGTGGGCAGCAGCAGTCACAGCACCTCCAGAGCCATACTGGCCAGCCAGCACAGATGCCCTGCACCAGCACTGGTAAGACGCACTACCATTGATCATCCTTGAGATGTTTCTCCAACTTGATTGGAGTCCACCTGTGGTACATTCAATTGATTGGACATGATTTGGAAAGGCACACACCTGTCTATACAGTGGTTCCTCCTTCAAAAGGCGCGTCATACTGCAGCACACCTTGCGGGCTGCCGCAGAATTCTATCGCTGTCTGAGACAAAACGCACCTAAACAATGGACGGCCGAGTGCCTCTGACTAGAATATCGTCCGTCATTTTCTGTTAATTTCCCGACGATTCCACATGCTGAATCGGCACAAACAGCAACCGCTCGGCGACACCCAGCAGGCGATCGCTAAAACACACTGCGGCGACAACAAACGATAGGACGGCCACCCGCTGCTTTTAGCCATTCGTTGTGGTGGTGTCTGAAGCTTAAGGCAGGACTCGGGTTCAGCTGCTATCCATAAATACTACTCCCTACATGCTCAGCAAGGACTCATGGATTGCATTATATTAGCTATGGAGTTTGTTTTCCCCCTACTCCTCAAAGCGTGTTACACCGTGTGAAGCAGACTTAAACTCATAGAGACAGGCATTTCTGAACCTCGCCGAGGTCTCTCATTTGCCTGGGCTCGTCTTTGTTTTTCCTGTGTCTCTGCACTGGGCTCTAGGCTCAGAGAAAAGCCCTATACAAACAGACGCTGCATTATCTGGGTTACTTCCCTCTCCACAGCGCCTGGGATGAATGAAAGCAATCCCCTGTCTTTGATACACAGCTTCAAATGTGTTGCCGTTTGTGGTTTAAGGCAGAAAATCATTCCTCTTCACTAACGTCTGTGACTTGAATTTACTCTGTGAAAAAAATGACATCTTGTGGTCAAAAGAGTCACTGCATCTTACTCAAACAACATGACTTCTGTTGGTCCTTGGCTGTCACTGTGCACCGTGCTCTTGTGTCAACGTTTCCCTAACCGTGTTCCCGGGCTAACGAGACTAACATTTCGCCTACTGTTACTTAGTTGTGCCTTCCTGCCTAGCACTGACCCTGCCTCGCTCTATTGCCCACTCCCCCTAACTAAAACAATTGGTTTTAGGTTTGTTTCAATAGAATTATTAGATGCCTAACTGGTTTTGGGGCCCTGGTGCTACACCAGGAAGAAATCTAGGGGGAAAACGTGTGTGTCTGTGCAGGTCTGTCAGCCGACTGGTATCCCAACTTGGACTGGCTGAAGGAGAGCTGTCGCATCGCCGGCAGCTACAACTGGGCTGACGTGGACCTCTCTCCATTCCAAGGTAAGAAGAAGGAATACTTTGTTAAGACGGACCAAACCCCTGATTACACGTTAGGTTGGAGAGGCTGGAGCAGTGGGAGCCACAACACAGTGTTGTTCCTTGCACAACAGCAGGTGAGGTTATCTTTCTTGGATTTGTCACTAACAACCCTCTAGTAGTCGGCTCAAATCCCATCAGAGTTTTTTTCCCAGGATTTGAACCGGAAACCTTCTGGTAAGAAATGGTGGTGACATCACGTGTGTAATGCTATTATAAAACCTTCTGTCACAATCATCTCATAGCTCCTTATTGTAGCCTTATTACTGAATTTAAATGTATAAATAAATACATTTTATGCGTTCATCAATATGCACAGGTTATTAATTTGTAAATTATACTGAAATGTACGAAAATGTCACTTACCGTCAAATGATTTCTCGCGGGTCTTCCTTTGACACAAAACTCTTTCATGACATAGAATGACCAGGTGAATCCCGGTGACAGCTATGACTCCTTAATGTCACCTGTTAAGTCCACTTCAATCAGTGTAGATGAAGGGGAGGAGACGGGTTAAAGAAGGATTTTTAAGCCTTGAGACAATAGACACATGGATTATGTATGTGTGCCATTCAGAGGGTGAATGGGCAAGACAACAGATGTAAGTGCCTTTGAACAGGGTATGGTAGTAGGTGCCAGGCGCACCAGTTTGTGTTAAGAGCTGCAACGTTGCTTGGTTTTTCAACTCTCAACAGTTTCCTGTGTCTATCAAGAATGGCCCACCACCCAAAGGACATCCAGCCAAATTGACGACAACTGTGGAAGCATTGGAGTCAACATGGGCCAGCATTCCTGTGGGGGGGGGGGTGCAATTCAATATTAGGAAGGTGTTCTTAATGTTTTGTATACTCAGTGTATGCAAAAGTGACATCACAATATGTTAGACCCTATGTGTTGGTTGTAAGTCACTTTGGATACAGAGCATCTGTTTAATGGATGTAGCCCAATGTCAACGATAGTTTCTGAGGTAGAAAAGGCCCATCCTAGGATGCGTATGAAATGGCACCCTATTACCAATGAAGTGCACTATATGCATCTGAAATGGCACCCTATTCCCAATGTAGTGCACTACTTTTTGAGCAGAGGCGCCTAGTCAAAAGTAGTGGACAACGTAGGGAACAGGGTCGCAGCGGTAACTGCAGGCCTAGTCTCTGGTCTGCTTGGCCACTGCCTCAGTGTGAATAATCTAATTATCCCTGGCTGTGGAGCACTCTTATCAGGGTCATTGCACAAAGCTGCACATCTACTTATGATTGATGACCAGTGTCGAATGTTTAGATGCAACTCGCCCCCACAGCACTTGACCTCCTTCACAGTCGAGCAGCAATGGTGGAACCCAATCCTCCTTCTACCCTAATTAACATACTGCTTTCATCCATCTTGTGTTTTCAGTAGGGTTGCAAAATTCTGTTAACTTTCCCAAAATTCCCAGGTTTTCCAGAAATTCCAGCTGAATTTCCTGCTTATTCCCTCCTGTTTCTTGAAATCTTCTTCGAAAGTTACCATAATTTTGCAACACCAGTTTTCAGACCAGTGCAGGTGAGGGAAAAGAAGACTAGAACAAGAAACTAAAATGACCCCATCTGTGTGTCTGACAGGACTAAAGGAAAGCATGAGGCAGGCGGAGCTGAACAACTGGTCCCTGGACCCAGCCCAGATAGCTGACCTGTGCTCCTCCATCAACCAGTTCTTCATCCGCACTGGGGTCATCCCACCACAAGGGCCATTGCAACCACAGCCACCCCCGCCTGCCTGTCACGCTCCCATGCACACCAGCAAGCCCAGTCAGCACATCAACACAGGTCAGTGGCCAGTAGGATGGAGTTGCCCCTCCAGAGACTGGTCTAAAGTCAGTTGGTTATGCTTAGGCTTCGAGGACAGATGGAAACCTGATCCTAGGTCTGTGCCTAAGCGCAGTCTCTACCGTGCCTCCCATATAGATCTGAAAGGGTTTGATTGATTAAAGTGAAACTTCCTTTACTGATCTAATCAGGTAGGCTGGAGTTCAAATCAAATGTTATTTGTCACATGCTTTGTAAACAACAGGTGTCAACTAACAGTGAAATGTTAACTTACTGACCCTTCCAACAATGCAGAGAGAAAAAAAAGAGCAATAAAAGAAAAATATAATAACACAAGGAATACATTTTGTTACGTTACAGCCTTATTCTAAAATTGATTACATCGTTTTTTTCCCTCACCAATCTACTCACAATACCCCATAATGACTAAGCAAAAACAGGTTTTGGGACATTTTTGCAAATTTATAAAAAAATGTAAAACTGATATCACATTTACATAAGTATTCCGACCCTTTACTCAGTACTTTATTAAAGCACCTTTGGCAGCAATTACAGCATAGATTCTTCCTGGGTATGACATTATAAGCTTGGCACACCTGTATTTGAGGAGTTTCTCCCATTCTTCTCTGCAGATCCTCTCAAGCTCTTTCAGGTTGGATGGGGAGCGTTGCTGCACAGCTATTTTCACATCTCTCCAGAGATGTTTGATCGGGTTCAATTCCAGGCTCTGGCTGGGCCACTCAAGGACATTCAGAGACTTGTCCCGAAGCCACTCCTGCATTGTCTTGGCTGTGTGCTTAGGGTCGTTGTCCTGTAGGAAGGTGAATCTTGGCCCCAGTCTGAGGTCCTGAGCCCTCTGAAGCAGGTTTTCATCAAGGATCTCTCAGCCTTTTTTAAAATTGTATTTATTTTACCTTTATTTAACTAGCCAAGAACAAATTCTTATTTTCAATGGCGGCCTAGGAACAGTGGGGTAACTGCCTTGTTCAGGGGCAGAACGACAGACTTTTACCTTGTCAGCTCGGAGATTCAATCTTGCAACCTTTCGGTTACTAGTCCAACGCTCTAACCACTAGGCTACCTTTGCTCCGTTCATCTTTGCCTCAATCCTGACTAATCTCCCAGTCCCCTGCCACTGAACAATATACCAACAGCATGATGCTGCCACCACCATGCTTCACCGTAGGGATGGTGCCAAGTTTCCTCCAGACGTGACGCTTGGCATTCAGGCCAAATAGTTCAATCTTGGTTTCATCAGACGAGAATCTTGTTTCTCATGGTCTGAGAGTCCTTTAGGTGCCTTTTGGCAAACTCCCAAGTGGGCCGTCATGAGCCTTTTACTGAGGAGTGGCTTCCGTCTGACCACTCTACCATAAAAGCCTGATTGGTGGAGTGCTGCGGAGATAGTTGTCCTTCTGGAAGGTTTTCCCATCTCCACAGAGGAACTCCAGAGCTCTGTCAGAGTGACCATCAGGTTCTTGGTCACCTCCCTAACCAAGGCCCTTCTCCCCTGATTGCTCAGTTTGGTAAGCTCTAGGAAGAGTCTTGGTGGTTCCAAACATCTTCCATTTAAGAATGATGGAGGTGACTGTGTTCTTAAGGAACCTTCAATGCTGCAGAACTTTTTTTTGTACCCTTCCCCAGATCTGTGCCTCGTCACAATCCTGTCTCGGAGCTCTAAGCACAATTCTTTCAACCTCATTGCTTGATTTTTACTCTGACATGCACTGTCAACTATGGGACCTTATTTAGACAGGTGTGTGCCTTTCAAATCATGCTCAATCAATTGAATTTACCACAGGTGGACTCGAATCAAGTTGTAGAAACATCTCAAGGATGATCATTGGAAACAGGGTGCACCTGAGCTCTATTTCGAGTCTCAAAGCAAGGGTCTAAATACTTATGTAAATATTTCTAAAAACCTGTTTTCACTTTGTCATTAGGGGGTATTGTGTGTAAATTGCTGAGGATTTTTTTATTTATTGAATCCATTTTAGAATAAGGCTGTAACGTAACAAAATGTGGAAAAAGTCAAGGGATCTGAATACCTTCCTAAGGCACTATACTGTATGTAACAGGACAGAGAATAAACAGGAGCATCAGTGTGTGATGAGTCAAAAGAGTTCGTGTAGGTAACTGAATGACTGTTGCTTCCTGTTGGCTGTCTTCATCTCCTGTAGGTAATCCGTATATGGACTCCAGACAGAACATGTCTTCAATGATGGGACCTCCGGGTTACCCCCACATGACCCCCATGAGCACCGCAGGCTCCACGATGACAGGTACTACTGCTAACTACTCAGCCCCCTCTCATATTGGACTGTGTGTGTGTGTACACACATTATTCTTAGTAATGTCATGTTGTATTGTAACGTAATAATTGTGCAATATACATTTGTATAATGCACAATGTTTTGTTTTGATGTCTGTTTGGACCCCAGGAAGAGTCTTGGCAATAGCTAATGGGGATCCTGCTAAAATACTAGTACTGTTTGTGTCTGCGTATGTGTGCGTGCGTGCACAGCTGCCTTACACCTTTACCTCCATCTTCAGGGCACCATGGCCAGATGAACCAGCAGCACATGATGCCACCTGGGCACTACCAGATGAGGAGGCTGCCTACCGAAGACATCCAGGACGACTTCGACTGGGACTCCATCGTTTAGAACTGCCCCAAGGAGAGGAAGAAAGAGGGATAGGGAAAGGGGATCAGAAGAGTGGAAGAGGATTGGGACCGGCCACATATGCCCTTTGGAGAAAGAGCGACATTACAGAAGAGTGTCAATCACCTGATTTTGGTATTTTTATACAAGAGTGTAGAATGACTTTCAAGACAATCAAACGTAAAGGGAGACTAGTCAACGTTTACCACTGGACAAGTTATGGTCATTTTGTCGAGAAAAAATTACATTTGGAACGGTCTCGTCTCAATGTTCCAAGTGCCAACAGGTTTAGAAGTCGCCACATTGTGACAAGCAATGAAGTATTTTGTTTAATACATGCTTCGATTCTCATTTCCTTCCGCTGAAAACTCAAAGTGGAAAGTAGCGTTTGTTTTCCGACAGCTTTTTTTCAAGACACATCCACCTGCCACTGAACTGAAAGGACTGGGCGTGGATGAAAAAGATAGTGCCATTATACGTCGGAACAAACAACCGGCATCATGCCAATTAGTCCACACAGTATTGTGAATTTTCCTCCTCTACTCCCCTATCTGGCAGAAGTGATAAGAAATCCACAGAATTATATTTGCGCCACTTCCAAGAAATGCAGGTAGTTAGAAATGTGACAATAGGGGTAGACCAGATAAGAATGCTCACACTAATAAGGGAATGACATTGGGGTACGGTGGCTGTCGACGACAACAAGTGTTTGACTGACTCAGACGCCATCTTGTGTAGATGTAGGCTTATATTGCAGAGAGAAGTGATCGTATGTTGTCAGAGGAGAAATCACATTATACCACACCTGAGTTCAAATGCTATTTGAAATCTTTCCCGCCTTGAGTGCGAGATAAAAGGGGTTTGCACTTTTGAGATGTTTCTATTGGTTCAAAAAGTCTTAATCAAGCACAGCTGAATTTTTTGAAATTCAAAATTCAAATAAAATATTTTGTACTTTTTACCCCTTTTTCTCCCCAATTTCGTGATATCCAATTGGTAGTTAGTCTTGTCCCATCTCTGCAACTCCCGTACGGACTCGGGAGAGGCGAAGGTTGAGAGCCATGCGTCCTCCGAAACACGACCCTGCCAAGCCGCACTGCTTCTTGACACACTGCTCGCTTAACCCGGAAGCCAGCCACACCAATGTGTCGGAGGAACCCTCATACAACTGGCAACCGAAGTCAGCGTGCATGTGCCCGGCCCGCCACAAGGAGTCGCTAGAGTGCAATGGGACAAGAACATCCCGGGCCAGCCAAGCCCTCCCCTAACCCGGACAGCGCTGGGCCAGTTGTGCGCCGCCTCATGGGTCTCCCGGTCGCGGCCGGCTGCGACACAGCCTGGGATCGAACCCGGGTCTTTAGTGTAGCCACTCGGGAGACCTTTGAAATTATTTATCATAGTATTTGCATTGCACCCTTAAATTTGTATTTGAAATCTATGTAACTTGCTTTAACATTCAATGGTTTGATGAGAACAAAAATCTTCCAGTGTAACAACTTTTGTGTTTAGTACTTCGCCACTTTCTTAACTCTGTGATCATGAAAAAATGGTGACGCTGGGCCAATGTTATGTATGTATCTCCTGTTAATCCCTTACTGGTATTGTTGTGGTGTCTACAGTTGTTTTGTTCTTGCTATCTCTGTGTTTTTCTGAGTGTGTGCGTGTGTGAGTGCATGCGCCTATGTGTGACAGCGCACGTGTGTTAGCGTTTGTCAGGACTGTCCTGTTAGAAACTCCATGGTACCAAGTCCTCAGGGTCCCTGTTTCCTCTTTTTTTTATTTCTGAAAAACCCATTTTTCTTTTTGAACATTACTGAAAGGTCAAATGGGTTTGTGTTTCGTTTACTGTACCTGTTGGCAGGTGTTTCGACCACTGTGGTCGAAATATGTGCCTAATGTACCACATTATAAGCTACAGTGCCTTCAGAAAGTATTCATACCCCTTGACTTATTCCACATTTTGTGTTACAGCCTGAATTCAAAATGAAGTCAATAGATTATTTTTTTCTCACCCATTCTACACACAATACCCCACAATGACAGAGTGAAAACATGTTTTTAGAATTGTTTGCAAATTTATTGAAAATGAAATACAGATATCTAATTTACATTAGTATTCACACCCCTGAGTCAACACTTTGTAGACTCACCTTGGGCAGTGATTGTGAGTCTTTCTGGGTAGGTCTCTAAGAGCTTTCCACACTTGGATTGTGCAACATTTGCCCATATCATTGTTAGACAACAATTTTCAGGTCTTGCCATAGATTTTCAAGCAGATCTAAGTCAAAACTCTAACTCGGCCAAATTCACTGTCTTCTTGGTAATAAACTCCAGTGTATATTTGGCCTTGTGTTTTAGGTTATTGTCCTCCTGAAAGGTGAATTCATCTCCCAGTGTCTGGTGGAAAGCAGACTGATCCAGGTTTTCCTGTGCTTAGCTCCATTCTGTTTTTTGTTTTTTTAATACTGGCAAAACTCCCCAGTCCTTAACAATTACAAGCATACCCACAACATGATGCAGCCTCCACTATGCTTGAAAATATGGAGAGTGGTACTCAGTAATGTGTTGTATTGGATTTGCCCCAATATATCACTTTGTATTCAGGACAAAAACATAATTGTCACATTTTTTTGCAGTGTTACTTTAGTGCCTTGTTGCAAATGGGATGCATGTTTTGGAATAATTTTCTTCTGTACAGGCTTCCTTCTCTTCACTTAGATTATTATTGTGTAGTAAGCACAATGTAATTGATCCATCCTCCGTTTTCTATTATCACAGCCATTAAACTCTAATGGTTTTAAAGTCACCATTGGCCTCATGATGAAATCCCTGAGCGGTTTCCTTCCTCTCCAGCAACTGAGTTAGGAAGGACGCCTATATTTTTGTAGTGACTGGGTATATTGATACACCATCCAAAGTATAATTAATAACTTCACCATGCGCAAAGGGATATTCATTGTCTGCTTTCAAAAAAATGTCCCATCTACCAATAGGTGTCCTTCTTTGCGATGAATTGGGAAAACCTCCCTGGGCTTTGTTTGAAATTCACTGCTTGACTGAGGGACCTTACAGATAACTGTATGTGTGGGGTACAGAGATGAGGTAGTCATTCAAAAATCATGTCAAACACTATTATTGCACACAGAATGAGTCCATGCAACTTATTATATGACTTAAGCACATTTTTACTCCTGAACTTATTTAGCCTTTTCATAACAAAGAGGTTGAATACATATTGACTCAAGACATTTCAGCTTTTGAAAAACATAATTCCACTTTGACATCATGGGGTATTGTGTGTAGGCCAGTAACTCAATTAAATCTCAATTAAAACAATTTTAAATTCAGGCTGTATCACAACAGAATGTGGGAAAAGTCAAGGGGTGTGAATACTTTCTGAAGGTACTGTAAATTAAGTGAAATGCTGTGGATTTAGGGCTTAAGAAGTCTCATGTACCAGGTGAATTTGGCTGGTGAACAAAAATACTAGGACTTGACTTCAGTTGAGGGTTAGATTAAGTTGGCCTGTCTCATTCAAAAATAAAGTGGCCTGTTATCCTGTTCACTAAATGACCACTGGGGTAGAGTCGATTACAGATTGGCTACATTCTGATTCTCTACCCTTCCACCGACGTGTGCAATCGTACACTCGCCCCTAATAGCTTTAAAAGGAATCAACTGGTGTGAGGAATATGGTGGAAACTCCTCCAGCCATGCTTGCACCAATCCAAGGCCTTTAATCGAGGAGGAGTGAACATTGCTGGAGAAGGGTACCCACTGGGAACACACTGGTTGAATCAATGTTGTTTCCACAGCATTTTGATGAAATTAGGTTTGAACCAACGTGGAAGACGTTTGACATCTGTGTCCAGTGGGGTAGAGAATTGTAATGCAGCCATTCTCTTAAAACACTCTTGACCCCTCAAAACACAGGTCAAATCCAGTCATGGGCATTGGATGGGGACACACGATGATTCCAAGGTGCCTCGTCATAGGATGGGAGAGGGTAAGCAGTTTTTGCACATTGCTGGACAATGTGGTACGGTAGCATCAGGTAGAGAAAATGGTTGGAATGCTAGGTCTAACCTCCCCCTTAATTGAATCATAAAAAGAGTGAGGGAAAGAGAGGATGGTAGATAATGCAGGATAAACAAGGAATGAACAGACAAAATAATCAAATGAACTGTGTTACTTGCATTTGTCATTGTGTACAAGTGTGTTTTGTCCTCTCGCTATCCCGTTAGTATACCTACAATTACAGAATTGAAATCGTATCCATTCAACATTGTAAATCAGTATTTAACAAATATATACTGTAATGATGATGATGATTATGAAACGGGACCCTAAAGTGCTCTTGTGTCTTTGAATACACTTACTCAATTGAGTTGCAATGTTCCAGACAGCATTTCATTGAAGAAGAATGATTAGCATATACAGTATATTGTATGTCTGTGTTATTGTGCTTACTGTAAATACTGTATGTCATGTCAATCATCCCTTTACCCTTCAACAATGGGACTCATGAATGAGAGAAAATGGAGAGAGGGAAAGTATTCCTCCAAGAGAAACACAGTATGTATATACATATATACTGTATATATCATATGTGATCAAATGCATAGGCTTTTTGTGTGACACTTCCGTGTACTGCAGTCCGATATAATTGTCTCAATGTTTATTAAAATGTCAAGTGAACCTTTTTTTCTTCATTTACCTCCATTTTGTTCTTTGTAGAAAGTGATGAAAATGTGCTACACAAGATACTTGGGTGCTACAGTTACATAAATTCATGTTTCCCTTGTATTTACTTCCTGCTCCTCCTGCCCTTTCTCTCTTGAGTTGACAAAATGTTGACAAATAGGTCATTCCATCAATTCGGTGCCTTTTGAGAAGTGTAACTTGGTACATTTTAACATTGTCATGAATAGCACGTTCAACTTCATAAAAAACATGTTTTCCTAGCTCAGGAGGTTAAATAAAAAATACTATAGCAAGTGCCTATTAAGTATCAAGTAAAGTAACAGGGTTGATGATTTCATCTTAAATCAGATATAAATCCCCTTGTGACAGGGGGAATGGAGCTTGTCGTGTGGAACAGGGAGTGGCAATTGAATGCAAGTTTCACAAGAACCACAAAACACCGGATAATTGCCCAAAATAATAAATCCAGCTCACCTGCTTTTACAGTGTGATTTGAATATTTTAAAATGAATACTTTAACCATATTAAAACGAAGGTTTAGTTCACGTAACAGCTTTGACCTTAAAATGAAGGACAGATGTAAATTAATCACTAATCACATGAAATAAATAATATTCTTCAGAAATTACTTTTGTCAAAGTAACAAAATAACTACGGCTTTACAATGATGGTGAAACTTGGATGCGTTTTTGGATGAAGTGGGTTGAAATCTTCCTAGAAGTGACACGGTTGACGGAGGGACATGTCAAAATGGTGAATTTTGGCAGTTTAGCAAGCCTTTATTCATATAAAAAATCTGATTTATTGAATTATCCATGTGGTTTATATTAAAAGACACTTCATTTAATATAACAGGCTTTTAAAGTGCAATATTGGTGCACAATGTCTACTTAAAACATCAAAGGGACTCAAAAGGCACTCTCTTTTCGTGGAACGACCCAAATATTATCTTGTTTCCTCACCTGATCTTTACACTCCTTGTCCAACAGATGTCGCTAGTGTGCAAAGCTGGAGTTTGTTGCGCTCTACTGTATTCAATGTAAACTCTTTGGACCACCTTGCTCGAACGTGTTAAAGTCACACTGTTCTACCTGAATTTACTGTTCTTTTTTTCATTGTGAAAACGTGCTGAAACCAAGTGGAGGCCACTCTCTGTCAGCAAAGCATGTATGTTATCCTAAACCATTTAGTCAAACCACAAGAGAAATCTATTAAAAGAACATTGTAATGCATATAGACTTCATAGAAGTAATGGGCACTCCTTTTAATCAAATGAATGGGGAAAACTCGCCATTTAGCTGAATCTAAGATCACAATCGGATGATGGAGCACGATGACATCTTTCTTCGTGTCATTTTGATCCAATTGAAATGCTTGCAAATCATTGAGTGAATGAGAATTCAAACAGCAGAAAAACGTTGTTTAGAATGTATTTCTCCGCTCATTGTAAATGTTTTGTGTTTAATTTATTAGTATCCACATTAAGTACTGCACATGCAGCAGCTACTCTTCCTGGGGTCCACATAAAACATAAACACATTATCAAGTACAAAACCGTTATAGACAAGAACAACATATATTTAAAATTAGAGAGACACCCAGAGACAAAAATACTTTTTACACACTATTCATATACATATTCATATTCTTATGTACAGTACCGTTGTGATACAAGATTTGTTTTTTTTTAAGCTAAACTTGCTTTTTGCCTGAGTAACCTCTGGTGGCAGAGAATTCCATTATGACATGGTCCTATACATAACTGAGCGATGCATTGAATATGTTTTTGGTTTGGGTATCGTGAAGAAACCCACAGTGGTGTGTCTGGTGGGGTATGTACATACAGTACCAGTCAAACCTTTGGACACACCTACTCATTCCAGGGTTTTTATTTTTTTATCTTTACAATTTTCTACATTGTTCCTAGCCGAACCGGGGGGGGGGGGGGGGTTGTGCCTCACGAACCTGCTTCCCTATTCCCCAGCTGAGTGCCATCGCCAGGCACGAGGTGGGAAGGATGGTCTCAGATTCCGGGATAGTATCCGTGGGGCTATAGCGGCGTATATCCAGCTTGATATTCTTGGATCCCTGCCGGTATAAGAGGGAGAAGTTGAACCGGGTGAACAGTAGGGTCCACCTAGCTTGCCTGGAATTGAGGCACTTGGTGGTGCGGGGATATTCCAGGTTCTCGTGGTCAGTCCACACAATGAAAGGATGTTCCGCACCCTCCAGCCAGTGCCTCTACTCCTCCAATGCCATCTTCACCGCAAGAAGCTCACGATTCCCCACATCGTAGGTCCTCTCCGTGGCATTGAGGCGGTGGGAGAAGAAGGTGCAAGGATGTAACTTGAGGTCCAGGGCAGACTGCTGGAACAGAACAGCTCCCACTCTGACATCCGAAGCATCGGCCTCCACCACGAACTGGCTGGATGGGTCAGGATGAACCAAGACGAGAGCAGTGGTGAAGCGGTGTTTGAGATCCAGAAATGCCCAGTCAGCAGCTGGGGACCACGTGAACGGAACCTTGGGAGGGGTGAGTGCAAACAGGGGAAGCCAGGATGCTGTAACCCCGGATAAAGCGTCGATAAAAGTTGGCGAATCCCAGGAAATGTTGCAGCTGTTCTCTGGAGCTAGACTTGGGCCAACCCACCACCGCTCTCACCTTCCCGGGATCCATCTGTACACTCCCTGCAGCAATGATGTAACCCAGAAAGGGGATGGTGGAGCGATGGAATTCGCACTTCTCTGATTTTACAAAAAGCTAGTTATCCGGGAGGCGTTGGAGAATCTGTCGGACGTGGAGCATATGTTCTTCGGTGGCGCGGGAGAAGATGATGTCATTGAGGTAGACGAAGACAAACCGGTTCAACATGTCATGGAGAACATCATTAACCAGAGCCTGGAACACAGCAGGGGCGTTGGTAAGGCCAAATGGCATGACCAGATACTCGTAGTGATTGTTGGCCGTGTTGAAGACAGTCTTCCATTCGTCCCCTTCCTGTATCCGCACCAGGTGGTAGGCGTTCTGTAGGTCCAGCTTGGAGAACACGGTGGCCCCTTGGAGCGAAGGCTGAGGAGATGAGAGGTAGCGGTTCTTCACCGTGATATCGTTCAGACCCCGGTAGTCGATGCACAGGCGCAGGGTTTTGTCCTTCTCAACAAAGAAGAATCCTGCGCCGGCAGGGGAGACAGAAGGATGATGAACCCAGCAGCTAGAGAGTCCTCAATGTAGGTCTCCATAGCGTTGGTCTCCGGACCCGACAGAGAGTACAGTCGTCCCCGGGGCGGAGTGGTGCCTGGGGGAAGGTCAATCCCACAGTCATATGGCCGGTGCAGCGGCAGCAAAGTGGCCCGGGCCATACTGAACACTTCCCAGAGGTCCTGGTACTCCGCGGGAATGGCGGAAAGGTCCGGTGCAACTTCCGAGCCCCCAGGAACACGCCCCGGAGCAGGCTGTGCTGACTTCAGGCATTGGGTGGAACAAGCTCCAGCCCATGATGGCACCGGCAGAGCAGTCAATGAGGGGATTTTCCTGGCTAATAGCAAAACCATGGGAACCTGAGGAGACTTAATGAGCAGGAACTGGGTCGTCTCGCTGTGGTTCCCTGACACACGTAGGTTGATAGGGCTGGTATTGTGGGTGACCCTTCCTGTAGAGCGACCGTCCAGTGCTTTAACGTCCATGGGAATGGAGAGGGACTGAGTGGGGATATCCAGCTCAGAAGCCAGGGTAACATCCATGAAGCTCTCATCGGCCCCAGAATCGATGAGTACCCGGAGAGATTTCGACTGGTTCTCCCACAGCAACATGGCATGAAAGGGATGCGAGTAATGGGAGAGAAAAAGTTATCCATATGACCCACCAGAGTACTCGCTCCTACCGGTGAGCCTGGTCTTTTAGTGGACAGGTGGAGACGAAATGGCCAGTTGTCCCGCACTACAGGCAGCTCTTAGTGAGAATGCCTGTCTAGCCGTTCAGCTGGAGACAGCCTAGCTCTGCCTCGTTGCTTGGGAAGAGGTGAATCGGCAGTCTTCGGAGGCTCTCAGGGAAACTCAGGTAACCTCGGGTTCTCTCGGCAACGGAGCCATTGGGGACTTCCGGGATACCTCGGAGGCGAGGTGGAGTCTCCTCTCCTTCCTTCGATCCGAATGGTCAAAGTGATGAGCGAGTTGAGATCTGTTGGTAGTTCCCGGGCTGCAAACTCGTCCTTTACTTCCTCCTTTACTCCGTGTAGGAGCATGTCGAACAGCACTTCCAGGTTCCAAGCACTCTCAGTTGCCAACGTGGGGAAATCCACCGCATAGTCTACCACATTACCGGAGTCTTGATGTAGCTGGAGCAGCTTGCGAGCAGCCTCTCTCCCGGACAACGGAGAATCAAACACCTTCCGAACCTCCCCCACGAACTCCTCCAGACTGAGGCAGATGGCGGATTGTTGCTCCCACACCGCAGTGGCCCAGGCGAGTGCACTGCCGGACATCAGCGTTATGATGTACACTATCCTCGAGCGGTCTGAGGGGAACGAAGAAGGCTGCAGCTCGAAAATGAGGGATCACTGGGAGAGAAAAGGCCGGCAGGTTTCGGAATCTCCAGTATAGTGCTCCGGAGGAGGTAAGCGGGGTTCTCGGGACACTGGAGTAGGCTGGGAGATCACCATTATGGTAGGCTGCCTTACAGATAACCCACAGAATTGCTCCAGCAATGTGTTAAATACTCAGTGATGGCGTTCGGCCAAGTTCTGGAACCCTTCCATGAACCCACGAAGCAACTCCTCAGGCCTTCCAATGAGGGCATTGCGGCACTGGTCCATGTCTGCTGGGTCAGTTTAAGGCCAGTTCGTACTATCAGGTTTCAGGTCGAATAAACAAAAGTTTCTAGTACAGGGGCAGGCAAACGACAGGTCAAAGGCAGGTAGAGGTCAGTAATCCAGAGAGGGTGCAAAAGGTCCAGAACGGCAGGCAGTCTCAGGGTTAGGGCAGGCAGGGGTCAATTACCCAGTGAGGTGGGGCAAGGTATAGAACGGAAGTCAGGGTCAGGGCAGGCAGAACGGTCAAAACCGGGAAGGACTAGAAAACAGGATCAAGGACAGACAGGAGCAAGGGAACAAACGCTGGTAGGTTTCACAGAACAAAACAAACTGGCAAATAAACAGAGAATACAGGTAAAAATACACAGGGGATATTGGGGAAGATGGGTGACACCTGGAGGGGGGTGGAGACAAGCACAGGTGAAACAGATCAGGGTGTGACAGCTTTTGGTTTTAGATGTATTTAAGACCAGTTTATTCTTAATTACCCATTCTAAAAGTAATTAACTCCTTGCTAAGAGTTTCAGTGAGCTCACTGCTGTAGGTGCTGATGTGTAGAGTGTACAATCATTATCATACATAGTCATTTTAGCTTCTTGTAAAACAAGTGGCAAATCATTAGTAAAATTAGAGGAAGAGTATTGGCCCAAATCAAATGTACACTGCTCAAAAAAATAAAGGGAACACTTAAACAACACAATGTAACTCCAAGTCAATCACACTTCTGTGAAATCAAACTGTCCACTTAGGAAGCAACACTGATTGACAATAAATTTCACATGCTGTTGTGCAAAGGGAATAGACAACAGGTGGAAATTATAGGCAATTAGCAAGACACCCCCAATAAAGGAGTGGTTCTGCAGGTGGGGACCACAGATCACTTCTCAGTTCCTATGCTTCCTGGCTGATGTTTTGGTCACTTTTGAATGCTGGCGGTGCTTTCACTCTAGTGGTAGCATGAGACGGAGTCTACAACCCACACAAGTGGCTCAGGTAGTGCAGCTCATCCAGGATGGCACATCAATGCGAGCTGTGGCAAGAAGGTTTACTGTGTCTGTCAGCGTAGTGTCCAGAGCATGGAGGCGCTACCAGGAGACAGGCCAGTACATCAGGAGACGTGGAGGAGGCCGTAGGAGGGCAACAACCCAGCAGCAGGACCGCTACCGCCGCCTTTGTGCAAGGAGGAGCAGGAGAAGCACTGCCAGAGCCTGCAAAATGACCTCCAGCAGGCCACAAATGTGCATGTGTCTGCTCAAATGGTCAGAAACAGACACCATGAGGGTGGTATGAGGGCCCGACGTCCACAGGTGGGGGTTGTGCTTACAGCCCAACACCGTGCAGGGCGTTTGGCATTTGCCAGAGAACACCAAGATTGGTAAATTTGCCACTGGCGCCCTGTGCTCTTCACAGATGAAAGCAGGTTCACACTGAGCACGTGACAGTCTGGAGACACCGTGGAGAACGTTCTGCTGCCTTCAACATCCTCCAACATGACCGGTTTGGCGGTGGGTCAGTCATGGTGTGTTGTGGCATTTCTTTGGGGGGCCGCACAACCCTCCATGTGCTCGCCAGAGGTAGCCTGACTGCCATTAGGTACCGAGATGAGATCCTCAGACCCCTTGTGAGACCATATGCTGGTGCGGTTGGCCCTGGGTTCCTCCTAATGCAAGACAATGCTAGACCTCATGTGGTTGGAGTGTGTCAGCAGTTCCTGCAAGAGGAAGGCATTGATGCTATAGACTGGCCCGCCCGTTCCCCAGACCTGAATCCAATTGAGCACATCTGGGACATCATGTCTCGCTCCATCCACCAACGCCACGTTGCACCACAGACTGTCCAGGAGTTGGCGGATGCTTTAGTCCAGGTCTGGGAGGAGATCCCTCAGGAGACCATCCGCCACCTCATCAGGAGCATGCCCAGGTGTTGTAGGGAGTTCATACAGGCACGTGGAGGCCACACACACTACTGAGCCTCATTTTGACTTGTTTTAAGGACATTACATCAAAGTTGGATCAGCCTGTAGTGTGGTTTTCCACTTTAATTTTGAGTGTGACTCCAAATCCAGACCTCCATGGGTTGATAAATTGGATTTCCATTGATTATTTTTGTGTGATTTTGTTGTCAGCACATTCAACTATGTAAAGAAAAAAGTATTTAATAAGATTATTTCTTTCATTCAGATCTAGGATGTGTTGTTTAAGTGTTCCCTTTATTTTTTTGAGCAGTATATTTATATAGCCCTTCTTACATCAGCTGATATCTCAAAGTGCTGTACAGAAACCCAGCCTAAAACCGCAAACAGCAAGCAATGCAGGTGTAGAAGCACGTCAACTGCCTTGAGAGATACCGATGTTAGAGAAGCTTCCATTGAAGAATACTCTCTGAGTTCTATTGGACAAGTAACTCTCCAACCATGTGATTGCAGGTGATCTAAAGCCATAAAAAGTGAGTTTATTTCGACAACAAATTATGATCATCAACATCAAAGGCTACACTGAAATCTAAAAATGCAGCTCCAACTATCATCTTATCCATGTCTTTTAACCAATAATCAGTCATCTGAGTCAGTGCAGTATATGTTGAGTGTGCTTCCCTATATTGCATGCTGAAAGTCAGTAGTTAACTTGTTCTTTGAAAAATAGCATTGTATTTGTTCAAACACAATTTACTACATCAGTTTACTATGAACAGGCAGCAAACGGATTGGGCGGCTGTTAGAGCCACCAAAGGGTGCTTTACTATTTTTAGGTGGTGGAATTACTTTAGCTTCCTTCCACGCCTGTGGACACACACTCTCCTTTAGACTTTGATTAAAGACATGGCAAATAAGGGTGGCAATACAGTTTCCTACCATTCTCAATAGTTTCCCATCTACGTTGTCTATACCTGGTGGCTTATCATTATTGATGGATAACAATAATTGTTCCACCTCATCCACAAAAACTTGACCACATTAAAAACAGCAGTCCTTCTCTTTCATTATTACATATTCAATACACAAATACAGTGCCTTCAGAAAGTATTGACACCCCTTTTACTTTTTCCACATTTTGTTGCATTACAAAGTCAGATTAAAATTGATTAAATTGTAATTTCTTTGTCAACAATCTGTACAAAATACTTTAACGTCAAAGTGGAAGAAAAAATCTAACATTTGTAAGAAGAAAAATAATAATGAAATATAAAACAATAATATGTATCTTGAATAAGTGTTTAACCCCCTATATTAATACATATTAGAATCACCTTTGGCAGCGATTACAGCAGTGAGTCTTTCTAGGTAAGTCTCTAAGAGTTTTGCACACCTGGATTGTACAATATTTGCATATTATTCTTTAAATTCTTCAAGCTCTGTCAAGTTGGTTGTTGATCATTGCTAGACAGCCATTTTCAAGTCTTGCCATAGATTTTCACGTGGATTTAAGTTAAAACTGTAACTAGGCCACTCAGGAATATTCAATGGCGTCTTGGTAAGCAACTAGTGTATATTTGGCCTTGTGTTTTGGGTTATTGAACTGATGAAAGGTGAATTTGTCTGGAAAGCAGACTGAACCAGGTTTTCCTCTATCTTGCCAATGACAAGCATACCCATAACATGATGCAGCCACCACCATGCTTGAAAAAACTCAGTGATGTGTTATTTTGGAATTGCTCAAAACATAATTTTTTTGTTGCAGTTTTACTTTCGTGCCTTTCTGCAAATAGGAAGCATGCTTTGGAAAATGTGTATTCTGTAGAGGCTTCTTTCCGTTCACTGTCAATTAGGTTCGTATTGTGGAGTAACTACAATGCTGTTGATCCATCCTCAGTTTTCTCCTATCACAGCCATTAAACTCTGTAACTGTTTTAAAGTCACCATTGGTTAAATCGGTTTCTTTCCTCTCCGGCAACTGAGTTAGGAAGGATGCCTGTATCTCTGTAGTGACTGGGTGTATTGATACACCATGCAAAGTAATTAATGACTTCACCATGGGATATTCAATGTCTATTCAATTTTGACCCATCTACCAATAGGTGTCCTTCTTTGCAAGGCATTGGAAAACCTCCCTGGTCTTTGTGGTTGAATCTGTGTTTGAAATTCACTGCTCGACTGAGGGACCTTACAATTATCTGTATGTGTGGGGTACAGAGATGAGGTAGTCATTCAAAGATCACACTATTATTGCACACAGAGGCAGTGCAACTTATTATGTGACTTGTTAAGCACATTTTTACTCCTGAACTTATTTAGCCTTGCCATAACAAATGGGTTGAACACTTATTGACTCAAGATATTTCATATTTATTTTATTCATTTGTAAAAGTTTAGTCAAAACATTTCTCAAATGGCGTTATGCCTAGACCTAGTAGCTGAGGAATGGAATTGTTTTTCTGTTGTGCTGCATTTTTATTTATTTTGTGTGGAAAGAAGGTGTCTGTTTTGAGGGTATATTTGCATGCAACTAATTTCGTATGTTTTTGTGGTGTCTACCTTGTGTGTATAAATATATTGGTGTATTTATTTATATATTTCTGTGTGTGCTGCTGGTATTGCAGGGCAGTCTGCAGTCAGCAGCTGACTGGACTGTTCAAGTAGGGAGGCAGCACCGGGGCAGAAACCACCTTACACTGCCCAGCCCCCCGCTCACCATCACACCCCCCGAAAGTATCAGCACCCGTCCTCCACTCCCGACACACTCACACTCTCTCTTTCCCTTGCCCTGTGCCTGTCTCTCTCCATTCTACCAAGTAGCCGGCCAGACCTTTTCTCTCTCTCTCTCTCTCTCTCGCACTCTCTCTCCTGCCCTGTCGACATCCATCGAGCGTTCCACGCCTTTCTCCCTCAGCTTCCAAAGCCGTGCTGTCTACCGTTACTGCTGCTGTCCGTCCGTGTCTCTATCTGCAACAAGTTCCCTGGGACATTTTTGGAAACTTTTTTTCCTCAAGACATTTCTTTTTTTGCTATCTCCCTGGAGACGCCAGTGCATGTGGTGCTGTGTGTGAAAGGGTCTAGTGTTGCTCTTTCCTGGGGGTCTCTGTACACCATTAACCAGAGGAGAAGATTACTTGACATCATGATCAAAGTTCAGCTGCTGCTTCTGCTGGCCCTGGTCGGCCCCCTCTGTGCCGTCGCACACGCAAGTAAGTCAACACCCAGGGCTCGAGCCCTCATGGCACACTGTGTCTTTTCTGTCTGGCCACTCTGCCTGACTTTCACACTCCCACACCACACATCTCTTATCATACTCACACACCCTTTTTCTGTTTGGCTTGTATCCTGCCGCGTCGTGAATTTGAATCTTGGGGCTGCTCTTAGTTCTTTGTCCTTTAGTTCTAAAGTTTCTCTCTCAAGGAAAAGTGAAAACACCTTTTCGGTTTGATTGATGTATAGTTTATTTAGTTTTTCACAGTAGTTATTTTTTCATTTGAAATGTGTACAGCTGTGGTATTGGCCTCTTGTATTCTCCTCTAAATATAAGCTGTGCGTTTCATTTAGCAGTGAATTGCTTTGGATCATCCTGAGTGGAAAAAGAAGAGCTTTGGCCGAGGGTGTTAATGTAATAAAGAGGGGCAACTGGGTGGATAGTCTGTGTCGATTCTAACAGTTCCCTCTCTCTCCCTCCCCCCCACACTCCTTCCCCAAGCCTCGGTGAGGAGGAAAGTTGGATTCGGAGACACAAGGGGGAATGTGATGTAATGGTGCGAGGTCTTGTGCCTCGTGCTCATGATTTCTTGGCCGCCGGCAGGGAGAAAAAGGAATATCCTTTGGAAGGCTACCAAACAGTGCTCGGGTCTGACACGTACTGTACACGTTTATGCGAAAGCTTTACCCTCCCTATCTTTCTCTTTCCCTCTCCCACTCTCCCTTGCAAGTCCTAGGTAGGAAAGCCTTTCCCCATAGGGAGGGAGGGAGGGAGGGAGGGAGGGAGGGAGGGAGTGAGGGAGGGAGGGAGGGAGAAAAGTGAGCAGAGACAGAGTACAGAAGGGCTAGTTTGTGTGTGGGTATTAATAGAAAGTAGCTCTATATTTAAGACTGTCATATAGATGGGACCGGGAGAGAGAACACCCGGCTACGTGAGGGCTTAACAGTGAGGGCTGCTGCTTGCTGCCCCACCTCTACCGCATGTTGTTAGACTGCCATGGCCCACTGCCCCCTCCACATTTACCCATCTTTGGCAGGGTATCAAGCTTTACCAGCCCCCCTCAACCCCCACTCCGGCCACCCCCTCCTCTCCTACTATTCCCCCTACTCCCGGTTGATGAGTCTCGGGCCGGGCCAGGGCGTAGTTGAGGGGGGGTTTATTTTTAAACGGCAACCTTTACTGACCAGACGCAGCCCTTTTCACGAAGGCCCATTTGGAAGAGCGTTAACTCTTAAAGCTGCTCCTCTCTGCTCCACGCCCTGACAATTAAAATAAAAATAACATGAATCAAATAAGTAGAAAAACCTGCACATGCTCCGAAGAGAGCCTGTTGATTCTTTTTACCCAGTTGACTCCCTATGCATTCCTCGCCCAAGCCCCTCCTGGCTCAAAATGAGCTTTGTCTGAAGCTTTGTCGCCTTTAAAAGACTCACTCCAGCACATCTGGCTACAGAACCGGGTCAGTGCCCTCTGTCCATGCCTGCTTGTAAAATGATTCAAGTGTGCCCTCACACACCACATACAGTGCATTTGGAAAGTATTCAGACCCCTTGACTTTTTCCAAATTTTGTTACGTTACAGCCTTATTCTAAAATCGATTAAAAACATTTTTATCTTCATCAATCTACACAGTCAATACCCCATCATGACAAAGCGAAAACAGGTTTTTAGACATTTTTGCACATATATTACATAAGTGTTCAGACCCTTTGCTATGAGACTCAAAATTGAGCTCAGGTGCATCCTGTTTCCATTGATCATCCTTGAGATGTTTCTACAACTTGATTGGAGTCCACCTGTGGTAAATTCAATTGATTGGACATGATTTGGAAAGGCACACACCTGTCTATATAAGGTCCCACAGTTGACAGTGCATGTCAGAGTAAAAACTAAGCCATGAGGTCGAAGGAATTGTGTGTAGAGCTCCAAGACAGGATTGTGTCGAGGCACAGATCTGGGGAAGCGTACCGAAACATTTCTGCAGCATTGAAGGTCCCCAAGAACACAGTGGCCTTCATCATTCTTAAATGGAAGAAGTTTGGATCCACCAAGACTCTTCCTAGAGCTGGCCATCTTGCCAAATTGAGCAATCGAGGGAGAAGGGCCTTGGTCAGGGAGGTGACCAAGAAGCCGATGGTCTGCTTTGCTTAATATAAGGAATTTGAAATGATGTATACTTTTACTTTTGATACTTAAGTATATTTACAATCGAATACTTTTAGACTTTTACTCAAGTAGTATTTTACTTGGTTACTTTTACTTGAGTAACTTTCTAGTAAGGTATCTATACTTTTACTCAAGTATGGCAATTGGGTACTTTTTCCACCACTGCCTTTATGGTAGAATGGCCAGATGGAAGCCACTCCTTGGTAAAAGGCACATGATGGCACACTTGGAGTTTGCCAAGAGGCACCTGATGAACTGACTATATGAGAGAAGATTTTCTGGTGTGATGAAACCAATATTGAACTCCTTGGCCTGAATGCCAAGCGTCACATCTGGAGGAAACCTGGAACCATACCTATGGAGAAGCATGGTGGTGGCAGCTTCATGCTGTGTGGATGTTTTTCAGCGACAGGGACTGGGACACTAGTCAGGATCGAGGGAAAGAGCAAAGTACGGAGAGATCCTTGATGAAATCCTTCTCCAGAACACTCAGAACCTCAGACTGGGGCCAAGGTTCACCTTCCAATAAGACAAAAACCCTAAGCACACAGCCAAGACATCGCAGGAGTGGCTTCGGGCCAAGTCTCTGAATGTCCTTGAGTGGCCCAGCCAGAGCCCGGACTTGAACCCAATCGAACATCTCTGGAGCGACCTGAAAGTAGCTGTGCAGTGACGCTCCCCATCCAACCTGACACCGCTTGAGTGGATCTGCAGAGAAGAATGGGAGAAACTACCCAAATACCGGTTCGTCAAGCTTGTAAAATCAAATCAAATTTTATTTGTCACATACATATGGTTAGTAGATATTAATGCAAGTGTAGCGAAATGCTTGTGCTTCTAGTTCCGACAGTGCTGTAATATCTAACAAGTAATCTAACAAATTCACAATGACTAGCTAATACACACAAATGTAAAGGGATGAATAAGAATATGTACATATAAATATATGGATGAATGATGGCCGTGCGGCATAGGCAAGATGCAGTAGATGGTATAGAATACAGTATATACCTATGAGATTAGTAATGTAGGATATGTAGACATTATTAAAAGTGACTAGTGATACCTTTATTAAATCCATTTATAAAATGTATTAAAGTGGCCAGAGAGTCTGTATGTTGACAGCAGCCACTCTGTTAGTGATGGCTATTTCACAGTCTGATGGCCTTGATAGAAGCTGTTTTTCAGTCTCTCGGTCACAGTTTCGATGCACCTGTACTGACCTCGCCTTCTGGATGATAGCGGGGTGAACAGGCAGTGGCTCGGGTGGTTGTTGTCCTTGATGATCTTTTTGGCCTTCCTGTGACATCGGGTGCTGTAGGTGTCCTGGAGGGCAGGTAGTTTGCCCCCGGTGAAGCGTTGTGCAGACCGCACTACCCTCTGGAGAGCCTTGTGGTTGTGGGCGGAGCAGTTGCCATACCAGGTGGTGATACAGCCCGACAAGATGCTCTCGATTGTGCATCTGTAAAAGTTTGAGTGTTTTAGGTGAAAAGCCAAGTTTCTTCAGCCTCCTGAGGTTGAAGAGGGGCTGTTGTGCCTTCTTCGCCAAGCTGTCTGTGTGGGTGGACCGTTTCAGTTTGCCCGTGATGTGTACGCCAAGGAACTTAACTTTCCACCTTCTCCACTACTGTCCCGTCGATGGGGGGATGCTCCCTCTGCTGTTTCCTGAAGTCCACAATCATCTCCTTTGTTTTGTTGATGTTGAGTGATAGGTTATTTTTCTGACACCTCCGAGGGCCCTCACCACCTCCCTGTAGGCCGTCTCATTGTTGTTGATAATCAAGCCTACCACTGTAGTGTCATCTGCAAATTTGATGATTTGAGTTGGAGGCGTGCATGGCAACACAGTCATGGGTGAACAGGGAGTACAGGAGAGGGCTGAGAACGCACCCTCGTGGGGCCCCAGTGTTGAGGATCAGCGGGGTGGAGATCTTGTTTCCTACCTTCACCACCTGGGGGCAGCCTGGACCCAGTTGCACAGGGCAGGATCAAGACCCAGGGTCTCAAGCTTAATGATGAGTTTGGAGGGTACTATGGTTTTAAATGCTGAGCTGTATTCAATGAACAGCATTCTTGCATAGGTATTCCTCTTGTCCAGATGGGATAGGGCAGTGTGATAGCGATTGCATCGTCTGTGGACCTATTGGGGCGGTAAACAAATTGGAGTGGATCTAGGGTATCAGGTAGGGTGGAGGTGATATGATCCTTGACTAGTCTCTCAAAGCACTTCATGATGACAGAAGTGAGTGCTACAGGGCAATAGTCATTTATTTCAGTTACCTTAGCTTTCTTGGAGACAGGAACAATGGTGGCCATCTTGAAGCATGTGGGAACAGCAGACTGGCATAGGAATTGATTGAATATGTCCGTAAACACACCAGCCAGCTGGTCTGCGCATGCTCTGTGGACGCGGCTAGGGATGCTGTGTGGCCCGGCAGCCTTGCGAGGGTAAACATGTTTAAATGTTTTACTCACGTTAGCCACGGAGAAGGAGAGCCCACAGGCTTTGGTAGCGGGCCGTGTCAGTGGCACTGTATTGTCATCAAAGCGAGCAAAGAAGTTGTTTAATTTGTCTGGGAGCAAGACGTCAATGTCTGCAACGGGGCTGGTTTTCTTTTTATAACCCGTGATTGACTGTAGACCCTGCCACATACGTCTAGTGTTTGAGCCGTTGAATTGTGACTCTACTTTGGCTCTATACTGATGCTTTGCAGACCAGCATTGGATAGACCTGAGCACGGGCATTTCCTGTTTTAGTTTCTGTCTATAGGCTGGGAGCAACAAAATGGAGTCATGGTTAGATTTGCTGAAGGGAGGGTTGGTGAGGGCTTTGTATGCATCACGCAAGTTAGAGCAGCAATGGTCCAGAATGCTGCCAGCTTGTGTCGCGCATTCGATATGCTGATAGAATTTAGGAAGCCTTGTTCTCAGATTAGCTTTGTTAAAATCCCCAGCTACAATAAATGCAGCCTTAGGATATATGGTTTCCAGTTTACATAGAATCCAGTGAAGTTCTTTCAGGGCCATCGTGGTTTCTGCTTGGGGGGGATATACACGGCTGTGACTATAATCGAACAGAATTCTCTTGGTAGATAATGTGGTCGGCATTTGATTGTAAGGAATTCTAGGTCAGGTGAACAGACTTGAATTCCTGTATGTTGTTATGATTACACCATGAGTCGTTAATCATAAGGCATACACCCCCCGCCCATCATCTTACCAGAGAGATGTTAGTTTCTGTCACCGCGATGTGCGAAGAAACCGGGTGGCTGTACCGACTCTGACAACATATCCCGAGTGAGCCATGTTTCCATGAAACAGAGAATGTTATAATCTCTGATGTCTCTCTGGAAGGTAACTCGTGCCCTAATTTCGTTCACCTTGTTGTCTAAAGATTAGACATTGGCGAGTAATATGCTCGGAAGCGGTGGATGGTGTGCTCGCCTTCTAAGTCTGACCAGTAGGCTGCTCCGTCTCCCTCTCCTGCGGCGACCACGTTGTTTTGGGTCGGCCTCTGGGATAAGATTCCATGTCCAGGGTGGAGGTCTGAGCAAAGGATTCGCTTCGGGAAAGTCGAATTCCTGGTCGTAATGTTGGTAAGTTGACGTCGCTTTTATATCCAAGAGTTCTTCCCGGCTGTATGTAATAACACTTGAGATTTTCTGGGCTAACAATGTAAGAAATAATACATAAAAAACGAATTACTGCATAGTTTCCTATGGACCTGAAGGGAGGCGACCATCTCTGTCGGCGCCATCATGCGTCATACCCAAGAAGACCCGAGGCTGTAATCGCTGCCAAGGGTACTTCAACAAAGTACTGAGTAAAGGGTCTGAATACTTATGTAAATGTGATATTTCCATTTTTTATTTGTAATAAATGTGCAAATAATTTCTTTACTTGTTTTTACTTTGTCAATATGGGGTATTGTTTGTAGATTGATGAGGGAAAAAACAACAATTGAATCCATTTTAGAATAAGGCTGTAACGTAACAAAATGTGGAAAAAGTCAAATGGTCTGAATACTTTCCGAATGCACAGTGAGACATGCGCTGTAAAATCAACTCAGGAAAGCATCTCTTATGTCATCAGCGTGCCTTTTTTTAAGCTATCAAAAGTTTCGAGTTTGAAGTTGTAGGCTTGCCTGTTTTATGCCAAATCTGTGTGGAGAGAAAATACAGATCTGTCTGAGTTTGAGTCGACCAAGGTGAAGGCTATTTTAGCTTGTGAATGCAGTAGCCCCAGACAGAGGTGTAGTTTGGTGTGGCAGGCACTGATTGTCACGAGAATTTTCAATCCCAATGATGTTAACTCAACAATCACAATAGCTTTGACCAATTCCCCAGAGGTTGTAAGGCCCTGGTTAATAGAAGACTTTGACAAAGTCTCAGAATTCTACAAAAGGTTAGTTCTTTATTCAGAGAGCTCTGTACTTCTGCTTACATTACTAAATAGCAACATACTGTAACTTGTCCTATGCACACACATTATAGAATTATAGTCTTATAATTCTAATACATTTCATACAATTATAAGTTTCATGGTGGAATACTTTAGTCATTACCTTATACATATAAATTCCTTTATCACTGACAGAGAGGGTAATTCAGTCCAGCCATTAGGCCAAGGGGGCACCTCCACAACATAGCCAAACCAAGGGCTTGTGTGTCTTCACTGTCAGCATGAACATGAATGTCTCACTCCTCTTACAAATACACCACAGGCCCCAACACAGTGAAGAGAAGAAAGAAAAAAACACAGGACTGCATAGAAACTTATAAAACAGTGAACTGATGGTATCATTTGATGGCTTTCTGGACTTTCACTTGATATATGTCTTGTGGCTCCTTTTTAAGCCATCTCAATTCATATTGCTGTATTTATTATAAGCAATCTTTCAGGGAAGTTAGGAACCAATATACACAGGCAGTTAGGAAAACAAAGGCTAGCTTTTTCAAACAGAAATGTGCATCCTGTAGCACAAACTCCCAAAAGTTCTGGGACACTATAAAGTCCATGGAGAATAAGAGCAGCACCTCCCAGCTGCCCCCTGCACTGAGGCTAGGAAACACTGTCACCACCGATAAATCTACGATAATCTACAATTTCAATAAGCATTTTTCAATGGCTGGCCATGCTTTCCACCTGGCTACCCCAACCCCGGTCAACAGCTCTGCACCCCCCGACAGCAACTTGCCCAAGCCTCCCCCATTTCCCCTTCACCCAAATCCAGATAGCTGATGTTCTTAAAGAGCGGCAAAATCTGGACCCCTACAAATCAGCTGGGCTAGACAATCTGGACCCTCTCTTTCTAAAATTATCCGCTGCAATTGTTGCAACCCCTATTACTAGCCTGTTCAACCTCTCTTTCGTATCGTTTGAGATCCCCAAAGATTGGAAAGCTGCCGCGGTCATCCCTCTCTTCAAAGGGGGAGACACTCTAGACCCAAACTGTTACAGACCTATATCTATCCTACCCTGCCTTTCCAAGGTCTTCGAAAGCCAAGTTAACAAACAGATCACCGGCCATTTCGAATCCCACCGTACATTCTCCGCTATGCAATCTGGTTTCCGAGCTGGCAATGGGTGCACCTCAGCCACGCTCAAGGTCCTAAACGATATCATAACCGCCATCGATAAAAGACAATACTGTGCAGCCGTATTCATTGACCTGGCCAAGGCTTTCGACTCTGTCCATCACCACATTCTTATCGGCAGACTCAACAGCCTTGGGTTCTCAAATGACTGCCTCTCCTGGTTCACCAACTACTTCTCAGACAGAGTTCAGTGTGTCAAATCGGAGGGCCTGTTGTCCGGACCTCTGGCAGTCTCTATGGGGGTGCTACAGGGTTCAATTCTCGGGCCGACTCTTTTCTCTGTATACATCAATGATGTCGCTCTTGCTGCTGGTGATTCTCTGATCCACCTCTTCGCAGACGACACCATTCTGTATACTTCTGGCCCTTCTTTGGACACTGTTAACAAACCTCCAGACAAGCTTCAATGCCATACAACTCTCCTTCCGTGGCCTCCAACTGCTCTTAAATGCAAGTAAAGCTAAATGCATGCTCTTCAACCGATCGCTGCCCGCACCTGCACGCCCGTCTAGCATCACCACTCTGGACGGTTCTGACTTAGAATATGTGGACAACTACAAATACCTAGGTGTCTGGTTAGACTGTAAACTCTCCTTCCAGACTCACATTAAGCATCTCCAATCCAAAATTAAATCTAGAATCGGCTTCCTATTTCACAACAAAGCCTCCTTCACTCATGCTGCCAAACATACCCTCGTAAAACTGACTATCCTACCGATCCTTGACTTTGGCGATGTCATTTACAAAATAGCCTCCAACCCTCTACTCAGCAAATTGGATGTAGTCTATCAGTGCCATCCGTTTTGTCACCAAAGCCCCATTTACTACCCACCACTGCGACCTGTATGCTCTCGTTGGCTGGCCCTCGCTCCATATTCGTTGCCAAACCCACTGGCTCCAGGTCACCTATAAGTCTTTGCTAGGTAAAGCCCCGCCTTATCTCAGCTTACTGGTCACCATAGCAACACCCACCCGTAGCACGCGCTCCAGCAGGTATATTTCACTGGTCATCCAAAGCCAAAACCCCGTTTGGCCGCCTCTCCTTCCAGTTCTCTGCTGCCAATGACTGGAATGAATTGCAAAAATCACTGAAGCTGGAGACTTATATCTCCCTCACTAGCTTTAAGCAAGATATTTAGCCTATATATTTTTTTCGTTCACAGGATATACGGCTTGATAGAAGTCTTGTGCCATTGGTGGCCTCAGTTATGTTGTCCAGAAGAGGACTGTTTAACATCCTGTCCCACTGGGCACAGATGTCAGTTCAACGTCTATTTTTTATTTACATTCTGTTGAGTTGTCAACTTACATGAATTCAACAAAAAATGTCACCATGTCATTGGATTGAGCTTGAAAGTTGTTTGAAAAAAAATACTAAATCTCCTTATGTTGATGACTTTTTGCAAATCCAATAAGTTTTCCACGATTCAGTGTCATCACCTTGATTTTTTGGTTTTAAATGATGTGGAAACAACGTTGATTCAACCAGTTTTTGCCCAGTGGGATATCCCTACTCGAGGAAAAAAACATGGCCTGTATGTGGACACTATTGCATCTAAGATAAGAGCCAGTGGGAATATTCCACTCTGGCTATCAGACCTCTCCCACTCAACTCAAAGTGCAACTACTACGGTTAGCATGGGAGGCCAGCGGTTCTGCGTAGGCCATACCGTGATGAGATGGGATGGGAGGATACCTCCCCAGCTAAGGAACAACATTCTTTGGCTCCGGGACCATAGCAGACACACTCCCTCATACATCTGCAGATGGGCCCTAAATGTCTACAGACAGCTTAGCACAGGCCTATCTCCCCCTAAACGTACACACACAGCTGATGGTGATGGTGATGGATCTGTCCTGCTATCTCTCCCTCTCTCACAATGTATATTTTTCTCTCACCCCCTCTCTGTTGTTCTCCCTCATGATGCCGTTACTGTCCGACAGGCAGGATCCCGACCCAATACGGGCCCCACCGCTTCTCCCGGCCCTTTGCTGTATTCTGTCACTCTCTCACTTTTCACTCTCGCCCCTTTGCCTGTTTGCCTGCCTTTTATGGTCCCCCCTCCTCCCCAAGGATCTTGTTTGAGAGAAATTTTAAAGCAGGGTCATCGAGACAGACTTTTACTGCTCAGCAGTGATTTAGGGAGCTGATGATACACACACACACACACACACACACACACACACACACACACACACACACACACTGAAACTCAAGCATACACACACTCACACGCCAGTTGAGGCTGGTGGGAGGAGCGATAGGAGGACAGGCTCATTGTAATGGCTGGAATAGAATAGGTGGAACAGCGTCAAACGTAGCTTTCATATGTTTGATACCGTTCCATTAATTCCATTCCAGCCATTACAATGATCCCGTCCTCCTATAGCTCCTCCCACCAGCCTCCTCTGTCACACAACACATCTGCTCTGAGGTCAGGCTATAATGGGACATTAAACCAGAGACAGACTGTGGAACTAGGCCCCTGTTCATGGAACAGGATGAGTGAGAGAGTGAATAAATGAAAGTGGCTGCCGCTGGGCTCTATATCGTTCCGGCTTCACTCAAGCCTTTTACACCGCTCTCGCTCCCTCTCCAACTCGCCGCGCTCTCCTCTTGCAGAGCTAACGTTACAGCATTCCCAAAATCGTTATCAGGAGCAACTTCATTCATGGGGTGGAGGCAGGGCAGGGAGAAGATGGGGAGAAGAGAGAGCGAGAGAGAGAGAGAAGCATAGTGGTAAGGAGGGAGGGAGAGAGGAGGCGACAGGGCAACAATCCTGTTCTCTTACTCACTAGCACAGCTGTATTAGCCAGCACAGTTGGAAGGAAATAGTACTCAGAGCTTATTATGAGCAGCGGACATAATGGCACTTTATCATCAGACTTTCCAAACAAACAGCAAAGTCATTGGAGAACAAAAATGTTGTTATATTTAAACTTGCTTGTTGCTAATGAGAATTTGAGCAAATAGGTGACTAAGAATAATGGGGCAGTTGTGGAACAATGAGAGAGAGTCAGTTATTTTTAACCTCGTAAAGCTATTCTCTATTGTAAAGGGTTTTGAAGAATCACTGGAAAATGGCAAAGAAATGATGTCAGGTTCTAAGCTTAGACAGATCGGACTTCAGAGAAGTTTCATATTGCAGATTTGAAAGGGCAAAGAGTACTCTCAGGAAAAAGGAGAGACTGCAGCAGAACATTTTGCAAGTTTACCATAATTTCAGTCCTCCACTAAAATTGACTTCTACTTAATAATTTCGAAGCTGCGCTGTCCAAGCAAAGTTGTGGTCTGGAAGGGAACAGGCACAGATAGGACTTGATTTGTAGAGTGCTACAGTAAGGTCTCACTCAGCTTCTACTTTGCGGTCCAACCCTTTGAACAAAGAGGCTATTCTTATTACAAGTGGGTTCATACAATTATAGGATAGATTATAGTACATTTCAATACAAGCATTGACATTCCACTGAGCTCAGCTCAAAGAGCTTCCTTTCCAACTGTTATTGCCATCCAAAAATGGCCAGATGAGAGGATTTTATTTAGGTTGAGATCGTGCAGATCTTTGGTCTCTCTGGAAACATCACAAACAACTAATTCCAACATATCCGAGTAATTTGGATCCCGTTTTCTCAAGTAATGCGCAACAACTGTTAAGCACCTACTGTAATTGTGTTGTTTTATACTGAATTGTCCATTGTTTCTTACCCCTCTTGGTGTTTTAATGGTATGCCCTCATCTGCTGACTTCCTGCCGTCCCCATCCAGGGTCGGTTAAGGTGGAGACTCCATGAACAGCAAATGAGGCAGAGGGTGGGGCATGCGAGTGTGCAAACACGACCCAAGACAGAATGGAGAGGGGTGGGTGGGACTGGGGAGGAGGAAGGGAGGACCAATGTTTGTTCAGTCATGGGATGTGGCAGCCATGTTCTCACTGCTACTGATGAGTCAAGCCTTAGGCTGGGAGAGAAAATTACTGGGAACATAATGTCAAGGAAGAATGTTAATATTCACGTAGTTTTTCTCTCAAATTATTTCACCATGCCCTTGCAATGAGGGACTTTCCAACCGTCATTCTCTCTTTCCAGCTACTACATTTGAAAACTATTGTGAAATAACAGAGAAACCAAATGGTGAATAGGACTCCACGAGCTGTTGTTTAGGATATTAACATCCCATTCCAAAATAAATGATCATGTACAGTATGTCATCAACAAATGTAGTCTCTCTCTTCAGTGTGTGTCAATATTGTTCATTTGCCTCTACCAGTCTCTGACCTCTCTTTGCCTCTCGTCAGGCACACTGGTGACACCAGTAGAGCTGGTGACAGATTCCCCTGCTGTTCCCGAGGCCACTGAGGCCCTCAAAGAGGAAGATCCCGTAGTCACCCATGCCCCTTCGGCTGAACCCGAGGCTGCGGCCGAGGATGTCGTAACGGACACCCCTGCCGCCGAGGATGTCGTAACGGACACCCCTGCCGCCGAGGATGTCGTAACGGACACCCCTGCCGGAGAAGAAACCGCCGCTACTGAGGCTGCTGCCACGGACGTCGCTCCCGTGGAGACCGAAGCCCCTGCCCCTACCACTGAAGCTGCCAAGCAGGAGGCGGCCACAACTAACGCCCCTGCCATCATCACCGAGGCCCCGGCGGAGCCCGAAGCCGAGGCCACGACAGCTGCAGAGGCTAAGGAGGAGGTGGAGGAGCCAGAGGGTAAGGACTGAGGCTCTCAGGACAGGAGATATCTGTAACTAGATAGATATAGAGAGACCATGAAACTGAGGAAACCCTCCCAATGCTACAGTCTGTCTGCTCCCATATAGGGGAATCAAGGAGCCCAATGATATGTAGAGCACAAGACACCATGAGATTGCTTTGCCCCATTCTCCCTTAATTTTAATTATTTCCTTTCAGTTGATTTTGTCTTTGTTCTGTCTTTCCCTCTTTACATCCATCTTTTCCTTCTCTCGGTTTCCTTCCTGTTCTTTCACCAAACGTGTTGTGTCCCTATTGAGGTCAGTCTAGTGGAGTAACTCAGCCTTTGTGTTCCTTCCACAGAGGGTATGGGCTCTGGACAAGTGGTTGGTATTGGGATTGGTGCATTGGTGGCAGTGATCGTTGTCATCGCCGTGGTGATCGCCGTGGTGAGGAGAATGGGTAAATATTCGTAAGTACCTCCAAGGGATACACATATGTAACTAGATTGAGTGCAGGCATGCTCGTGCACGCATACAGTGTGCATGTCCTGTTTGCCTTGTCATGATCTTAGTAGAGGACTAAGAATGCTGTAGAAGCATGAAGCTACCATAAAACCATGCACAATACTCTTACATTTCCACAACTTACGCATGCAGATACATAAAAATGGTATCCCGAGTTCGTCAGACTCTGGGGAAGTAGATAAAGGACCAAACTATCCCTTTAAGCCACAATGGTGAAATTGGTGTAAGGGTTGTTACAAAGAATGTGTTTTAATAGGTAAGACACAACCTGCATCACTTTTCAACCATAACTGGTCCTCTGAACATAATATATTTGAATCATAGATTCAAATAGAACTGTCTGAATTCCTTTGAAAAGGAAGTTGTATTTATTAACTTTTTAAATGGGAACAAGAAGCATGTTCCAACAGACAGCTGCTGTACTCTCTACAACACCTCTTCCTCTGAGAATGCTATCATGTCTGGGGATGTGCTTGCCTGCTAACGGGGAGCGTTTTCTATGCCATAGGGCTGCTGCTGCTGCTGCTGCTGCTGCTGCTAAGAAAAGGGCTGCCAAAAAAGGGAGCATCTTGGTTTCTATAATTTTCTCTTTGATTGTTTCCCAGTTAACCATCTTAACCCCCTGACTCTCCATGGTCCAATGTCACAGACACATAACAAAGGCTGCATCTCAAATGTCACCCTATTCCCTGCACTATAAAGGAAATAGGATATAATTTGGGATGCAGACAAACTGTCCGTCAGACAAACTGTCCGACAGGCTGTTAGTTGCTTCTCCTCTCTGAGACATCCACTCATGGGCCCATGAGCCATCAGGTATTGTTCATTCACTGAAACAGGTGGCTCTATTTGAGATGAAATGTCGGGGCAACACCTCATGTATTAAGTTAGTAGGTCAATTTGACAAATGGTTTCCCAGCTGTGGTGGCAGAATTTTCCACAACACAGCCGTTTGGCTTTACATCGTCATTTTCCGATTGGCAACATAATCAATGTCAATCACATAGTGGTCTGAAACGGAGTAGCAATTCAAAGCTGTCCTTCTTGAATGTTCTATCTCGATAACTAATTCAAAGATATTTGTTGTTGTCGTTGGTCCATTTTGAAACGCTTTGTATGAATTGACTAGATTTGGAATTTAATACATTTTACTTTCACAAATTCCATGATTTCAAGTCTGTTTCTCCTTATTTAAAACCATTCAAAACAAACTATATCCTTATCCCAGGCCCAAAATGTCTGTACAGTGTCCATAACCAAGATAACACCCAGTATACTGAGGTGTGAGAATTAATTAAATGACATGAATCCATGTTTTTATTTCCTCATTTTGGGGTCAATGGAGACTCCTTATATTTATGAATGATGACATTACATTAAAAACTACAGTATCTACTAAAAGTAATGTTCTGTATGTGCTGTGTTATCTTTAAAATCATAAATCAAGTATGTTTTTATATTTTATTTTACCAAACCATCTTCTTCAATCATCGACTGACATTTTTATGAGGCATAACCAGATGTTTATGTGTGTTGGCCTGTTTGTCTTACTCTCTCTTTCTCCTTCTCGCTTCATCCCTCAGCCCCTGAGGAGAAAGGCTGCAAGACAGGAAGTCCCCAAAACGTTCTGGCAATTCTGATCTATGTAATTTCCTGTCATTAAACAAGCATTCTACCAGCACTCTAACTTAACCAGGATCTTGGACTGTTGACAAAAGGAGGGGAAGGTGTGTGGGGGAGGATGTTTGCCCACCTCTCCTCTTCTCCCCCAACCCCAAGACAGGGCCATTGACATCAGCGGTCCTGTACAACCACACAGCAACCCCCCATACCAACAACCAAACTGAAAAAAAGGTTGCCCACAGGATGTCACATTGAATTTCAGGGTCTTTCATTTGGATTTGTAAAAATAAGTAAGGGATTATCTCACTTGTGGTAGAAAACGCTCTCTCTTATGCAAGGGTGTGTACATTAACACAGATGTGCATTTGAGTTGGTGAAGAGGACCTATACAAGAAAAAAATGGGAATATGGAAAAAAGGAGACGGGAGAGAATGTTGTGAATTCCATAGGGTGTATATACCATGCAAAGGGACTATAGTTATTACTTTATCATATGTTGCAGTTGCTCACTATAGCATTCAGTATATGGAACATTGCAAAGCAGCCAAAGGCTATTGTGGCCAATGAACCGAACTGAAAATCCCTCAGAAAAACCAACCACATTAGTATTTTGTCACCTTAACACCTAGCCAATGAGTCCCTCACTACAGAAATGTTCCAACAACTATATGAAGCACTGAATGCAGAAGTTGATTTGACATTGTGCTCATGTTCTGAGGGTTAGCGAGGGGCTAATGAAAAGACGGCTCATTTGCAAGTGTAACGTGACATTCTGCCAGCTTTAACACTGACATAAAAACCTAGTACATATCTGTGAAATTTAGCAGAAGGGTTTGTGCCACTGTCTCTGGTATTCCCTGGATAGTTTGGAGATGTTACTATTGAAGTACATTAATGTGAATTGACTGTACTTTAACTGCCACCCATTCCAATAGGACAGTTTTGACGACTTCAGGTTTTCACCCAAAAATGTGTTCCATGTACAGGTAGTGGTTATTAGCCCCCATTCTGCTAGCATTATCTTTTATAATGTATCCACCGTACTTCTGCTTACTTTAGTTGGGATAGAGTATACCAAGCAAAAATACACACACATTTTCTTCATAATCGTTAGTAGTCATTAATGGGTGTAAAAATCATTCAGTCTCAGCTTAGCTCCGCTTGCTTTAAGAACTCAGTTAATAAGTGCACTGAATGAGTGATGATAATTGTTTAATGAATCCGCTTTAGACACTGCAATCGTTTGCGACGACATTTGTTCTCCGCTTTTGCTCCATATTATCAACAAGTCCTTCAAGTCCTTTTATTTAATTGCAGTGTGTTTGTTCATACTGTTTCAATAAAAAAGTGAAAACACTCCACAAATATACACTGGCTTACGACTGTTTTTTTTACAAAGTATGCGTTGGTATAATTTAAATGTTGTATTGTCTTTGTTGCTCCTTTGTTTCTTAGCTGTTGCTTATCAAATTTGTTTCCATGACACTTTCTAAATAAAAAAAAAATCACAACTCGTAACTCTCCCTAGAATGTCGAACACCAAATAAGTAGTGGTGAAACGGCAAGGAATTAATTAGCTCATGACACTGCGATTTTTACCTCAAACTTTTTCCCACATACTTTAGTGTAAAAGTAGCACACACCACTACCCAGCTTGCAGAAGTCGGAGGCAAAAGCTGATTGGTCCAGTCAGGTAATGCACAAAATTACAACACTGCTCCAGTGAATCAAGACAAACAACAGTCAAATGGTTGTATGGGTTGCTTGAGACCGTTGAGACCGTTGGTTGGCTGTCGACACCCAGGGTGGTTCTCTGACAGTTAGGTGTGTATTTTTTATGATGTGTTGTGGAGTTTTTCGTACGACACTGCTAACTTGGGGCAGCGCTCCAACAGTGAGCTGTGAAGCACACAGAGCTGGCCTGTGTCTTGCTCTCTCCTCCATGTGGTTTTAGGCAGCGTCCCAACGCCCACTGCCCCAGTCCGCCAGCTTCAGCCCCCTTTAGCTCTGCTCTCTCTCTCTCTCTCCACACTGGGAACAATGGAGTCCTTTGAGAGGGAGAAGATGGAGAAGCTATGGGCTGTTGTGAAGCTCACCAGCTCTGCTCTCCTTCTGCCAGTACACATGTAGCCTAAATGGGCTTCCCCCCACGACCCACAGGAGGTGCTACGGCAAATTCTGTACATTGCTCCAGGTTGGAGTCACTTCCTGGGCTGGCCTCATGTTGATGCATGCACTCACATACACATACAGACATATCCAATGTAGATGTACACAACACAACTGTATACATTATAATGTACATTATAATGTACAGAGACAAACATTTGACTCTCATACAACGCATTGGGGAAAGTATTCAGACCTTGACTTTTTCCACATTTTGTTACGTTACAGCCTAATTCTAAAATTGAAAATTAATTATAAAATTCTCTCATCAATCTACACGCATTACCCCATAATGACAAAGCAAAAACAGATTTGTATACATTTTATGCAAAAAAATAAGAATAAACTGAAATAAATATAATACCTAAGTATTCAGACCCTTTACTCAGTACTTTGTTGAAGCACCTTTGGCAGTGATTACAGCCTCAAGTCTTCTTGGGTATGACGCTACAAGCTTGGCACACCTGTATTTGGGGAGTTTCTCCCATTCTTCTCTGCAGGTCCTCTCAAGCTCTGTCAGGTTGGATGGGGAGTGTTGCCGCACAGCTATTTTCAGGTCTCTCCCAAGATGTTAGATTGGGTTCTAGTCCAGGATTTGCCTCGGCCGCTCAAGGACATTCAGAGACTTGGCCCAAAGCCACTCCTGCATTGTCTTGGCTGTGTGCTTAGGATCGTTGTCCTTTTGTAGGTGAACCTTCGCCCCCGTCTGAGTCCATTTGTGGTAAATTCAATTGATTGGACATGATTTGGAAGGCACACACCTGTCTATATAAGGTCTCACAGTTGAGAGTGCATGTCAGAGCAAATAACAAGCCATGAGTTCGAAGGAATTGTCCGTAGAGCTCCGAGACTGGATTGTGTCGAGGCACAGATCTGGGGAAGGGTACCAAAAAATGTCTGCAGCATTGAAGGTCCCCAAGAACTCAGTGGCCTCCATCATTCTTAAATGAGTTTGGAACCACCAAGACTCTTCCTAGAGCTGGGCGCCCGGCTAAACTGAGCAATCGGGGGAGAAGGGCCTTGGTCAGGGAGGTGACCAAGAACCCGATAGTCACTGGCAAAGCTCCAGAGTTCCTCTATGGAGATGGGAGAAACTTCCAGAAGGACAACCATCTCTGCAGCACTCCACCAATCAGGCCTTTATGGTAGAGTGACCAGACGGAAGCCACTCCTCAGTAAAAGGCACATGACAGCCTGCTTGGAATTTGCTCATGTCTAATATAATATCTAGTTGAACTCTTTGACCTGAACGCCAAGCGTCACGTCTGGAGGAAACCTCGAACCATCCCTACGATGAAGCATGGTGGTGGCAGCATCATGCTGTGGGGATGTTTTTCAGCAGCAGGGACTGGAAGACTAGTCAGGATCGAGGGACTTCATGAGGTCCTGAGCGCTCTGGAGCAGGTTTTCATCAAGGATCTCTCTGTACTTAGCTTCGATCATCTTTCCCTCGATCCTGACTAGTCTTCCAGTCCCTGCTGCTGAAAAACATCAGTAAGTAAGTATAGTAAGGTATTTGTTTTCTATTTTTAATACATTTGTAAAAATGTCTAAACCTGTTTTCGCTTTGTTATTATGGGGTATTGTGGCTGTAACGTAACAAAATGTGGAGAAAGTCGAGGGGTGTGAATACTTTCCGATTGCACTGTATACATGCGGGTACATACTGTACAAATACACGCACGCACGTCTGCTGTACACACACAAAGACAAAAGCAACACTCATGCTGAAGCCCAGAGAGGCACAGACAGCCACACAAAAAAATCTGTCATGTCCGTCTGCACACAAATTCACTCAGATACGGCTACCCACCCACACTGAAATGTACACACACATGCAACTCACTGCCTCACATGTACAATATCTCCTTCATAAGCTCCCACTTACGTGTGCAGGTGTAAACATGAGCTTTGTGTATGTGTGAAATAAAGCTTTGTGCTTGTACCCTCCTGCCTGGGTTTTTATGGTTGCTCCCCCCCCCCCCCCCCCCCCCAACCTCACTACTCACACACATGCACAGCCCCCAACCACAGGCCCCTGTCCTGCTCACTAGGTGACGGACTGTTTCACAGGCCTGTAGACTCAGGACGGCAGAACAGAGGGAAAATTTGCAGCACTACAGTAACCCAGGCAAGCAGAAATATTCCAATAGAACGTCCCAATAGATCTTGTGGAGAAAAACAATACATGTACACTAGATTATCCAGCACCCACTATGCAGAAGTGAGTTAATTTGTGACTGGAAATGTGATAGTGTTATAGGCCAGGGTTCATTTCCAACCAGGCGTTGTTGACAATGCACGTTCCCACATTCGCAGAGTTTGAAATTCACGGTAAACGCTGCATATGTCAGCTCAATCGGAAATGACCTTTAAATGTCAAGCACGCTACAACATGCGATCGGATTGCATCCTGGCATTAATGTAAGAACGTTTGTACATGTATGTATGCAAATGTAGGATAAACTCAGCAACAACAAAAAAAGATCATTCGTAAAAATCCAAATAACTTCACAGATCTTGATTGTAAAGGGTTTAAACACTGTTTGCCATGCTTGTTCAATGAACCATAAACAATTAATGAACATGCACCTGTGGTTAAGACACTATCAGCTTACAGACGGTAGGCAATTGTCACAGTTATGAAAACTTAGGACACTAAAAGAGGCCTTTCTACTGACTCTGAAAAACACCAAAAGAAAGATGCCCAAGGTCCCTGCTCATCTGCGTGAACGTGCCTTAGGCATGCTGCAAGGAGGCATGAGGACTGCAGATGTGGCCAGGGTCAATAAATTGCAATGTCCGTACTGTGAGATGCCTAAGACAGCGCTACAGGGAGACAGGACGGACAGTTGATCGTCCTCGCAGTGGCAGACCACGTGTAACAACACCTGCTCAGGATCGGTACAGCCGAACATCACACCTGTGGAACAGGTACAGGATGGCAACAACAACTGCCCGAGTTACACCAGGAACGCACAATCCCTCCATCAGTGCTCAGACTGTCTGCAATAGGCTGAGAGAGGCTGGACTGAGGGCTTGTAGGCCTGTTGTAAGGCAGGTCCTCACCAGACATCACCAGCAACAACGTCGCCTATGGGCACAAATCCACCGTCGCTGGACCAGACAGGACTGGTAAAAAGTGCTCTTCACTGATGAGTCACGGTTTTGTCACACCAGGGGTGATGGTTGTATTTGCATTTATCGTTGAAGGAATGAGCATTCTGTACTCTGGAGCGGAATCGATTTGGAAGTTGAGGGTCCGTCATGGAGCGGTGAGTCACAGCATCATCGGGCTGAGCTTGAAGTCATTGCAGGAAATCTCAACACTGTGCTTTACAGGGAAAACATCCTCCTCCCTCATGTGGTACCCTTCCTGCAGGCTCATCCTGACATGACCCTCCAGCATGACAATGCCACCAGCCACACTGCTCGTTCTGTGCGTGATTTCCTGCAAGACAGGAATGTCAGTGTTCTACCATGGTCAGCGAAGATCCCTGATCTCCCATTGAGCACGTCTGGGACCTGTTGGATCGGAGGGTGAGGGCTAGGGCCATTCCCCCAAAAAATGTCCGGGAACTTGCAGGTGCCTTGGTGGAAGAGTGGGGTAACATCTCACAACAAGAACTGGCAAATCTGGCACAGTCCATGAGGAGGAGATGCACTGCAGTACTTAATGCAGCTGGTGGCCACACCAGATACTGACTGTTACTGTTACTGTTACTTTGTTCAGGGACACATTATTCCATATCTGTTTGTCACATGTCTGTGGAACTTGTTCAGTTTATGTCTCAGTTGTTGAATCACATGTTCATACAAATATTTACACATGTTAAGTTTGCTGAAAATAAACGTAGTTTGCTGAGTTAATTTATAAAATTGTGTTTGTGCTACAAAACAACCTAGCTTGTCCAGCATCTACTGCGCAGAGGTTAGGTGGTCCTCTGTAGCTTAGTTGGTAGGGCATGGTGCTTGCAACACCAGGATCATAGGTTAAATTCACGGGACTACCCGTGGGTAAAATGTTTGTATGCATGACTAAGTCGCTTTGAATAAAAGCTTCTGCTAAATGGCATATACGCTGAGTATACAAAACATTAAGGACACCTGCTCTTTCCATGACATAGACTGATTAGGTGAATCCAAGTGAAAGCTATAATCCTTTATTTATGTCACATGTTAAATCCACTTCAATCAGTGTAGATGATGGGGAGGAGACTGGTAATAACAGGTAATAATAATAAACAAGAATTACGAGGATAATTTATGTTGGTGGTTAGGGGAACTAAAAACAAAGGTTAGGAGAACTAAAACGACAAATGTTAAGTGAATTTACGTAACAGGTTAGGTGAATTGGGTTAGGTTTAGAATAAGGGTTAGGGGAAGGGTTAGCTAAAATGCTACTGTTGTCCCCAACGCAACTTGAGCATGCAACCTTTGGATTGCTACACTGTCGCGGATTACATCCACCCATCCTCCCCGACCAACCTCCCTACTTTCGTTTCTGTCTCGAGTAACTAGACCATTAGTAGGTATCATACGTCTTGGAGGTGCTCAGAAATATGCAAAGTATATTTCGTATGGCTCTGAGGCCAGACTGGAGTTTGAGGTAAACTAGGAAGGTAAACAGGGCACATACATAAATAAAGTCATTTTTCTCACAATCCTCTCACCACAAACGTAGTTATCATATTTTCAAGATACTGCCAGTCTAGAGCGATCAGTGGCTGTGATAAACAAAGATTGGGCCTGCACGGTTGAAAAGAGGGCTGGAAAATGCCAAGCTCTAACAGATCTTAACAATTCTTCATGCTAAATAATTGACCTAGTTGGTAAGGAAGAGGGGAGGACATTGTCTTATGAGTATAACATGATAATATTGTATTGTTAACTCCTCCCTGTACAAATATAACTTTGTGTACCCTGTTAATTATGATCTAAACTCTTGAGAGTATGTAAATACTTCTATTGTTTCGGTAAAAGTTGTAGCTTTTGTTTGTATTGTCATGATTGCTGATATCTGTGGTGTGATTGTCTGGTATATTATGTGTATTGTATATTGTAAAACATTTATTCAAATGTTCATCATAAAAATGAAAATAAACATTTTATAACAGTACTACTTGTTACAGTACTAGTTATGTATACTGAACATGTTCATATGAGGAAATCAGTCAATTTAAATAAATTCATTTGGCCCTAATCTATGGATTTCACATGACTGGGAATACAGATATGCAACTGTTGGTCAAAGATACCTTTAAAAAAATGGGTCTTACAATGCCCTCAGGATCTCATTACGGTATTTTTGTGCATTCAAATTGCCAACAATAAAATGCAATTGTGTTCGTTGTCTGTAGTTTATGCCTGCCCATACCATAACCCCACTGCCACCATGGGGCACTCTATTCACAACGTTGACATCAGCAAACCACTTGCCCACACGACTTAATACATGTGGTTTGCAGTTCATACATGTGGTTTGCAGTTCATACATGTGGTTGGCAAATTCTCGAAAACTACGTTGGAGGTGGCATATGGTAGATAAATTAACATACAATTCTCTGACAACAGCTCTGGTGGACATTCCTACAGTCAACATCCCAACTACACACTCCCTCAAAACTTGTGGCATTGTGTTGTGTAACAAAACTGCACATTTTAGAGTGGGCTTTTATTGTTCCCAATGATCAGATTATTGATATGCCACACCTGTCAGGTGGATGGTTTATCATGGTAAAGAAGAAATGCTCACTAACAGGGATGTAAAGAAATTTGTGCACAACATTTGAGATAAATAAGCTTTTTGTGCGTATAAAACCTTTCTGGGATCTTTTTTTACAGCTCATGAAACATGGGACCAACACTTTACATGTTGCGTTTATATTTTTGTTCAGTGTATATCATTGTATTTGTGTATTTCAAATATACAAAAATGAATTAATAATTTGTATGAATCGATGTTCACTGAGGCAGATAACAAAAGGAGCATATCGAAAGTTCTATCCATCAATTGATTCTTCAAAACGAAGGATGTTAGTTGATTTGGGGGAAATTGAGTTTGAGGAAAACTATGAAGGAAAACATGGCACATACATTAATAAAGTCATTTTATACCAGTCTACTTGTGTATGACATTGTGTATGTGTATTTAAAATATACAACAATTAATTTATGTTTACTTAGGTGGCAAAATAACAAAAAAATAGCATAGAGGGGTTATAATCATTATAAAGATAATTTCACGTTAAAAGTCTCAGCAGACAATAGTATCTATTCTACATGACAAAAAAATAACAGAATATTTCCCGACCATCATTTGGACCAATGTACATTACAATCTTAAGTGGGCACATATTTCCCTGTGTTAGCAGGTCATCCATGTCAAGAATGTGTGCATTTTTCCATGCATGTGGCTAGTATGCCCATATCCTCCACAGGGAGTTGGCATGAATGCCTGGCCTGCTCTGCCGTGGGCTTGATGGGCCAGCGTGTGCACATGAGAGGGAGTGACACATGCCTGAATGTGAAAGTACATGAGATCCTGATGTAATGGAGAGAATGTCAGCCCATAGGCCTTGAGTGCAGCAGACAGCTGGGGCAGAGGGTGTGTGTGTTTGTGCATGGGCGCGCTTGCACGTGTGTCTATGCGTCTGCGTGTATAGGAGACGTGACAGGCAGAGCACTGCTTGTGGTGTGTATGTACAGTACATGTACATTTGTTATGTTTTAAGGGAACTAGGACCATGGGAGTTAGGAGACTTAAGCCCAATTTATGATACAATTTGCCGGGGTGTCTGCAACGTTTAAAAAAATTAAAAGGTATACCAACCTCCACTCCGGACAACACCTAGCTTTTCTACCATCAAAATAGGATTCCAGGACAGGTGGTATGTCTGTTTGTATAAGTGTGTGTTTGTTTTTGTACACGTACATGTCTTTGTGCACATTCGTGTGGGCGTGTCCTTTGGCTGCACATCTGGTGGGCTGGGATATATAGAAGTGTTTTTCTGTTCCAATGACATGACTGTACTGTCATGAGAGGCACGGTTTTGTGCCTGGCAGCTTGGAACATGGATCGCCGTCGTGTGACACTCAGTGTCTGTAAGAGACGCCTATTGTTTGGCCAAAACACTGTACATTGATGGGGCCCTGATACACAGTGGCATTGTAGGCCCTCAGCCCCCCACACTTCTGTGGCTACAGTATGGTGCATGTGTCATTGCCACGAGCCTGTATCTGCCTCGACAGGATACTCTCCCATGCATTTAAATCAGTGGCATGTTTCGTCCCAGTTTTACTGATTTCTCCAACAACAGCTCCATTTCTAAGATCATCCTTTGCCCCATAAAGTCCTAGTAAGTCATATTCAGCCTCAAGATCTGTGAGAGTAGCCTATTTGAAAGGTGCAATTTCCTGGTTGCTAAAATTCTAATAGTTCACCTAATTTCAGTTTGTGACAAAACAAGCGGTCATTGTGTAGAGAATCATTGTACCATCTAAACCGCTGTGAAATATGTTTTCCATAACCAAAAATATTTTCAGCTGTTTAGAGCTGGTGTACAAAATCAAAAGTTAAAGACGCAAAAATGAAATGGAAGAAATGAAGCATAGCAATAGCGCACATAAAACAAATCTACAGCTTCTTAGACTTGCTTTGATTAAGAATGTGAGTTTGGTCGGGTCACCTAGAAAGTTACATATTACACCTTTAAAATTGGGTGAACTTTGCTTTCAGGTCAGAATATATTGGGTCCTGCCCTCTTACTGGTGTAGAAGAAGGATTAAGTAGTGTGTTAACCTTAAAGTAGTAGTGTGTAAAAGTAGTCCTCATCTTGGCAGAGGGCCACTGACATTTATCATATGGTTAACCCGTTGCTCAGAAGTCACAAAAGATGGCATGCATGCACTCGTCTCGACATGTGGTGGCAACATTTGACACACATGATCCCTGCAACTCAGCTTGACAAGTCAAGGGAGGTTGAGCCAAATTGCACAATGTGAGACTTTTATATGAAAGTATAGCTTTTTTTTCTACCTTTTTTTAAAATTAATGATTACGTATTATTCTGATGCTTTTTTTTTGTTACAATAATTGATTGATGTACAAATATACTCGCGAGACGTGAACATTTTACATTTTAGTCATTTAGCAGACGCTCTTATCCAGAGCGACTTACAGTAGTGAATGCATACATTTCATACAATTTCATACATTTTTTTTTTTTTTTTCCTGTGCTGGCCCCCCGTGGGAATCGAACCCACAACGCTGGTGTTGCAAACACCATGCTCTACCAACTGAGCTACAGGGAAGGCTTTAAGCAAACGCAGAACTATTGAGTCAAATTCTACCACACATCCCACAAAAAATGCTCCAATGCTGCGAGACTGACACATCAAGTACATCCATACTTACAGAGTTTACAATTCTGCCATAGCCTATAAATTATCTTTCTTCTCCATGGAATCCCCTTTAGTCAACCGGCACATGCACCTCATAGGCTACTTTTTCTTATATTGCAAAGGTGGGGAGGTCAGGCTCTTGAGCCCAGTTTACAGTCAAGTGTGTGAGAGCAGCAGCAGCTCCAGTCGCGGCCTCTTACTACCATTACAATCTCTAGTTTGGCCTACAGAGTTTTGATATCGGAACAACCCCCTGTGGATAACCAACTGACCGACAACATGAAAAGATCCTCGCCTGCTCATAGATCACATGATAAAAAGCGTCTCCAACGATATGACGGTCTCATGTGTAGGTATTCATATAGCCCTCTCAAAGAATGTTCTGTATGTTGACATGAATATGAAAGCGGGAGATATGCCATGAGAACAGCTACTCTATCAGTGTACTGTAGGTGCTGGATTAATGCAAGGCAGCTTGTGGCTCAATTGACAATTGTTGAGAAAACAGGTCTGGTAAGTGTTGGACGCAATAAAGACATTCCCCAAACAGCCATTGTGGGTTAAATTCGTCTGCTGTGTTTGTTCCTTTCTTTTTTGTCTGTAAACGACGAAAATGAATCCACCAAAGGAACATACAGTACTGCTAAAAAATATTGCATGTTTAAAAATTAAAACATGTAAATAAACACTCATAAGTTATCCAATGTTTGATTGTAGACTACTTGACACAATATACGTTTGTGAAGAAAACAAGGTCAATGTAAGTGTAGACCTATCTAGGATACAACGGATTCAACAAGCCTCCAAATGTTAACCACTTTTACTTATTATAACATTTACTACTATTTTCTACTATCTGCAGTTGTATAATGAACCACATAATTATATATTATCAAACAAAGCAAGGTATTCTTTGATAGATGTAGTCTGCAGCATCAGATGCTGTCAGACGGAGAAAGTGATGTCAATCTTCTTCTATACATTGGGACATAGTGCACTCAGGTGGAGAATGAAGCTAATGCATGTCTAATCAGTGTCTGCAGAACTGCTGGTTTTCATCCTTCCTCCAATCTGGGACCTGGACCGATTTAGACCTGGGACACCAGGGGCCTCATTTATAAAACTGTGCGGAGGATTCACGTCAAAAGATGGCGTAAGGACGAAACACAGAAAGTGCTTACGCACAAAAATATTCGGATTTATAACACACGCCGGTTTCCCTTTATAAATCACAATCAACTCTAAATTTGCCGCACGTGAGCGAGGGTCTTGTCCCACCCTTTTAACGCCCATAGTTGCCTATAAATAGTGAAACGCCCGTAATTAATATTCATCCATACTGACTGCATGACATCAATGATGGCAAATCCCGACAGAAAAGATAAAAAAAAAGAAATTTCACCCCGTGTGAAATGAAAGTTCTTGTAGGGGAAGTTGAAGCATGAAAAAATATATTGTTTGGTGGACACAGTGTGGGCATTACAAATGCCAACAAGGCGTTAGTGGCAGCATGTGGCAGGACACTGTTACTGCTGCTGGCTCAGAAGGTGGGACCCTCTCAGAAATAAAAAAGAAGTGGTCCGACATAAAAGCGGAGGCCATAAGGTGCATAGCCTTACACAGACAAAGTGTTTGTGCCACAGGCGGAGGAAAGGGGACACCGTAGCTCAACCCCCTTGATCAGCGCCTTGCCAGTATTATAGGGGAATCCCTCCTGAGTAGTGACGGAGGTGGAGGGGGACACGGACATGCAAGACGCACCGGATGATCCAGGTATGTAATTAGTGTTCCCTCGTTTGAAAAGAGTACACCAAATGCATTCAAGTTGTGTTTAAACATTTATTTACACAAACAATGGTGACATTTTCTATTGTTTTTAGTCGCTGCGTGTTCCAGCGGGGTCGGTGGTGCAGCAGCTGAGCAGGAGCTGAGTCGCCCAGCCCCGTCTCCACTGCACCTCGTGCGTCACAACCCTCCAGCGGCAGTGTCCTCACAGATGCAGTCCTGAAAATGCAAAGAGACACCATCGATGCTATTAACGAGGTTGCCAAGGAGTTGAAGTGTGGGTGCTTCTCTGTAACGCTGGGCCCACTACAGCAGTGATCCAAGAGAACAGCTCTTGGTAATCGGAACGGGCTCATAAGCCACTCATCATCATTGGCGAGACTTGGAGAGTTCATCAATGAGCTTGACGCCTTGATAAGTTCCTTTCCTGAAGATGGCTCACCTCTCACAGTTCTGGGTGACTTTAACCTCCCCACGTCTACCTTTGACTCATTCCTCTCTGCCTCCTTCTTTCCACTCCTCTCCTCTTTTGACCTCACCCTCTCACCTTCCCCCCCTACTCACAAGGCAGGCAATATGCTTGACCTCATCTTTACTAGATGCTGTTCTTCCACTAATCTCATTGCAACTCCCCTCCAAATCTCCGACCACTACCTTGTATCCTTTTCCCTCTTGCTCTCATCCAACACTTCTCACTCTGCCCCTACTCGGATGGTATTGCGCCGTCCCAACCTTCGCTCTCTCTCTCCCGCTACTCTCTCCTCTTCCATCCTATCATCTCTTCCCTCTGCTCAAACCTTCTCCAACCTATCTCCTGATTCTGCCTCCTCAACCCTCCTCTCCTCCCTTTCTGCATCCTTTGATTTTCTCTGTCCCCTATCCTCCAGGCCGGCTCGGTCCTCCCCTCCTGCTCCGTGGCTCAACGACTCACTACGAGCTCACAGAACAGGGCTCCGGGCAGCCGAGCGGAAATGGAGGAAAACTCGCCTCCCTGCGGACCTGGCATCCTTTCACTCCCTCCTCTCTACATTCTCCTCTTCTGTCTCTGCTGCTAAAGCCACTTTCTACCACTCTAAATTCCAAGCATCTGCCTCTAACCCTAGGAAGCTCTTTGCTACCTTCTCCTCCCTCCTGAATCCTCCTCCCCCTCCCCCCCCTCCTCCCTCTCTGCGGATGACTTCGTCAACCATTTTGAAAAGAAGGTTGACGATATCCGATCCTCGTTTGCTAAGTCAAACGACACCGCTGGTCCTGCTCACACTGCCCTACCCTGTGCTTTGATCTCTTTCTCCCCTCTCTCTCCAGATGAAATCTCGCGTCTTGTGACGGCCGGCCGCCCAACAACCTGCCCACTTGACCCTATCCCCTCCTCTCTTCTCCAGACCATTTCCGGAGACCTTCTCCCCTACCTCACCTCGCTCATCAACTCATCCTTGACCGCTGGCTACGTCCCTTCCGTCTTCAAGAGAGCGAGAGTTGCACCCCTTCTGAAAAAACCTACACTCGATCCCTCCGATGTCAACAACTACAGACCAGTATCCCTTCTTTCTTTTCTCTCCAAAACTCTTGAACGTGCCGTCCTTGGCCAGCTCTCCTGCTATCTCTCTCAGAATGACCTTCTTGATCCTAATCAGTCAGGTTTCAAGACTGGGCATTCAACTGAGACTGCTCTTCTCTGTGTCACGGAGGCTCTCCGCACTGCTAAAGCTAACTCTCTCTCCTCTGCTCTCATCCTTCTAGACCTATCTGCTGCCTTTGATACTGTGAACCATCAGATCCTCCTCTCCACCCTCTCCGAGTTGGGCATCTCCGGCGCGGCCCACGCTTGGATTGCGTCCTACCTGACAGGTCGCTCCTACCAGGTGGCGTGGCGAGAATCTGTCTCCGCACCATGCGCTCTCACCACTGGTGTCCCCCAGGGCTCTGTTCTAGGCCCTCTCCTATTCTCGCTATACACCAAGTCACTTGGCTCTGTCATATCCTCACATGGTCTCTCCTATCATTGCTATGCAGACGACACACAATTAATCTTCTCCTTTCCCCCTTCTGATAACCAGGCGGCGAATCGCATCTCTGCATGTCTGTCAGACATATCAGTGTGGATGACGGATCACCACCTCAAGCTGAACCTCGGCAAGACGGAGCTGCTCTTCCTCCCGGGGAAGGACTGCCCGTTCCATGATCTCGCCATCACGGTTGACAACTCCCTTGTGTCCTCCTCCCAGAGTGCTAAGAACCTTGGCGTGATCCTGGACAACACCCTGTCGTTCTCCACTAACATCAAGGCGGTGACCCGATCCTGTAGGTTCATGCTCTACAACATTCGCAGAGTACAACCCTGCCTCACACAGAAAGCGGCGCAGGTCCTAATCCAGGCACTTGTCATCTCCCGTCTGGATTACTGCAACTCGCTGTTGGCTGGGCTCCCTGCCTGTGCCATTAAACCCCTACAACTCATCCAGAACGCCGCAGCCCGTCTGGTGTTCAACCTTCCCAAGTTCTCTCACATCACCCCGCTCCTCCGCTCTCTCCACTGGCTTCCAGTTGAAGCTCGCATCCGCTACAAGACCATGGTGATTGCCTACGGAGCTGTGAAGGGAACGGCACCTCCATACCTTCAGGCTCTGATCAGGCCCTACACCCAAACAAGGGCACTGCGTTCATCCACCTTTGGCCTGCTGGCCCCCCTACCTCTGAGGAAGCACAGTTCCCGCTCAGCCCAGTCAAAACTGTTCGCTGCTCTGGCACCCCAATGGTGGAACAAGCTCCCTCACGACACCAGGACAGCGGAGTCAATCACCACCTTCCGGAGACACCTGAAACCCCACCTCTTTAAGGAATACCTAGGATAGGATAAAGTAATCCTTCTAACCCCCCCCCCCCCCTTAAAAGATTTAGATGCACTATTGTAAAGTGGTTGTTCCACTGGATATCATAAGGTGAATGCACCAATTTGTAAGTCGCTCTGGATAAGAGCGTCTGCTAAATGACTTAAATGTAAAATGTAAATGTAATTGGCCAGTAAATTTAGCTGGTCTCTGAAAATTCACTCACTCTGAATTCTTCCATTCGCCAAATCTTCCAACAGTGCCAAAGCAGCCATTGTGCGTCATTACGCATTGTAATTGCATGCCTTTTTATATCCACCCATTTGATTGTCACAGCTACCCAATTGCGTAACACCTTCAGGTGTGGTGATTACCCTGATTGTAACTGACAACGACAGGGCCATTATCACATTGACAGTGCTGCGCAACGAACATGTGATAACAATATATGAAACTGTACACTCGTATCTGCCCAACTGAGGCATTGTAAACGGCATCAGTTTAACTCCGGGATCGGTGTCCCATCCACTGGACGGTTGAGCTAACGTAGTCCAATGCAATTAGCATGAGGTTGTAAGTAACAATAACATTTTCCAGGACATAGACATATCTGATATTGGCAGAAAGCTTAAATTCTTGTTAATCTAACTGCACTGTCCAATTTACAGTAGCTATTACAGTGAAATAATACCATGCTATTGTTTGAAGAGTGCACAATTTTGAACATGAAAAGTTATTAATAAACAAATTAGGCACATTTGGGCAGTCTTGATACTAAAATTTGAACAGAAATGCAATGATTCATTGGATCAGACTAAAACTTGACAGGAGAATGTGTGGTCCTCCACGGACACGTTGACCCATACCTACGCACATAAACTGGAGAAATGAGAAACTGCGACTCTGATGGCATAAGGATGAAACTCGAGAAACGCTTTGAAATTGATACCATTGTGTAAAATAAATACAAATATTACCTCTCACGTATTATATAGGAAGAGTTCCCTGGAGTGCACACAAAAAAAAACACACAAAAAACATGACTTAGGATAATAAATACAAACAGAGATTTCTGTTTTTGCTAAAGAACCCCTCAGATATGTTGTCCAGTTTAATCGGGAATCGTATTTCATTGGATCTGTAATTATTAAACAATACTTGCATGTTATGAAATGTATTCTCATAAATAATAAGGCGAACAGTAGGACAAATTACATTTAGAAAGTGGCATACGCCTTCTTTTGTGCCTACGCAACATTTATAGATGAGGCCCCAGGTGAGTGGGCTTTGATTAGTCAATGACATTACAATGACTTGATTAAAATCACCAGGGAGAAAATAAAATCTGCAGCACTGCTTACCTCAAAGGCACGGATTTGATTACCCCTGAAATAAGAGAGATTTGGTGAGTCTAAAAAATAGTAGTTCTGCTAGGTCAGTTGCAGCCTTCAGGAAGGCGTTGTTGGAATTTTTTGTTTAGAGGTGACAATCCAGATGCATAATTTTATCTAGGGTCTATTTGAATGTGCAGTCAATTTTACTGTGTTGTTGATGAGCTGATGAGAACTTAACAATTAGGCACCAAACTTGTCAATTTTGTCAAACCAACCAACAGAAGCCAAACTCTATTAGAAACTGTATTCGTAAGGGCAGTCCCACCTATGCAATAACAGGGAAAACACTGGCCTATTTATTTTTGTTCACTCCAGCTCATTTGTATGTTATAGTGGACATTTATTGCAAATTGGAATGAAATTGCAATCCACATGTGGATAAGTTGAATTTCATACAGAATTTATGACATTCAATCGGCTGCATTTTAATATATAGAGTTCATTAATTGCACTGTTGTAATGTGTATTGTGTGTTGACCAGGCCTAAGCAAAGCTGCAAAACGTCAGCACATCTTGAATATAGCCCTGACTTTTTTTCTCTCGTAGCCCAACAAACCTGTTGTCGATTGGTCCTACATTTCTGACCTCCACATTGCAGCCAATCAACACTTAGGAAACAATTCTGTTATGGCACAATAAGGAAGACAATAACAGATGCAAGCCTACAACTGAAGAATACCCAAAGCTTTATTCAAGATTAATCTAAAGGAAAGTATGTTGAAAAATTGTAAATACCTTAAGAATATCAACTGCATAGCAGCTACTGCATTCAAATGCCTGTAATGTCATCGATGTGAACCCTCTTATCATTGCTCAGTTAGCTAACTTTAGCTAAAGCATTCGTTAGCTAGCCACACGTTTGTTGTGTTAACGGTCAATGACAGCTGGTAGATTGGCTGTAGAATTATTATCGGTGTGTTTCAGTTGTATTATTAGCTGTATTGCTATCTAACTGGCGAGTGGAATGGGTCCGCAATGAGTTTGCAGCCAAGTGACCTTTTGAGTTGATAGCTACAGCTTGAGGTGTTCTCGTTAGCCAGTTTGCAAGTGCAAGCTAACCGTAACGTTGATGCGACTAATGTGCAGCTGATGATAGCTTACGTAGGGTAACCGTGTTGAAATAACTAACGTTAGCTAGTTAGTATGTCAATATCGGAAACCTGGTTTGTTTTGAAGATAGATAGTTAACGTTAAAGTGATGCAGCAGGCGATCCAACAAGAATATGTGGATAGAACATTGTGATATGAAACTTGATTTGGTATCTAGCTATAGTTATCTATCCATACAATTAAGGCTGGTGTTGTTTGGATGAGGTAACAGTACAGCACAGGCTCTGCTATGACACGGTATGTGTCGACTGGGCCTCAATCTTAATTTAGCTACATTAACTCAAGTGATCACCAATCTCATGAAAATAAATCAATTTTAACATTCAGATAACATTTTGTAAGGTCTGACTAGGCCTATCGTGAAGCATGAGCCCCATTGTTAACAATAATGGCTAGCCCTATCTAGTTAGCTTTTTCTGTCTGTCTAGTGACTAGTCTGTGCATTAGCCTCGATATCTAACGTTACCCTTGTCTTTTTGTCTTGACTAGTGCATTAGCTAATAGTTAGATTTCAATTGAATTAGTTAACAAAGACCTTTGTGCTACAAAACATTTAAAAGTCATGGTAACTTTCATACATTACTAATCAAATATGACTGGTACTGTCAAACAGTTAACGTTAGGGATTCATCATCCAAACTATTGCCAAATTTACTGTACATTTAGTAAAATTGTTACAATAACCTACTAATCGGTCCAAATGACCTTGACAAAAGCTTCTCCCCTGGTCCTGCTTTGCATGTGTTCCTGACCCCGATGTTAGACACTGACAGAATGTTTCCAACTGTAGTTCTGGTCGTTCTTCTCTGCCGTCATTGCGTTGCCATTTTCTTCGAATAGGGGCTCCAAAGATAAAGGTGAGCTTGCAAAGAAACACGTCTGTTTCTACTACAGTAAGATTGTCAGGTCATGTACAATGATGTTTTGCTGCTACTCTCTTACTATTTTCTTTATTAATATATATGTTTGTCTCTTCTTACAGACAGAAGCCTGGTCAAAAATGATGCAGTGAGCCCTGCATCGATTCTGAAGATGGTAAGCATGCGGTGGACTACTTCAGCCTAAATCCAATTGAAATGTGTTGTTTTATCATATCTATCCTCAGGTTTGTAACACAAAAAATGTAGTTTAGGTCACTCCCTTATCTGAAAATACAAATGTAAGTAAGTGGTTTTCAAGACCATGTGACATACCAAGCATTTAACCTGTCTTTCACATCCACAAGGCGTAACTGCAAATAACATATAGGCTCACCAATAAAATGTTATTTGTCACATGCTTTGTAAACAACAGGTGTGGACCAACAGTGAATGCTTACTTATGGGCCCTTCCCAACAATGCAGAAAATAGAGAAGTAATAGAAAAGTAAAACACGTAATGGATACACAATGAGAAACGATAATTTGGCTATAATCAAGGGGTACCACTACAAGGTAATTTAGCAGTGGAGGCTGCTTGGGGGAGGACGGCTCATAATAATGGCTGGAATGGAGTCAATGGAAAGGCACGTGTTTAATACCATTCCATTGAATCCATTCCACCCATTATTATGAGCCGTCCTTCCCTCAGCAGCCTCCACTGGATATGTACATATAACTAGGAATAAATTGACAGATGGTAGCAGCAGCATATGTGATGAGTCAAAACATTTAGTGCAAAAAGGGTAAATGCAGACAGTCAGGGTAGCTATTTTACTTTACTAAATAGTTAAGTAAACACTTAGCCAAATAGCTGCTCTTATCTGGATAGTACATGACTTTACCAGTCAAAGGTTTGGACATACCTACTCATTCAAGGGTTTTTCTGAATTTTTTACTATTTTCTACATTGTAGAATAATAGTGAAGACATCAAAACTATGAAATAACACACATGGAATCATGTAGTAACCAACAAAGTGTTAAACAAATGAAAATATATTTACGATTCAAAGTAGCCATCCTTTGCCTTAATGACAGCTTTGCACACTCTTGGCATTCTCTCAACCAGGTTCACCTGGAATGCTTTTCCAAAAGTCTTGAACGAGTTCCCACACATGCTGAGCACTTGTTGGCTGCTTTTCCTTCACTATGCGGTCCAACTTATCCCAAACCACCTCAATTGGGTTGAGGTCGGGTGATTGTGGAGGTGGGTTGGGTCAATGTCCTGTTGAAAAACAAATGAAAGTCCCACTAAGCGCAAACCAGATGGGATGGCGTGGCGCTACGCTACAGAATGCTGTGGTAGCCATGCTGGTTAAGTGTGCCTTGATTTCTAAATAAATCACTGACAGTGTCACCCGCAAAGCACCTCCACACCATCACACTTCCTGCTTCACGGTGGGATCCACACATGCGGAGATCACCCATTCACCTACTCTGCATTTCACAAAGACACGGCGGTTGGAAACAAAATTCTCAAATTTGGACTCATCAGACCAAAGGAGATTTCCACTGGTCTAATGTCCATTGCTTGTGTTTCTTGGCCCACGCAAGTCTCTTCTTCTCATTGGTGTCATTTAGTAGTGGTTTCTTTGCAGCAATTCGACCATGAAGGCCTAATTCAAACAGTCTCCTCTGAACAGTTGATGTTGATGTCATTTCTCTTTGCTTATTTGAGCTGTTCTTGCCATAATATGGACTTGGTATTTTACCAAATAGGGCTATCTTCTGTATACCACCCCTACCTTGTCACTTGTGATTGGCTCAAAGGCATTAATTTGTGGCGTTTCTTTCCTTAACTTTTAACTGTTAATTGAAATGCATTCCAGGTGACTACCTCATGAAGATGGTTGAGAGAATGCCAAGAGTGTGCAAAGCTGTCCTCAAGGCAAAGGGTGTCTACTTTGAAGAATCTCATAAAATATTTTGATTTGTTTTAACACTTTTTTACTTGCGGCATGATTCCGAATATGTTATTTCATAGTTTGTCTTCACTATTATTCTACATTGTAGAATAATAGTGAACATAAATAAAATCAAACTTGAATAAGTAGGTGTGTCCAAACTTTTGACTGGTACTGTATATTAATGAAAGTATTCAGAGCCGTTAACTTTTTCCACATTTTGTTACATCACAGCCTTATTCTAAAATCTACACACAATACCCCAAAATGAAGCAAAAACTTTTTTTAGAAATGTTTGCTAATTTATAAAACAAACAGAAATCACATTTACATAAGTATTCAGACCCTTTACTCAGTTGAAACACTTTTGGCAGCGATTAAAGCATAGAGTCTTCTTGGGTATGACACTGCAAGCTTGGCACACCTGTATTTGGGGAGTTTCTCCCATTCTTCTTTGCAAATCCTCTCACGCTCTGTCAGGTTGGATGGGGGGCTGACGATGTTCGATCGGGTTCAAGTCCGGGCTCTGGCTGGGCCTCTCAAGGACATTCAGAGACATGTCCCAAAGCCACTCCTGCGTTGTCTTGGCTGTGTGCTTAGGGTCGTTGTCCTGTTGGAAGGTGAACCTTCAACCCAGTCTGAGGTCCTGAGCAGGTTTTCGCCAAGGATCTCTCTGTACTTTGCTTCGTTCATCTTTCCCTCGATCCTGACTAGTCTCCCAGTCCCTGCCGCTGAAAAACATCCCCACAGCATGTTGCTGCCACCATGCTTCACCGTAGGGACAGTGCCAGGTTTCCTTCAGACGTGACGCTTGGCATTCAGGCCAAAGAGTTCAATCTTGGTTTCATCAGACCAGAGAATCTTTTTTCTCATGGTCTGAGAGTCTTTAGGTGCCTTTTGGCAAACTCAAAGCAGGCTGTCATGTGGCTTCTGTCTGGCCACTCTTACCATAAAGACCTGATTGGTGGAGTGCTGCAGAGATGGTTGTCCGTCTGGAAGGTTCTCCCATCTCAACAGAGGAACTCTAGAGCTCTGTCAGTGACCATCAGGTTCTTGATCACCTCCCTGACCAAGGCCCTTCTCCCCTGATTGCTCAGGCCGGGCGGCCAGCTCTAGGTAGAGTCTTGGGGGTTCGAAATTCTTCCTTTTAAGAATGATGGAGGCCACTGTGTTCTTGAGAAACAAGCTCCGACTGGGAAAAATATTTTTGAACGGTCATCCAATTCGGAATTCCAAGTCAGTAACTCTGACATCTTTTTAGAGCTCAGACTTTCTGACTTGAAGATCACCGACATCATGATTTGACCTTGAGTTCCCAGTTGTCTTGCACCGATCGAACAACTTGGGAAACTAATTAGTGAAATAAATGAAAGCCTCACCAGGTAGCTACACATCTATTTTAGTTTCACTGTGCGCTCATTCAAAAAACAATATTTTTTTCCTTTTCCACAAACCATCTTTACGTGTTGCTTGATATGAGCAAGTTAACCCAAATGTATCAAAGAATAGGTCATGCTTCCACGATTTAGTTAGTGACTACTGCCTGGCCAGTGATCTAGCCAGCTGCATTTCAGTAATTACCTATCCTCCTAAATGCGGTGGTTGAAAATATTTGCCTGAAAATGAACTAGTCACCAGTTATTGTTGCCCGTGGTGTAATCATGTCTAACCCAGTTGGCTAATGTAGCATGTGTGCCCTTGAGCTCCAAAGACTAGATAGCTGTGTTTTTTGGCGTCCACGATTAGTTAGCTAGTTGGCTACTTCATGGCCAGTGTAACCCCTAGATTCTTGACTGTCGCTACTTTTCAGGACAGATACGCACACACACGATCATTGGGTTCAGGCGAGTTTATTGTAGTCTTCTTTGCCATGATCATAAATGAAAGGGAACTCAAATATCGCTGCAACGTTGAATTTAACACCAGACCAATACCAGGAGAGGGTGTTAGAACAATTTATTAGAGCCTTGAATAGAGACATAACATCTTGGAACTTATTCCCTTTTAGAATGAGAATATAATATTTTGTCGTACTTCTTACAAATACATGCAGGTGAAAACTGCTCCTGCTACACCAGCATGCTAGCTACCCAGCTACATTTGTCAGTAAATAACCTTCTAAATGCGATGGTCACTGGATAAACTAGCTGTGAGTTGAACATAGTTGGCTAAAATCTAACTAGTAACCATTTTGTTTCTGCTCATGGTGGAATTAAATCTAACCTGCTGGCTCCTGAAGCCTATAGTATTAGATGGGGCCGTGACGTTCTATCTGTGGAAAAAAACAACCTGTGGTTACCCCATTGGTTCACAGCAAAAACCTTTTTCAGCTGAGCTGTTTTATAAGAAAACGGCTTATATTAATCAAACACTGTAGCTAGCTAGCAAGCCCTCATCGGCGACAATGTTATAGGGTCACGGGAATGTCAGATTTGTATTTTAATTTTATGTAAACTGTCAATAGGCAGGTTTCCATTGACCCAGGTTTATTGGACAAAAGCAATGTTGCAAAAAAACAAGAATTGCGATGTGTAATCGAAACGGCAGGTATAGGCTAAGTTGTCTGAAGATGGACAACATTTTTATTTGGTCGACAGGGTGGATTTTTCTGTTGTCAAACTTTCTTTATTGCGACAAATTATGATTTCCAAATCATTGTGAAGGTATTTTAACATTTTACATTTTAGTCATTTAGCAGACGCTCTTATCCAGAGCGACTTACAGTAGTGAATGCATACATTTCATTTCATGCATTTTTATTTTTTTTTTTTGTACTGGCCCCCCGTGGGAATCGAACCCACAACCCTGGCGTTGCAAACACCATGCTCTACCAACTGTGCCACAGGGAAGGCTATGGTATGCCGGGCATGTGATGTTGTCGGCAATTTATTGTGTAATTTGCCTAAATGGGTAACGGAAACACTTCAACCACATTTTTTTTATTGGACACTAGGTTGTAATTATTATATATTTTTTAGGTGTGACGCCATTACATCCAGCTGTTTTGATCGACACAAGATGGGTAAATGGAAACGCATCCTAGAAGGAAATTGTCATATTTTCAATGCAAACTTTCTAAATGTCAACAAAATAAATCACTGCACAAGTTAATGGAAACATAGCTATTGAAGTTGGTGGTTACTACTGGGTTCAGATCCGAGGTGAGAGAAATTGTCCGCCATGTTTTGTGTTTTGGTAAGGGCTCAGAGTGATGTCACGCACTTAAGAAGGCTCAACCAATCACCCGACGGGTTCTATGTCGAGACTAATGAATATTCATGAAATTGCCCCCCTCCCACCAATAAATCAAATAGTTTTTGTCTCCATGCAAAACTTCACAATTTGTTCACTCCTACCAATGAGACATGGTAGTCATTACTATGGCAATTCAAGATGGCGCTCCCCATACCTCTAATAAACATTTTTCAAGATCAAAATACAAAAAATAGATGTTTCTATATTACAAGCACATGTTTAGTATCAGTGGATTGAATACATCTCTTTGCTTAGCTTTAATTCCTGAAGTGTTTGTATTCCCCTTTATGGTAAAAACAAATTACATACATTTTTATAAAATTTGTAAAATAATAATCAAGAAATTATTAAATAGTTTGACAACCCTGTTTGTAAGCTTTTAAATGATAAAAATCTCAACCGTTTATCTTTTCCCGTGATGAATACGACATGGCTGTCTGGGGTATGTAAAATAGGTCAACTTTGAGCACCTTTTATCTCTAGACTGTTTTGGCATTCAGGTACAAAAAGTCACTTTCTAAACACTTCTACAAATTTGTATGAAAGGTTTCGTTCAAATAAAAAGGGGTGTTATCAAAAAGTGATTGAATTCAAATGGATTTTCCCAATACATATCTTATTGGCACATAAGTATCGTGCTCATATCGTGAGATCCTTGGCAATTCCCAGCCCTTGTTTTGAAGCTATAGTTGAACTAAGTCCAAAAATGTATGTACCAATTCCACATTGACGTTGTCGTGCGAGCAGGCAAATAGGAATGTTGAGCCCTGACTAGTGTGATTTGAGCTGTCAATATGGGGCTAAATGGATATTAAATGACAGGATCTTAATTTGTATATCTGTTCAATCATAGGTCTGAGCTGAGAGGTTCTCCCACCTGCTGATCCCTGCAAAAGGTTGCTGTGTCAGAAGACTCCAAAGAGACGAGTACGCAGCTTCCCAAGGCCATGGAAGACTCTCACACTTTATACATCTCAGAGTTGGGAGATGATGACAATTTAGAGGAGGAGGAGATGGAGGATAAGGCGCTTGAGGAAACTCACTGCAGTCTTTATTTAATGTCCATGGAAACGGATGAGCTGGCAGATTCAAGCAGAAGTTGCCAAAAACCTGAGGCCAAAGGCTGTGACCTGAAGCAGGATTTAGGATCGGTCTCCCATTCAACAACCCCTGAGCTCCCAGAGGATCCTGACCATGACCCTGATATAGAGCTCCAGGACTCATTTCCCTGCCAATTCTGTGAAAGAAATTTTACCAGCAAGCAAGGCTTAGAACGTCACATACACATCCACACATTAGCTAACCACCACACACACATATTTAAGTGTAAGTACTGCAGCAAGTCCTTTGGCTCAAAAATTGGCCGGCGACGGCATGAGAGGAGACATGAAAATGCAAAGGCAAGGCCTGGATCTTTAATAAAGCCTGTGGAGCCTCTAAGTTCTGCCCTACAGCGCAACGGTCCAGAATGTGGTTCTTCTCCCAGTAGCTCCGGTGCCTCTGTTTTGGCACACAGAGAACAGGCGTCTACGTCAGATGAACATGGAGAATTACAGGTTGGTCACACTTGCAAGTATTGCAAAAAGGTTTTTAGCACACATACAAACATGCGACGACATCAGCGCAGGATCCACGAGCGCCACCTCCGGCTCAAAGGTAAGGAAGCCCCACTGTTGCAAGAAGCAAAACATCCAAAGCTACCCCCTATTAAATCTCAACAGGATACCAACAACACAAGCCCAGTAGCAGTTCTTGAGATCGAAAGTGACCAAGAGGAGCAATATATGCTGGATATCTCTGGTAACATCTCTGAGAACCTCAGCTTTTATATAGATGGGAATATTGTATCAACAAGCACTGTCAGCGGCTGTGAGGTAGTTGAAGTGAACTCTGGATCTGCTACTTTAGTTGGACTAAATACTGTGATTATTAATCCTGCCCAGATCAGTCAGGCTCTTAAAGTAGAGACTGCTACTCACACAGGAAAAGGGATACCTGGTCAACCCTTGACAAAAAGGAGAACTGCCACACCACCTCTTCTACCCCAAATCAAAACTGAACTAGAATCGGAAGTTGTTGTGTCCTCCTCTTCTTCATCATCAATTGTGTCATCTTTGATAGAAAGTCTCATTCCTCAGAACACCGAGTCTACTATCCTTCAGAGAGAGAGAACAGTTTATCTGTCACCTAAGCTGAAACAGCTCTTACAGATGCAAGATTGCCTCAAACCCAGCTTTGCCCTGATCACAGAAGGCCAGAAGCTGTGTTCACCACTTTCCCTGACTGTCCTCCCAGCAGGATTGGGGAGGTTTAAAAGAAGGACAGGGTCTCCCCCAAACTCACCACAACAAAGCCCTATGTCGAATGTTGAAAGCACAACAACAGATGTGGGTGTTTCTATTGCTGTCAATGCCCCAACGTCAGAGAGCCAATGCAGTTCACCCGCATGCAGTTTATCCAGCAATGATGAGAGTGAGATCTCCAACAGTCCACCAGTAAACGATGCAATGACAACTCGTGTCTTGCAAGAGGGATGGTCCCCAATGAGTGGGGGTAGTTCCTGCAACCAGCAACCTTTGGACCTCTCAAATGCTGTCAAGAAAAGTGAAGACGAAGACCTGCGGGAAGCTGTGTTGGACTTGAGTGTGCACAGAAAGAGTGCAGATGATTCAGAAGCAAAGAGAATTTTAGTTACACAGCCCTTAAATAAAAAGAGGAAGCCAAACACCAGCATGTTGGAGAAGGTGCTGATGAATGAGTACGCAAACCTAGAGGTTGCTGCAGAGCAAGAATTAAGTATATTAGAAAATCATGATGCACCGTTAGTTACAGACTTTGCCATAGTTGCTGCTTCGGATATGTCACCTGCTACTGAAGGCGAGGTGTTCGGATTAACTTTGCCCTCTGCAGCACTTAGTCCATCCCCTTCCTCTCTCGCTTCAGTCACCAGGCAATCGATCCCATCATGCACCATAGCACTTGCTTCCCCATCTCCACATCCAGTCTTACCCACTGCTCCGTCGCTAATTACTGTTTTAGCACCACCAACATCTTCCTCTAGCAATTCCACAAATCAACCTATCCTTCAAGTATTGGCCCCTAAGATATCTCCTATAATCTGCACTGAAAATTCATTGAATTCAGCTGAGTGTGAGTGGAGAGCTGCTTTGCCAGATTGGGCTACCTCTAATTCTGCAAGCCAACTTGCCATCTGTAAACCCCTTGACCCAACTCTCAATCTACAAGGGCATGTGTTTCTCACAGATCACACTATAAATCAAATAGCTCTGAACACTACCACAGTTGAATCCAACATTGGATTTGAAGTGCCAACATGCTCTCCAGCTTTAACTCTAAACGATTCCCTTATCAACTCCTTTGACATTACTAGTAATACTGTTTTAATTGAATGCACAGTTGCTCTTGAAACCCCAGAGAACCTTGTCCCTACCACAATTGCTTTCCAAGAAAATAATTTTGAAACCACAGCACCTGCGCAAATTGTCATAAATCAGCAGCAGCTTCTATCCTTGCCTGATGAAACCGTTGACCCTACTATTTTAGTATCTTCTTTAGAGCAATCGGTTACCCTTTCAGCGCTGTCTGCAGTCATATCTGAATGTCCAACTCGTCAAGAATCCATTTCCTCCCCTGTTCCTGCCATTATTAAAAAGGAATCTAACCAAAAGGTAGTATCAGAGGACATATCTATCTGCCCCTCTAAAACGGCACCTCCCTTTGAGGGCACAAGTCAAGTGGAAGAATCCTCAAATGAGTCCCTCTCCAAGCTACAAGAGACTTTCACTAAGGAATTCATATGCAATGTATGTGATAAGCTTTTTCATTCAATGAAGGAACTGGGTCATCATGTAAGTGAGCATTCTGATGAATGGCCATACAAATGTGAGTTCTGTGTGCTGCTCTTTGGGAAGCCCACGGCATTGCTTGATCACAGGTCAACTCTCCATGGCGTCGGCAAGAGCTATGTTTGCGGCGCATGTACAAAGGAATTTGCTTATCTTTGCAACCTGAAACACCATCAAAAGGAGTTGCACCCTGGCCAGGAATGCAAATACACAGAGGAAGAAAATGGCAAGCTACGACCCCAGAATTACAACAATGCAACAAAAGTTAGCACAGAGGCTTTGTCCTACTGTGCCATGGCGGAGTCCAATAAACCTGTCATAAAAGATGAGGGAGAATTAGATGACGCTACTGAGGAACTCTTTACCACAATCAAGATAATGGCTTCTGAGGGAGGTAAACCCAAAGGCCTGGATGTTTGCCTTGGCATCAACCAACACTATCCCAGTTTTAAGCCGCCTCCGTTTCCCTATCACAACCGGACACCTGTTGGCTCTGTAGCCTCAGCTACCAACTTCACGACCCACAACATCCCACAAACCTTCAGCACTGCTATCCGATGCACTAAATGTGGCAAAAGCTTTGATAACATGCCAGAGCTGCACAAACACATTCTTGCCTGTGCAAATGCCAGTGACAAAAGACGCTACACACCCAATAAGAACCCCATTCCTCTTCGTCACTTTGCAAAAGCCCAAAATGGAGTACTGTCCTCTACTAATTCCACAAATGGCCAAAATGCTCTACACACGGCAAGTCAAACAAATCGTCCCAAACTCAATCAGGAGCCACCTACCAAGTTGAAGCTTAATGCACTCAACAAAAGGAAAAAACAGCTGGTACAGAGGGCCATTTCACAGAGGAGTAAGTCTACCTCTTTGACAAAGAAAACCTCTTCTCTAGTGGATGAGGAGCAAGAGATCTATGTCTGTCCACATTGCATTAGAGAATTCACATACCGCCGCAGCCGAACCAAGCACATGGCCGTCTGCCCCAGGAAACCTGCTGCCAAAGAGGCCAAGAAAAGAAAAGATGGCAGTATCTCTTACACTAAGGAAAATAACGGCCACCTTCGCAGAGAAGTCCTTCATTTGGAAGAGAAATCTGACCATGAACAGAAAAGCAGAGCCCATAGTTCTAGTCCAACAAAGAGGACAGTCATATTACCAGCTCATAAAGTCCTGTCAAACAAAAAAAGTAAATCCATCATTGCATTGGCAAGTGTCCAAACACCGCAAGAGGCACCCAAACTGACTGCATTGTCTCTTGTTCGTCCTTTCAACTCCCCACATCGTCAAGGCAGTAGGATGCAGCATGGTGTAAAGGAAATTCGTTCTAACATTACAATGGTGAAATCCCACCAACAACAACCACAGGTGGATGAGCACCCCTGCAGTCAGAGTGGAAGGGTGAGGGGACCAGTGACCCGCAGTCTACAGCAGATTGTTGTCACAGCTTCAGCAAAGGAAGAACAGCTGACCAGTCAGGAGCCACCAAGGGATCTGCAGGTATTCTATGCATGAATGCATGGCTAGCATGACAATTTTCTACCCTTCTCCCGAAGTGTGCACTCATACATATTCCCCCTCATGGATTTAAAAAGAACGGAGTGGTGTGAGGAATATGGTCGAGACTCATCTCCAGCCATGCTTGCATCAATCCAATACTTTTGAATACATGAGGAATGAGTGAACAAGTGTGGCAGGTAGCTTAGCAGTTAGAGCATTGGGTCAGTAACCGGAAGGTTGCTAGTTCGAATCCCTGAGCCAACGAGGTGAAATCTGTCGATCTGCCCTTGAGCAAGGCACACGTAACCCTTAATGCAGTGTTTTCCACAAGTACATGGAGTAGCCAGCCAAATAGAAAAAGTTGCCAGCCAGGGAGTTCCGGGCTGGGGGGGGTCCATCGTAGCCTAGTTAAATAAAGGTTAAATAAATATAAAAAATGTAAAAGCCTGACGATCACACTAAATTCACTAATATGAAAGCCAATGATGAATTTTCTAACTTCCGCTTTACCTATGTGGTTTTTGGCCCAACCCATTGGTTTCTGGACCAATCAGACGGCCCCGAATGTGTTTGCATTCGGTGACGGGTCCGGGATGTACTCAGATCCAGATTCATTGCGGAGAAACTAACGTCTGTGGGCGTAAAGTTTGAGTCTGGGTAGCTAGGCAAGGTCCGGCGGGCATTGAATTTTTTTTGGCAGAACACGCTGTATTTCGGTGGTCTCTGGTACATTCTAATGCCTTGATTCCATTGGAAATGCACAGCTAGCGACTTTACCTCCCAGATTGATAAAATTAGTTGTAGTATTGAGTAGAAAGACATCACTTTACAATTAAAATGACTGAAAATGTTTGAATTTGGTGTGTTTAGTAGTTTTTGATATCGTCTAGGTCTATATGATCAGGACTATTTTCTAAGTAAGAAACTTAAAAAAAACAAAAAAACATTAACACCTGTCTTCTCTTGAGATTAAAGTCATATTTACAGTTTTACTGCAACATATGAATTGCCACAATGTTTGATCTTCAAATAATGTATTTTATTCAGGGCATCACTCGATTAAAATCATTAATCAAGTTAATGGCATCAGTTAATCTTGATTAATTGAATTTATTTTTAAATTGCTCAGATTTGGCCCTAAAGAAAGGTTTTTCAATGTATTTATTATTTTATTAACTTTTATTTACTCAGGAGTACCCAAATGACACCAGTGTCTCATTTACAATGGTGCCCTGAGGACAAACAAATGACATCAATACAGCAACAACAAAAAGATAAACCACAAGATGGCAATAAATACATTACATCCGGTTATTACACGTTATTATAATCAATTGAAACAATTGCACACTTTAGTGAACTAATTTAACAACAGAGTTTTAAACTGCCCTATTGGCATCAGGGAATCCAGGTGCAATTTGTTTTGTAAGGTATTCCGTAACTGGTGCATTAAAACTAAAGTCCAGACAAGCGAGACCTCAAGAATTAACCAACCCTGCGACAGGTTTGGTATCTCATATTTTTATATTTCAACAGGGAAGTGAGGTATGTTGGACACTTGTGGAGCAGAGCTTTGTAAACAAGAAGGGAGTAATGAAGTGATTTATGGGAGTTTAGTGAGGCCCAGACGACCTTCTGATACAGGATGCTGTGATGAGTATTAAAACTGTCACCTGTAATAAAGCGAAGAATGCATGGTTTAAGAGTAGTTGCTGCTGCATTCTGGTAAATAGTATCACCATAGTCAAGAACTGGCAGGAAAGTTGACTGCACAATCTGCTTCCTGCTGTTCATGGATTGGCAAGATCTGTTTCTAAAAAAGAAGCCCACTTTAAATGTTAGCTTTTTAACTAGCTCATCAGTTTGTTTTTTAAACGTTAGATCTTTATCAATCCAAAGGCCCAGATATTTATAGGCAGCGACTGGCTCCATGAGCGGATCATCCAATAAGTGAAAATGTAGCCCACCTGAGAAATTGTTCTGTGAATCACAGAACATATATTTAGTTTTGCACGCATTAAGTAAACATTTTAAATCAACAAGGGCTTTCTGTAATATAACAAAATCAGATTGCAGCTCGAACATAGCTTTGTCAACAGTCGGTGCAATGGCATACATAATCGTATTGTTTGCATACAGATGAATATTACTGGATTTAATACATAGACCAATAATATTTAAATAAATAGTAAAGAGAACAGCTCCCAAAATCGTCCCCTGCAGTTCACCTTTCATAATATCGAGGAAACTACACTTGACACCATCAGAAAGCAAACATTGTGTCCTGTCTGTCAAGACCTCTTATCCAGGCCCATTTCAGGCCGTTGACGAGAGATGGTGTTGAATGCCTCGGAAAGGTCTATAAATAAATCAAATAAAATGTATTTATATAGCCCTTCTTACATCAGCTGATATATCAAGGTGCTGTACATAAACCCAGCCTAAAACCCTAAACAGCAAGCAATGCAGGTGTTGAAGCACGGTGGCTAGGAAAAACTCCCTAGAAAGGCCCAAACCTAGGAAGAAACCTAGAGAGGAACCAGGCTATGAGGGGTGGCCAGTCCTCTTCTGGCTGTGCCGGGTGGAGATTATAACAGAACATGGCCAAGATGTTCAAATGTTCATAAATGACAAGCATGGTCAAATAATAGTAATCACAGTGAACAGGTCAGGGTTCCATAGCCGCAGGCAGAACAGTTGAAACTGGAGCAGCAGCACGGCCAGGTGGACTGGGGACAACAAGTTGTCATCATGCCAGGTAGTCCTGAGGCATGGTCCTAGGGCTCAGGTCCTCCGAGAAAGAGAGAATTAGAGAGAGCATACTTAAATCCACACAGGACACCGATTTAAGACAGGAGAAATACTCCAGATATAACAGACTGACCCTAGCCCTCCGACACATAAACTACTGCAGCATAAATACTGGAGGCTGAGACAGGAGGGGTCAGGAGACATTGTGGCCCCATCCGATGATACCCCCAGACGGGGCCAAACAGGCAGGATATAACCCCACCCACTTTTCCAAAGCACAGCCCCCACACCACTAGAGGGATACCTTCAACCACCAACTTACCATCCTGAGACAAGGCCGAGTATAGCCCACAAAGATCTCCGCCACGGCACAACCCAAGGGGGGGCGCCAACCCAGACAGGAAGACCACGTCAGTGACTCAACCCACTCAAGTGACGCACCCCTCCTAGGGACGGCATGGAAGAGCACCAGTAAGCCAGTCACTCAGCCCTTGTAATAGGGTTAGAGGCAGAGAATCCCAGTGGAGAGAGTAATAAAGCAGCACAATGTTTTTTTATGATCTAGGCAATTTAACACATCTAAAACAAGCATAGTGGCTGAAACGGAGCATTATCCAGATCTAATACCAGATTGGTGCATATTTAGAATAGAGTTAAGTTACCAAAGTTCTTAGCTGGGAGTTGGTCAGGGATTCTAGTACCTTGGCTTGGCAAGATAAGTTGGAGATTGGGTGGTAATTATCTAAGTCAGAAGGATCTCTGCCTTTATGTAGGGGGAGGACATGTGCCACTTTCTAAATCTTAGGGAAAACACCAGTACCAATTGTCAAGTAAAAAAATACAAGTTAAAAGTACATCAATGAGTGGGGCAGAGAGCTGTATTAAGAAGGGGTCAAGTGAATCAGCCCATGTGGATTTCATTGCATCGTTCTTTAGCAAGGCAACTCAAAACAGTGCAGTGCGTTACAGGCATACTATGCTTTGATTATAAAGGACGGAAACACAATATCTACATCAGAATGTTTTAATAGCATTTTCTTCGTAAACAATACTGAAGTCACTAACATACAGCTAGCTATTAATGCTCCCAATGTTTAAGTAGGCCTACTCCCTATTATCAATGTTCTTGTGATACTTGCGCACAGTACACACACACACACACAGCTTTAAGTACTGTTAAAGCTTCAAGCATTCTAAATGAGTGTGACTATAGGAAAAAAATAACTGGTTCTATGGACACAAAGAACAAATTGCTTTTTAACTTGTCCAACAATGTTATGAAAACACTGTAATCATCTGTACTGTTCAGATAATTTTACACATATTGGCCTACACACACTCCCCCCCCCCCCCCCCCCCCCTCCGCTCTGTCTCGCTCCTCTCAGTAGCCTATTCCTTTTCAGTTATTCCTGTGCCATCCACATTTGTGCATAGTCTAGTCAGTTGTCAAGTACAGGTTGCTAGCTAGGTAACATGACTAGTAAGCTAAATAATGTTTATCAAACCAAAGAAAAAGAGATTTGCAAGTAGTTTAAAAAGGCCCACGATATGTGCACGAATCTGTGGCAGAAAGAAAAAAACCTAGCTCCAGTATTATTGGGTATAACTTTTACACGGACACACGGACTAGCTGTAAAGGCACAAGCACATACTGTATCTATATTTCATGTTGTGATCTGCGCTTTAAAGGGACCATGCGGAAGCACGTGCGCTTAAAAGGTTACGTGTTATGCAGAAATGGATTTGTCATGCGTTAACATGTTATTAACTTTAACTTTGACAGACATAATTTTATTGTCTCTGCTGTTGTGGACACTTAGGAAACCAATGTGTTATTTTGTAATTTGGGTGAACTATCCCTTTAACAGTTTGGCCTGTTAATCAATCACTGTGGGTGGGATTTTCAGGGGATGGGGCAGGATGTTTGTCAGTCACAGTGTTGGTAGGGTTTCAGACCTGTAACTCAATCACTGTGGGTGGGACTTTGAGGGAAGGCGGTACATTAGTAATCTAGTCAGAAAAACTAGTCTAGTGTACTCTGTCAATTGGATTTATTGTGGCAAAAGCCTAAGAAAAAAGGTTGTGTTCTGTCATGTAAAAATGGGTTCCCTGTTGAGAAACAATCTAGAATTGCAGGAAAATGTTTTTACAAACTCAAACATTTTCGGGAGGACCGCCAGACCCCCCCAACAGATTGTGCACCCCCACATTATACAAGGTCAGGCGCCAATGAATAGACCTACAGGTATGATATAAGAATTAATCACGTATTTAACATGTTGACTACTCCCTTGTCGACACTTTAATCAAATCAGAAGGCCTATATCAATATATTTAATATCATATGCGTTTCTTTTTCATATTTTGTACTAGAATGAGTCTCGCCACTACCTATTTATTCCTGCAGTGCGGATTCAACATCTTCATCGAAGGTTTTCATAATTTATCTGCAGTTTTGTTCATAAAGAGCCGTTTGCAAACAACCCATCACTAGGCTACACTGAGAGAGTCCTTAGCGGTCACTGGCAAGTATCGTCATGGGCTTCGAATCCTAGGAAAATACAAACAAGATCTTTGGTTTACTTGTCCCGATGCTATACCGTTGACAAATAACTGTTTATTAAATCAGTTCGACACCTTTTATAAACTAGTCCAGTGGTATGTTTGTCCTGGGCTACAACAAAATTGTGTACTTTTGGGGGCGGTAGAGGACCGGAGTTGGGAACCTGGCACTGAACTAGTCAACACTTGCTATTTGGTCGCCAATCAAAGCGCACAGTAGCATATAGCCTACACCCCCTGACTCTGTGGCTGTGTAGGCCTATGAAACACGCGAAAGAAAATAAATGAATGTGGCACAAAACAATAATTAGTTACCACTTACATTACACAAGACCTAAAAATTTGTTCACAGGAGACAATGAAGAAGCATCATGTTCTCCCTCTGTGAAAATAATGTTGACTAAAGTCAACCACAGTGCACAAAAATAACACCGGTACTGAGAGGAGGGACAGACAGGAGACTGACAAACCAGCAGTTTTTCCCTGCCCTATCAATAGATCACTAGAAGATGCATATCGTTCATTCCGGGAGAAAGCTATTCTGACTTGTCTGACTAGCGAATTGAAACTTTTATATGAAAAGAAGCCTAGTTAATTAATGAAGTGCAAAAAGTAGCCGGCTTGTAATGAGTCTGTTATCGGCTATTTAGCCGATGGCTAGCGCTTATGGAAAACACAGATAATGGCTGATCCCTGGCGGTGACCAGTGTCTCGGGGAGTGGGATATGCAAAAAGTACATTTGCATTTCACACCTCACCCTTGTACATGTGTGAAACAGGACAAATAAAGGCACCCCCTATTTGACTGACGAGTGTACACTTGTTTAAGGGGGATTCATTAAAGTTGCACCTTTTCTCACATTTAATTTTTATATTCTCAGGATTCTTCAATTTGAGAGTCATCCAATGGACTGCTTCAGACAGTGGACAGTTGAGGATCATGATACATTTGTGGAGGCTTAATGAAATTAAAACAAATGCAAGAAGAGATGGAGAATGCAGCAGTGGGTAGGTGCAATCGGACAATGTATGGAGGCTTTCAGAGAACATTTTTGTTGTGCATTTCTTGTCCTTTTCATAGAATGTTTGGAAAAGACTGCTGTGCACTTTGAGAAACTTTACCTGTGATGGGCACGTGCATCACAGAATAAGTCATCTGATGATTATCTGAAGAAATTACTTCATTTAAAAACCCCATCCCTATGAATAACTAGTGAGGTTTGCAAGTGGCAATCATAGGTGCATGCAGTTATAAAATTTTATTTTTCAGTTATCTATATGTGTACTGTTATGTGGCTTTTTTTATTTGGAACCTAAATGCATGCTACCAGTTTATTGTAGTACTAGATTGCCCCTTTCTCACTCAGTCTGTCCAATTTTTAAATCACACTTTTTAGGTTTGAATGATCATCAACAAGTGAAACTCTGGATCTCTTAAAAGTATAGTTTTCCAAATATTTAACGTAATCATAATAATTGTCATACCTCAAGAGGAGTTATGTGGCTGTCTTAGAATTTTTATACAAGCTCCAAGGAAAGCCCTGAGAAGTAAACAATGCATGGAATGTGAGTATAAAAACCTAGAGCTGGGCGATATTTGATTAATTGGAATGTATGTTTTAGCGCAATATTCCAAATGCCTGTATCTCAGGAGTACATTTTTTTTTTTTAAATGTATGAGCATTTCTGTCAGATTTTTCTCACGTTGTACCTTCGCATTTACACACACCAAGCCCAGCCCCCTGCCACTCACAACAACAAAGATGAGAGATCACTTCTTCTCTGACAGTGGTTTCAACTCTTATTTGCATTTTAGGTTTGGTCCGACAGAATCTGTCATATGGAAACCAAAACACATAAAAAGGTTAATCTCCTCTATTACAGTAAAGTAATGTTTCTAATGTTTCCAGATAGCATATGAACACTCATAAATAATGGCAAAATGTGTAGAATTGCAGGAAATTTGCTTTAACGGTTTACTTTGGGCGCAATAAATGGGGTGTGCCTTGGGTGGTTAATCGATGTCATTCTGGTCATGCACGGCATGACCGACATAGCTAGTTTGTTAGCTAAGATAGTCACTTCTAGCTAGCCAGTAACTCCTCCAGTATGTGTTGACATCATTTCACACGATTTGTTTTTGGATGGAAGCTGTAGAGATTGGTAATAAATGGCACTTCTGTAGCCAAATATCTTATTCATCAGTATATATTTTTTTACCGCATTACATGACCTTGGAATTATGGTACATTGATCAGTTATACAGTTTAAAGCCGTTATTTTAGAGTTTTTGCCCAAAGTCTATCCTTTTTTTTAAAGTAGCTGTCCAGTGTTTCCAGATGTCTATGAAATATGATCTATATTTAATTACAATACGAGTTAATTTTAAAAAATTGGAAGAAAAAATATTTATGTTAAAAAGCAGCTGGGTGTATACCAGTCATTAAAATTATTCATGCAAGTAGACTGCTGATTGGCCAGCTCATCCTCCTCAGGGAGATGACATCATCCTCTTTGAGGAAATGGCAAGCATTTTTTTTTTTTATGGTCTGTTTGAGATAATTTTATCTCAAACAGACGGGGACCCCCGTCTACTGTTTGTCGTGGACTTGTCATTGAGAGATTGTTTATGAGACCTGTGTTAATAATTTTCTATAATGCCTCCTACAAGAAGTTAGTCATTATTAGTGAATGTGCATTATGCATGGTTCTGGTTCCATTTTTAACAAAAGACTTGAAAACCAGATCAGTGATTATTGCAGAAAAGCAATTTAAATAATGACAGTATTAGTGGGTCTTATGGTTGTGGTAGGATTATATTTACCCTAGGTATAATTTCACAAGCCATGCATTCTTTAGATTATTGCTGCCTGTTTTAAATGCAGGGTATTTTACCTTTAATTGTACAACAAAGCTTATTTAGAGAGAACATTTAAAAGAATTGATGTATATCGTGATTCGAACCTATGTTTGAAAAAATTTAGATTTTTTTGGGCGATATCGCCCAGCCCTATCAAAATCTAGACTAAAACATTATGTGCTGAATTCTTTCATTCAATGTCAAACACGGATATTCGCTATTGATATTGTCACAATATAACTTGAATTGAATTATATGAACTATTTTAGGCAAGGCTTCATACTCACATTATAAACATTATAAACATGCATTGTTTAGTTCACAGGGATTTCCATATAGCTTGTATGCAAATTCAAAGACCGTTATAACTCATCGTGAGCTAAGAAAACAATTAACATTGCAAAACCCCTGTGGTGCTGTTTCGCCCAATGCGGATCTCAGCTTTAAAGGTGAATTCTGTAAGAATGAAACATCTTGAAGGCCCTTAAAGCTAGAGTCTGGGATTGATACATCCATAAATTAATTATATACAGCCCATGATTTTTGAAGAATATAACTTCTACATACCTGCATTAGCGTACAACTGCCTTACCCAATCATAGTCCAAAATATAAGCTTGTAATTGTAAACAAAAAAGCATCACAAACAAATGAACTGATGTGGTTGTCATGGACCGTCAGTCCTTGCATTTAGATCACTGTGTATCAATTTGAGAGGGTTACATTTCCCTAGCCCCATCCCTCCGCTGTATACTAAATTAGGAGGCAGGGCGGCTGTTTTGTTTTTCGACAGTAGATTTCAAAAACCAAATGGCAGCCCTGCCACTTGTTTAGGCACTTCCTGTTCAGCCAGCAGACTATGTGAACAATGGAGAGGTTTTTATGACCAGTTAAGCTAAACAGCCACAATCAAGGAGTTTTTGCACATTTTTATATAAAATTAGGTTAATTTAGGCAAATTTTTCGAGCCCATGCAAACATGCAGAAACCTAATTGTGGATTATGGAAAATATATTACGCTGCACAAAGCCAAATCCTTTAATATTTTGAAGCAATTCATTGTTACGTTTTTGTTTGTAAACAATGGAGTAAAAAAGGCATATTTTGAGCTATGGTAGACAGATGTGCTAAGCTTGTAAAGCATTTCTACTGTAAGTTCTATTCTTCAATAATGACATATATTTAAGGTGTACCAGTCAAAAGTTTGGACACACCTACTCATTCAAGGGTTTTTCTTTATTTTTACTATTTTCTACATTGTAGAATAATAGTGAAGACATATGGAATCATATAGTAACCAAAAAACGAATCTAAATATATTTCTAATTTGGACTTGGTCTTTTACCAAATAGGGCTATCTTCTGTATACCACCCCTACCTTGTCACAACACAACTGATTGGCTCAAACACATTAAGAAGGAAAGAAATTCCACAAATTAACTTATAACAAGGCACACCTGTTAATTGAAATGCATTCCAGTTGACTACCTCATGAAGCTGGTTGAGAGAATGCCAAGAGTGTGCAAAGCTGTCATCAAGGCAAAGGGTGGCTACTTTGAAGAATCCCTTTTTGGGTTACTAACTGATTTCATATGTGATGTTTCATAGTTTTGATGTCTTTACTATTATTCTACAATGTAGAAAATTGTAAAAAAAATAAATAAAGAAAAACCCTGGAATGAGATGTGTGTGTGTGTGTGTGTGTGTGTGTGGTGTGTGTGTATGTATCTCAATAATTTAAATTACAATAGAACAGATCCCAGACTACTTTAATTCCATGAAGGAAAAAAAAGTTAATTTTAACTGATGAACATCTGGCACTTTTAGTGTTTTTCTAAGCAGTGGCTTAACCTGTTAATTTATTGGACTTCTTGTTCTTGGAAGGTGAAAAGGTAAACAATGGAACAATATTTATGCATGTGGAAATGGTTTCATATTATGTTAAGACAATTGGTAATTGATCAATTGTATTCTTCAAATATCAAGCATTACATCCCAGTAACAATTGTTAACCACTAGAGGAATATGTTTGCATATTTTATGTGGACATCCTATTTATTAGTTAAAGCTAGAATCCTTAAGGGTGAAGTTGCCACGTTCATGTACGATATTACAACAACAAAGAGGTTACTGCAAACAACACTGTATTTTTCCCCCTTGATACGCTCCCCACCTCTGCTTCGTCGACATAAGCAATAACAACGGCTGTGGGGCGGACAGTGACACTTCCATCTTTAAAGGGAATCAATTATTTAGAGATGTTTTTGGAAAAATGTTATGTAATGAGTCTAATTTAATGGATTATGGGAGACAAAAAACCTGCACTAGGAACCTACAGTAAATGGGGCTTACATTCATTTCAATTTCTCGACAATAATTATAAATTGTCTCCTATTATCCCCTATTCTAATGACTGAAATGTTCTGGCTATGCCATGAGAATTTAAGACTTAATTTTATGTTGCTGATGTCATTTCACTTTTCATTTTGGTAATTGGGTGCAAGTGAAGATTTAAGCACTTGAGATTTGGAAAGGGGAAAAAATGTTTTTATTATTTTATTACACAATTTCATCCCAAATTAAAAAGCACAACAATTTGTTTTTTCGTCCTTCACTCCTATCAATATTAAAACAACAAAGGCAAATAAAAGTGCTTTACAGTGTACTTCATATGTTTTGCTTGCTTTCACATAGTTTCAGAGTCGAGTAAAAGTATGTTATAATGGGACCCTTTGCATATACACTGCCCCATCGATAACTTGCTGCTTCTTGGGGTCATAAAAAAATGTGAGGTGCGTAAATTAATGGAAAATATTGAAATGGCCCATATTAAAGCTACATTCTGGGATTTGTTTTACAGCAAAACTGCAGCCCGCCACTTGTCTTGGTATACAGCTGAGGAATGGGGATTGTAATCCCCTCTGAAATTCATAGACAAAAAAACACCTGTAGGCTATAGGGGCATTAGTCATCGAATGGGCAGTGTACTATTATTGTATTCCGTCTTACAGATATAGTTTACAGTATCTTCTGTTAATGTTTACAAACGTAATCTATCTTGCTCTTGAATGAAGAGGGTTTTGGGGATGTTTTAATTACTGGAGAAATGTGGTTCTTTTATTTCATTCAATCCATTCACCTGACTTATTGGGGTGTGTAAGCAGTTTTCTGTGTTTTTAGGTTTATACAACATTAACAGGTCATTGTCTATTTAAGATATTACTTACTGGCATCTTGTGTAATTCATAGAATGAACCTGTGACTTGATTTGATATTATACATGTGGCAACAGCTTGATTAATATACTTGGAAGAATAATCAAAATGACTTCTTAAGATAAATAGATAACATGCGTATAGTATACATATTGAAGTTTCACTGTTGGCTCACAAAATTAATCAGAGAAACAAGGGTAACCAAAACAGGGTATGTTTTAGAATTGGGATAAATGTTTGTAAAACAGTATTCATTGTTTGTTTTAATCCTAGGAAGATTGTTGTAACCTGGGATTGGTGTAGTTTTTCCCATTTCATAGCAGACTGACTTGAGAGTGTCGGATATGTGGAAAATGTTATAACTGTGAAAAGTGCTTGTAGCATCTCAAAGTGTAAAATAACTCATGTATATTTATTAATTTAAATCATGTATCAACCTGAACGGTTCTTTGTGTATGATTTGCACTGTTGCATACATTTCTGAAATGTAGTTTTTTTAGTTAAGTGTTCAAAATAAATGGGGACTGTTAAGTTAATAAAGTGTTGGTTCCGTGCTGATGTTCTTGATACTGCAGGATACGGACCAGGTGCTTGGACTTGAATTTGGCGCTAAGAAAGTACTGGAAGAGCACCTCCGTTTGGTACTGGAACGATTTTCGATGATTTATAAGCTTACCTGCTCCGTTATAATTATCCTGCATTTTAATTTCAGATCTGTTTCAATTGACAGGTGCATCATTGTCCTGTTGCAGGAGCTGACAACCTCTTTATCCTGCGACATCCAAAAACCTGAATTTGTAGCCAGATCACCCCTAAGTACCTTCAAACCAAGTGCTGTATATCCAGTTGACTTGATTTGGCATTGCAATTTTGTACATGATAAGGATGGTTTTTGTTTAGCAGTTATGAAAGTTTGCTGGGATTTAGTAGTGGCTATTTACACATCCTATTGTTTACAATCTGTCCTGGTCCAGAGCACCTGACCTCAAACCGTGGTACCCACCACTAAGTCAATAGTGAAATGTTAGCCTTTTTTTGAATGAATAGCTGAATTGGCCCACATCTCTGCACAGTGCCTATAAGTATTCACCCACCTTGAACGTCTTAACATTTTATTCTGCTAGAAAGTGTCAGAGCGGATCTCTTATTGTCAGAGCAGATGGTCAGGGGTCCGGAAAACATAATTATATTCATTTGTACACTTCAAATTGACCACAAGTAAGCCCAAAAAGAGATTTGTATTTGAAAATGACAATTTCATATCTTGATTACATTGGGCCATGTTCACATACAGCAGGGGTCCCCGATTCCATTCAGCCGTGGGACGATTTTTCCTTGAGTGGATGGTTGAGGTGCCGGAACACACAGTGCCTTCACTCCCCTTTGTTATGGCAAGACTAAATAAGTTCAGGAGTAAAAATGTGCTTAAGTCACATAAGTTGCATCATATTTGAGTGACTATCTCATCTCTGTACCCCACACATTCAATTTATTCCCTCTGTCTAGCAGAGAATTTCAAACACAGATTCAACCACCAAGATCAGGGATGTTTTCCAATGCCTCGCAAAGACGGGCACCTATTGGTAGATGGGTAACATTTTTATAAAAGCAGACATTGAATATTGCTTTTGAGGATGGTAAAGTTATTAATTACACTTTGGATGGTGTATCAATACACCCAGTCACTACAAAGATACCAGAGTCCTTCCTAACTGAGTTGCCAGAGAGGAAGGAAACTGCTCAGGGATTTCACCATGTGGCCAATGTTGACTTTAAAACAGTTGCAGAGTTGAATGGCTGTGATAGGAGAAAACTGAGGATGGATCAACAACATTGTAGTTACTCCACAATACTAACCTAAATGACAGAGAGAAAACAAGGAAGCCTGTACAGAATAAAAATATTCCAAAACATGCATCCTGTTTGCAACAAGGCACTAAAGTAATACAGCAAACAAATGTGGCAAAGCAATTTCCTTTTTTTCCCAAATACAAAGTGTTATGTTTGGGGCAAATCCAATACGTTACTGAATACCACTCTTCATATTTTCAAGCATAGTGGTGGCTGCATCATGGTATGGGTATGCATGTAATCGTTGGGGAGTTTTTCAGGATAAAAAAATAACCGTAATGGAGCTAAGCAAAGGGAATATCCTAAAGGAAACCTTGTTCAATCTGCTTTCCATCACACACTGGGAGATTAATTCAACTTTCAGTAGGACAATAACCTAAAATGCAAAGCCAAATATACACTGCAGATGCTTACCCAGAAGACGGTGAATGATCCTGAGTGGCCGAGTTACAGTTTTGACTTAAATCTGCTTGAAAATCTATGGCAAGACTTGGAAATGGCTGTCTTGCAATGATCAACAACCATTTTGAAAGAGCTTGAAGAAATGTGAAAATAATAATGGGCAAATATTGTACAAACCAGGTGTGCAAAGCTCTTACCCAGAAGTACTCGTGGTTGTAATTGCTGTCGAAGGTGATTCCTACATGTATTGACTCAGGGATGTGAATACTTGTGGAAATGAGAGATTTTAGTTTTTAATTTTCATTAAATTTGCTAAAATGTCTAAAAACATGTTTTCACTTTGTCTTTATGGGGTATTGTGTGTAGATGGGTGAGAAAAATTAGCAATTTAAGTAACAACAAAATGTGGAATAAGTAAAGGGGTATGAATACTGTCGGAAGATACCGTAGCTATAAATAATTTGTACACTGCAAATTGATCAAAATAATCCACATAAAATCAATGGGCGCCTATTGGGGAACCCTAATATACATTTACATTTACGTCATTTAGCAGACGCTCTTATCCAGAGCGACTTACAAATTGGTGCATTCACCTTATGATAACCAGTGGAACAACCACTTTACAATAGTACATCTATATCCTTTTTTTTGGGGGGGGGGGGGGGGGGTTAGATGGATTACTATATCCTATCCCAGGTATTCCTTAAAGAGGTGGGGTTTCAGGTGTCTACGGAAGGTGGTGATTGACTCCGCTGTCCTGGCGTCGTGAGGGAGCTTGTTCCACCATTGGGGTGCCAGGGCAGCGAACAGTTTTGACTGGGCTGTGCGGGAACTGTGCTTCCGCAGAGGTAGGGGGGCCAGCAGGCCAGAGGTGGATGAACGCAGTGCCCTTGTTTGGGTGTAGGGCCTGATCAGAGCCTGAAGGTACGGAGGTGCCGTTCCCCTCACAGCTCCGTAGGCAAGCACCATGGTCTTGTAGCAGATGCGAGCTTCAACTGGAAGCAAGTGGAGTGTGCAGAGGAGCGGGGTGACGTGAGAGAACTTGGGAAGGTTGAACACCAGACGGGCTGCGGCGTTCTGGATGAGTTGTAGGGGTTTAATGGCACAGGCAGGGAGCCCCGCCAACAGGGAGTTGCAGTAATCCAGACGGGAGATGACAAGTGCCTGGATTAGGACCTGCGCCGCTTCCTGTGTAAGGCAGGGTCGTACTCTGCGAATGTTGTATAGCATGAACCTACAGGATCGGGTCACCGCCTTGATGTTAGCGGAGAACGACAGTGTGTTGTCCAGGGTCACGCTGAGGCTCTTAGCACTCTGGGAGGAGGACACAATGGAGTTGTCCACCGTGATGGCGAGATCATGGTCCTTCCCCGGGAGGAAGAGCAGCTCCGTCTTTCGAGGTTCAGCTTGAGGTGGTGATCCGTCATCCACACTGATATGTCTGACAGACATGCAGAGATGCGATTCGCCACCTGGTTATCAGAAGGGGGAAAGGAGAATATTAATTGTGTGTCGTCTGCGTAGCAATGATAGGAGAGACCATGTGAGGATATGACAGAGCCAAGTGACTTGGTGTATAGCGAGAATAGGAGAGGGCCTAGAACTGAGCCCTGGGGGACACCAGTGGTGAGAGCACGTGGTGTGGAGACGGATTCTCGCCACGCCACCTGGTAGGAGCGACCTGTCAGGTAGGACGCAATCCAAGAGTGAGCCGCGCCGGAGATACCCAACTCGGAGAGGGTGGAGAGGAGGATCTGATGGTTCACAGAATCAAAGGCAGCAGATAGGTCTAGAAGGATGAGAGCAGAGGAGAGAGAGTTAGCTTTAGCAGTGCGGAGAGCCTCCGTGACACAGAGAAGAGCAGTCTCAGTTGAATGACCAGCCTTGAAACCTGACTGATTTGGATCGAGAAGGTCATTCTGAGAGAGATGGCAGGAGAGCTGGCCAAGGACGGCACGTTCAAGAGTTTTGGAGAGAAAAGAAAGAAGGGATACTGGTCTGTAGTTGTTGACATCGGAGGGATCGAGTGTAGGTTTTTTGAGAAGGGGTGCAATTCTCGCTCTCTTGAAGACGGAAGGGACGTAGCCAGCGGTCAAGGATGAGTTGATGAGCGAGGTGAGGTAAGGGAGAAGGTCTCCGGAAATGGTCTGGAGAAGAGAGGAGGGGTTAGGGTCAAGCGGGCAGGTTGTTGGGCGGCCGGCCATCACAAGACGCAAGATTTAATCTGGAGAGAGAGGGGAGAAAGAGGTCAAAGCATAGGGTAGGGCAATGTGAGCAGGACCAGCGGTGTCGTTTGACTTAACAAACGAGGATTGGATGTTGTCGACCTTCTTTTCAAAATGGTTGACAAAGTCATCCGCAGAGAGGGAGGGGGGGGGGGGGGGATTCAGAAGGGAGGAGAAGGTGGCAAAGAGCTTCCTAGGGTTAGAGGCAGATGCTTGGAAGTTAGAGTGGTAGAAAGTGGCTTTAGCAGCAGAAACAGAGGAGGAAAATGTAGAGAGGAGGGAGTGAAAAGATGCCAGGTCCGCTGAGAGGCTAGTTTTCCTCCATTTCCGCTCGGCTGCCCGGAGCCCTGTTCTGTGAGCTCGCAATGAGTCGTCAAGCCACGGAGCAGGAGGGGAGGACCGAGCCGGTCGGTAGGATAGGGGACATAGAGAGTCAAAGGATGCAGAAAGGGAGGAGAGGAGGGTTGAGGAGGCAGAATCAGGAGATTGGTTGGAGAAGGATTGAGCAGAGGGAAGAGATGATAGGATGGAAGAGGAGAGAGTAGCAGGAGAGAGAGAGCGAAGGTTGCGACGGCGCAATACCATCTGAGTAGGGGCAGAGTGAGTAGTGTTGGAGGAGAGCGAGAGGGAAAAGGATACAAGGTAGTGATCGGAGACTTGGAGGGGAGTTGCAGTGAGATTAGTAGAAGAATAGCGTCTAGTGAAGATGAGGTCAAGCGTATTGCCTGCCTTGTGAGTAGGGGGGGACGGTGAGAGGGTGAGGTCAAAAGAGGAGAGGAGTGGAAAGAAGGAGGCAGAGAGAAATTAGTCAAAGGTAGACGTAGGGAGGTTAAAGTCACCCAGAACTGTGAGGGGTGAGCCATCCTCAGGAAAGGAACTTGTCAAGCTCATTGATGAACTCTCCAAGAGAGCCTGGAGGGCGATAAATGGTAAGGATGTTAAGCTTGAATAGGCTAGTGATTGTGACAGCATGGAATTCAAATGAGGAGATAGACAGATGGGTCAGGGGAGAAAGAGAGAATGTCCACTTGGGAGAGATGAGGATTCCAGTGCCACCACCCCGCTGACCAGATGCTCTCGGGGTGTGCGAGAACACGTGGTCGGACGAGGAGAGAGCAGTAGGAGTAGCAGTGTTTTCTGTGGTAATCCATGTTTCCGTCAGCGCCAAGAAGTCGAGGGACTGGAGGGTAGCATAGGCTGAGATGAACTCTGCCTTGTTGGCCGCAGACCGGCAGTTCCAGAGGCTGCCGGAGACCTGGAACTCCACGTGGGTCGTGCGCACTGGGACCACCAGGTTAGAGTGGCAGCGGCCACGCGATGTGAAGCGTTTGTATGGCCTGTGCAGAGAGGTGAGAACAGGGATAGACCGACACATAGTTGATAGGCTACAGGAGAGGCTTCGCTAATACAAAGGAGATTGGCATGAAAATTAACTAAACAACTGGGGAAGCGAGAGAGCAGGGCCTCCCTCACTAACAATTCACTGAAACACTAAAACGCTAAAATAACTTTTCTAGCTACCACTAGAAATTAAAATGTATGTAAACTACAGTGGTTCAATGTTTCCAGGAATAGGCTCAAACTTAGTTTATTCCGCTAGATAACTTGGTACAGTATTCTTCCGTGAAAACCCACCTAGTGCACCGTGTCCTATGACGCCGTAGCTAACTAGCATGCTAGCATCCTATAACACACGGTTAGCCCCAATACTTGGTAACAACAAGCTACCAATGGATCATTCGTGTCCGTGTCTAGTTCATAACGCAGAAGTAATTATGTCTCTCTTTTTATTTGTGGGACTACTGTACTTGGAAACATATTTTCAAAATATATTTTTTTAGCTGAGTTCCTGGTGATTTTAGTCTTTTATTATATATATTTTTTATACAATCCTAAAAACTTTGGGGGGACAAAAAAAATCACTTGTGGGTCAGTTTTGGCCACCTGTTGCTGACCCCTGCCCTATGGTATCCTAGTCAGAGATTAAAGCGCAGGCAGGGAAGCCTCCACAGATAACATGGCTGCAGAGATGGGGACCTTGTATATAAGGAATCCCTCCACCATATGATAGGTTCCAGCAGGTATCCACCTCCTGGCTGCACTACCTTAAAGGCCCAGTACACTCAATAACTAAATGTCCTGTGTTTTATATATATTTCCACATTGAGGTTTGGAATAATACTGTGAAGAAAAAAAAAAATATGATAATGACCTTTTAGTGTAAGAGCTGTCTCAAAAGACAGCCTAAAATTTCAGCCTGTTTTGGTTCGATGGAGTTTTGGCCTGCCAGGCAGTAAATGTGTTAATAGACCAATAAGAAAGAGTTCAAAGCCTCTCTACCAAGAGCTAGTTTTCTGTTTTCCCCTCCCCACTCAGACCACTCCCAGACAGTCCCAGCAAAATTCTTACTTGATAAATTGCTCTTTGTTAAGAAACTATTTTTTACCATTTGAATTTAAAACAATCACAGTAAGCTACTTAATTGTTACTCGTGAATTTTTTTTTATATTGAGCTAAAAACGACTGCATTGGACCTTTTTAAGCTCTGGGAGCTTCATGTTCACTGTAGCTATAATTCCTGCTTGAGCTTTAATTAATCGATTATTGTAAGCCTGATGCACAATCAAGGTTACAGTAAGACCAGAGGGGTGGGGGTGGCAATGACAGGATGGGAAGCGATAGAGTTCAGAAAAAGACTACCTGATTAGCACCATGTCCAGGGTTAAAGGTGCAGTCCCAATTAATTGTCCATGTGCTCAGATTATTGCAATAAAACCTCCAGATCCATAACAATGTGATCCCCCTCAGAATGACACGGTGAATTATACATCCTATAGTCGCTAGTGTTAGCTCCACTCCCTGTTCCATATTTGGGCATGGAAGCTGAAAGTGAAAGTTGCTACAGAATCCATTTTGAGATGACAGACCTACAGAATTCACCCTAAACTGGAGAGGGAAAAGAAGTAAAGTAAGTACCAAAGTTGAGAGGGAGAGTGACTACCTGATGCAGTCTAAGGAATTAACAGTGTTATAAAGAATGGTGTAACGGATTACTAGTGTTTGAAAGCGACATCACTTCTTAGCACTGAAGGACAACACGTTTTCAAAGAGGAAGTGAATCATGGTGATCTGTGAAATGGATGTTAAAATGGAGGATGTGTGCTAATACATGACTAGTGTTGAATCGAGTGATGGTTATCCTATTGTGTTTAATCCAGCGATGTATGCACCACTAATGTGTTTGATCCTGGTTGTGTGGCAGTAGGTGGGATGTAGGCTACAGTTGTAGGCTGTGGTTCTGCCTGAAAGAGTGTCACGCTATCATAGCCCTTTTATTATATATTGGGTTTTTAGAGAGAGCCTGATGCCATTATTTGTGTTCACAGGTCTGCTGATCTGGGACACCCCTGAGGGAGCACTGTCTTTAAAATGAGTCTCTCTGGGGGGAGAGAGGAGGGTGCTACTGCCTTTAAAATGTCACCCTATGTTAAGGATGACATAGACCACAAAGTTGAAAGGTGGGAGTAGAGTGCGTGTGTGTGTGTGTGTGTGTCTGAGTCTGAGCTCAGCAGTGATATTATTTAATCATTAGGGAGAATAAGGGCTTGATTCAATTCAGCAATGTTCCAGCATTCACATAGACTCTATTCACAGTAAACGCTGCATATGTCGGCTCAATCAAATATTACCTTTGCACTTCAATCGTTCTATACCGCAGAATTTCTGCAATACGGATTGAATCAGGCCCTAAATGAGACTGAAGGCCTGTTCTGTTGTGTTGAAGCCCAATCCAACAGGAGAGACCAGTCTCACCTGTACCCAGCTGTGTGTCCATGAAGAGTAACCAGTCTATGATGGCTCCAATCACATTCGGAGAGAAAAATTCTGCTTCTAAACAGAGGTAAGAACTCTGCATTATGTCATTAGAGAACTGTCTGTACACAGTGCTGTGTGTATGGTATGTAGGCTGTTTCCTTGTAGACTGTTGGTAATGGAAATGACTTTGTGTGTGTATAGAGGCAGTGCTATGTTCAGTAAAAGAGGACATCAGCACCTGGTCAAATAAATAGTGGAGTGGTAACGCGCGTGCAAGCAGTTGCTCCCGACGCCACTTCGGTACACTGCAGCATCCACCGAGAGGCTCTTGCTGCAAAGGGAATGCCTGACAGCTTGAAAGACGTTTTGGACACTACAGTGAAAATGGTTAACTTTGTTAAAGCAAGGCCCCTGAACTCTCGTGTATTTTCTGCACTATGCATTGATATGGGCAGCGACCATGTAACACTTTTACAACATACAGAAGTGCGCTGGTTATCAAGGGGCAAAGTATTGACATGTTTTTTTGAATTGAGAGACGAGCTTAAAGTTTTCTTTACTGACCATAATTTTCACTTGTCTGACCGCTTGCATGATGATGACTTTCTCACACAACTGGCCTATCTGGGTGATGTTTTTTCTCACCTGAATGATCTGAATCTAGGATTACAGGGACTCTCCGCAACTATATTCAATGTTTTTTTTTTTTTTTTTAATTTATTTCACCTTTATTTAACCAGGTAGGCAAGTTGAGAACAGGTTCTCATTTACAATTGCGACCTGGCCAAGATAAAGCAAAGCAGTTCGACAACATACAAAAACACAGAGTTACACATGGAGTAAAACAACATACAATCAATGGTACAGTAGAAAAAAATAAGACTATATACAATGTGAGCAAATGATGTGAGATAAGGGAGGTAAAGGCAAAAAAAGGCCATGGTGGCAAAGTAAATAAAGTATAGCAAGTAAAACACCGGAATGGTAGATTTGTTATTTGAAGAAAGTTCAAAGTTAAAATATAAATAATATGGTGCAAAGGAGCAAAATAAATAAAATAAATAAATACAGTAGGGGAAGAGGTAGTAGTTTGGGCTAAATTATAGATGGGCTATGTACAGGTGCAGTGATCTGGGAGCTGCTCTGATAGCTGGTGCTTAAAGCTAGTGAGGGAGGTAAGTGTTTCCAGTTTCAGAGATTTTTGTAGTTCGTTCCAGTCATTGGCAGCAGAGAACTGGAAGGAGAGACGACCAAAGGAGGAGTTGGCTTTAGGGGTGACCAGAGAGATATACCTGCTGGAGCGCGTGCTACAGGTGGGTGCTGCTATGGTGACCAGTGAGCGGAGATAAGGGGGGGCTTTACCTAGCAGGGTCTTGTAGATGACCTGGAGCCAATGTGTTTGGCGACGATTATGAAGCGAATGCCAGCCAACGAGAGCGTACAGGTCGCAGTGGTGGGTAGTATATGGGGCTTTGGTGACAAAACGGATGGCACTGTGATAGACTGCATCCAGCTTGTTGAGTAGGGTATTGGAGGCTATTTTGTAAATGACATCGCCGAAGTCGAGGATTGGTAGGATGGTCAGTTTTACGAGGGTATGTTTGGCAGCATGAGTGAAGGATGCTTTGTTGCGAAATAGGAAGCCAATTCTAGATTTAACTTTGGATTGGAGATGATTGATGTGAGTCTGGAAGGAGAGTTTACAGTCTAACCAGACACCTAGGTATTTGTAGTTGTCCACAAATTCTAAATCAGAACCATCCAGAGAAGTGATGCTGGACAGGCGGGCAGGTGCAGGCAGCGATCGGTTGAAGAGCATGCATTTAGTTTTACTTGTATTTAGGAGTAGTTGGAGACCACGGAAGGAGAGTTGTATGGCATTGAAGCTCGTCTGGAGGGTTGTTAACACCGTGTCCAAAGAAGGGCCAGAAGTATACAGAATGGTGTCGTCTGCGTAGAGGTGGATCAGAGATTCACCAGCAGCAAGAGCGACATCATTGATGTATACAGAGAAAAGAGTTGGCCCAAGAATTGAACCCTGTGGTACCCCCATAGAGACTGCCAGAGGTCCGGACAGCAGGCCCTCCGATTTGACACACTGAACTCTATCAGAGAAGTAGTTGGTGAACCAGGCGACGCAATCGTTTGAGAAACCAAGGCTACTGAGTCTGCCGATGAGGATGTGGTGATTAACAGAGTCAAAAGCTTTGGCCAGGTCAATGAATACGGCAGCACAGTATTGTTTCTTATCGATGGCGGTTACGATGTCGTTTAGGACCTTGAGCGTGGCTGAGGTGCACCCATGACCAGCTCTGAAACCAGATTGCATAGCGGAGAGTGTGCGGTGGGATTCGAAATGGTCGGTAATCTGTTTGTTGACTTGGCTTTCGAAGACCTTAGAAAGGCAGGGTAGGATGGATATAGGTCTGTAGCAATTTGGGTCAAGAGTGTCACCTCCTTTGAAGAGGGGGATGACAGCAGCTGCTTTCCAATCTATGGGAATCTCAGACGACACGAGAGGTTGAACAGGCTAGTAATAGGGGTTGCAATAATTTCGGCAGATAATTTTAGAAAGAAAGGGTCCAGATTGTCAAGCCCAGCTGATTTGTAGGGGTCCAGATTTTGCAGCTCTTTCAGAACATTAGCTGAATGGATTTGGGAGAAGGAGAAATGGGGGAGGCTTGGGCGAGTAGCTGTGGGGGGTGCAGTGCTGTTGAATGCAGTAGGGGTAGTTAGGTGGAAAGCATGGCCAGCCGTAGAAAAATGCTTATTGAAATTCTCAATTATAGTGGGCTTATCGGTGGTGACAGAGTTTCCTATCCTCAGTGCAGTGGGCAGTTGGGAGGAGGTGTTCTTATTCTCCATGGACTTTACAATGTCCCAGAACCTTTTAGAGTTTGAGTTGCAGGAAGCAAATTTCTGTTTGAAAAAGCTAGCCTTGGCGTTTCTAACTGCCTGTGTGTATTGGTTTCTAACTTCCCTGAAAAGTTGCATATCGCGGGGGCAGTTCGATGCTAATGCAGAACGCCACAGGATATTTTTGTGTTGGTTAAGGGCAGTCAGGTCTGGGGAGAACCAAGGGCTATATCTGTTCCTGGTTCTAAATTTCTTGAAAGGGGCATGCTTATTTAAGATGGTGAGGAAGGCATTTAAAAAAAATAACCAGGCATCCTCTACTGACGGGATGAGGTCAATATCCTTCAAGGATACCAGGGCCAGGTCGATTAGAAAGGCTTGCTCGTTGAAATGTTTCAGGGAGCGTTTGACAGTGATGAGTGGAGGTCGTTTGACCGCTGACCCATTACGGGTGCAGGCAATGAGGCAGTGATCGCTGAGATCTTGGTTGAAAACAGCAGAGGTGTATTTAGAGGGCACGTTGGTTAGGATGATATCTATGAGGGTGCCAGTGTTTGCGGCTTTGGGGTTGTACCTGGTGGGTTCATTAATAATTTGTGTGAGATTGAGGGCATCAAGCTTGGATTGTAGGATGGCTGGGGTGTTAAGCATGTCCCAGTTTAGGTCACCTAGTAGCACGAGCTCTGAAGATAGATGGGGGGCAATCAGTTCACATATGCTGTCCAGAGCACAGCTAGGGGTCGAGGGGGGTCTATAGCAGGCGGCAACGGTGAAAGACTTGTTTTTGGAGAGGTGGATTTTTAAAAGTATAAGTTCAAATTGTTTGGACCTGGATAGCAGGACAGAACTCTGCAGGCTATCTCTGCAGTAGATTGCAACACCGCCCCCTTTGGTCGTTCTATCTTGTCTGAAAACGTTGTAGTAGGGATGAAGATTTTTTGGTGGACTTCCTAAGCCAAGATTCAGACACAGCTAGGACATCCGGGTTGGCAGAGTGTGCTAAAGCAGTGAATAAAGCAAACTTAGGGAGGAGGCTTCTAATGTTAACATGCATGAAACCAAGGCTATTACGGTTACAGAAGTCATCAAAAGAGAGCGCCTGGGGAGTAGGAGTGGAGCCAGGCACTGCAGGGCCTGGATTCACCTCTACATCCCCAGAGGAGCAGAGAAGAATGAGTATGAGGGTACGGCTAAAAGCTATAAGAATTGGTCGTCTGTGACGTCCAGAATAGAGAGAAAAAGGAGCAGGTTTCTGGGGGCGATAAAATAGCTTCAAGGTATAATGTACAGACAAAGGTATGGTGGGATGTGAATACAGAGGAGGTAAACCTAGGCATTTAGTGATGATGAGAGAGATATTGTCTCTAGAAACATCATTGAAACCAGAAGATGTCATAGCATGTGTGGGTGGAGGAACTGAGAGGTTGGATAAGGTATAATGAGCAGGGCTAGAGGCTCTACAGTGAAATAAGCCAATAAACACTAAACAGAGCAGCAATGGACATGGCATATTGACATTAAGGAGAGGCATGCTTAGCCGAGTGATCAAAGGGTCCAGTGAGATTCAGACAGCTAGCCGGGCCATAGGTAGCAAGCTGGTGGAAGATGGAGGGAGGTCTGTTTTTAGCCACCTCGTGCGTTTCCGTCTGTGGGTTAGTGGGGTTCCGTGTGGAAGGGGGGACCAGTCCAAGTTGGCAAAATAGTTAGTTATAGTGGCCCAAGAAAAGTGTCCGATAGACCTATTCAGATCGCAGCCGATAAGACAGCTAACGATTAGCGGGCCGCAGATGGGCGATCAGGTTACGTCGCGACGGAGTGGCCAGTTGGATAACTCCCTCGGGCAGATAACGTCGGTGGTCCATTCGTGAAGGCCCGATGGGGCTCCGCATCGGCAGTAAAACGGGTCAGGATAGGTGATTGTAGCCCAGGAGACACTTCAGCTGGCTAGCTCAGGAATAGCCCAGGAGTGGCTGACGGAACTCTTCAGCTGGCTAGCTCCGGAATAATGTGTGTTAATTCCGGGACCGACGTTGCCAATAGTCACTCAGGTAGCAGCTAGTTAGCTGCAAGATCCAGGTGTAAATGTCCAGAGCCTGCGGTAGAAATCCGGGGAAAGGAGAGAGAATAGGTCCGGTATGCTCTGGTCTGAGTCGCGCTGTACAAAAACTGGCGATAGCTTTTCGAGCTAATGGATAGCTGAGGACAGCTAACCGTGGCTAGCTGAACTCCAACGTTAGCCAGTGAAAATGGCTAACCTCTGGCTAGCTTCTGTTGTGGATTTCAGATTTGAGGTAAATAATACTTTATTTTTTAGATTGGTGAGGCGGGTTGCAGGAGAGTGCTTTGAGGTTGAGTTTTTATAAGAAAAAATGTAAAAAGATATGCGAAGAAAAATATGTAAAATATATATATATATACACGGGACACGACAAGAGGAGGGTAAAGGACGTCTGAACTGCTACGCCATCTTGGATGACCAATGTGCAGGACAACACATAGGTCTATCCATCATTGTATGATTTTTTGTGTGCAAATGAACTCAAGCTTACGGACAATGTCAAATGTGATATAGCGAAGCACCAGAGTGAGTTGGGTGCGTAATTACGCAGGTACTTTCCCGAAACGGATGACACAAACAACTGGATTCATTATCCCTTTCATGCCCTGCCTCCAGTCCACTTACCAATATCTGAACAAGAGAGCCGAAATTGCAACAAGCGGTTCTGTGAAAATGGAATTTAATTTGAAGCCACTGCCAGATTTCTGGATTGGGCTGTGCTCAGAGTATCCTGCGTTGGCAAATCGCGCTGTTAAGACACTGATGCCCTTTGCAACCACGTACCTATGTGAGAGTGAATTCTCGGCCCTCACTAGCATGAAAACTAAATACAGGCACAGACTGTGTGTGGAAAATGATTTAAGACTGAGACTCTCTCCAATACAACCCAACATTGCAGAGTTATGTGCATCCTTTCAAGCACACACTTCTCATTAACCTGTGGTGAGTTATTCACCATTTTTGATGAACAAATAAGGTTTTATATGTAACATGGCTAAATAAAGAGCAAAATGATTGATTATTATTATATTATTACTTGTGCCCTGGTCCTATAAGAGCTCTTTGTCACTTCCCACGAGCCGGGTTGTGACAAAAACTAACTCGTGCTTATGTTTAATAAATATATCGTATAGTGTGTGTGTGTGTGGCAGGCTTACAATGATGGCAAAAAACAACATTTGAGAGTGCGCTGACCCTGGTGCTAGAGGGGGTATGCAGCTGGAGGTTGAATGTTTGAAGGGGTACAGGACTATAACAAGTTTGGGAACTACTGACCTAGAGGCATCTATTGACATATTGTATATTACAGTATGTCAATAGATGCCTCTATGTAAATGAAGGACCTGCACAGATATTATCCTTAGTTCACATGCAGGCTGTCTATCTCCAAACGTGTGCAACACTAATTCAAATATGTTTTACAATCTGTATTTTCTGTCTTTCAGATGAGCTTGCTGTGAAGTGCCAACGTAAACTAAAATCTAATCTGAAGAATAAGTTTCAGTGTGTGTTTGTGGGCATAGCTAAACAAGGAAACCCAACACTTCTCAATAAGATCTACACTGAGCTCTACATCACAGAAGGTGGAAGTGGAGAGGTCAATAATGAACATGAAGTGAGACAGATAGAGGCCGCATTCAGGAGACCAGCAACACAAGAGATATCAATCAAATGCAATGACATCTTCAAACCCTTACCTGGACAAGACAAACCTATCAGAACAGTGCTGACAAAGGGAATCGCTGGCATTGGAAAAACAGTCTCTGTGCAGAAGTTCATTATGGACTGGGCTGAAGGAAAAGCAAATCAGGATGTCCAATTCATATTTCCATTTTCTTCTCGGGAGCTTTATTTAATGAAATACAAGAAACACAGTTTGCTAGAACTTCTTCATCACTTTTTTGTGGAAACCAAAGAATCAGGAATCTCAAACTATGAAAGCTACAAAATTCTGTTTGTCTTTGATGGACTGGATGAGTTCCAACTTCCCCTGGACTTCCAGAACAATGAAAGCTGGTGTGACATCACAGAGTCAACCTCAGTGGATGTGCTGCTGACAAACCTCATCAAGGGGAATCTGCTTCCCTCTGCTCTCCTCTGGATAACCTCTCGACCTGCAGCAGCCAATCAGATCCCTCCTGAGTGTGTTGACCAGGTGACAGAGGTACGAGGGTTCAATGACCCACAGAAGGAAGAGTTCTTCAGGAAGAGAATCAGTGATGAGAATATGGCCAGTAGAATCATTTCACATATAAAATCATCAAGGAGCCTCTACATCATGTGCCACATACCAGTCTTCTGTTGGATTTCTGGTACAGTTCTTGAGCACATGTTGAAAACAGGAAAGAGAGGGGAGATGCCAAAGACTTTGACTGAGATGTACACACTCTTGCTGGTAGTCCTGATGATTGAGAAATGTCATAGGAACGATGAGACACAGCCACACTGGAATGAAGAGAGCATTCTGTCATTGGGAAAGCTGGCATTTCAACAGCTGGAAAAAGGAAATCTGATTTTCTATGAGGAACACCTGCGAGAGTGTGGCGTTGACGTCAGCGAGGAGTCTGTGTACTCTGGAGTGTGCACACAGATCTTTAAAGAAGAGAGTGGGCTGTACCAGCAGAAGGTGTACTGCTTTGTGCATCTGAGCATTCAGGAGTTTCTGGCTGCTGTATACGTGTTTCTCACATTCAATAACAGTGGTGTGAATCTTATGGTTCAACCCGAATCAACCTCTGAAGTACTTATGCCATTCAAAAACAATCCTACATTTTGCCTCAATGTAAGTGCAGTGGAGATGGCTTTACAGAGTGAGAATGGACACCTGGACCTGTTCCTCCGTTTTCTTCTCGGCCTCACACTGGAGTCCAATCATACTCTCCTACGAGGCCTACTGACACAGACGAAAATCAGCTCACAAACCAATGCTGAAACAGTCAAGTACATCAAGTGGAAGATTAGGGAGAATCTCTCTCCAGGAAGGTGTATCAATCTGTTCCACTGTTTGAATGAACTCAATGACCATTCTCTAGTGGAGGAGATCCAAAGCTACCTGAGCTCAGGCAGTGTCTCCAGAGAAGAACTGTCTCCTGAACAGTGGTCCGCTCTGGTCTTTGTGTTGCTTACATCAGAAAAGGAGCTGGATGTGTTTGACTTGAGAAAATACTCCAGGTCAGATGAAGGTCTTTTGAGGCTGTTGCCAGTGGTCAAAGCCTCCAGAACAGCTCAGTAAGTACAGTACATAGGTATTCAAATTTATAGTCATAACAAAAAAACATATGTATGTACAGTGGGGTCTGAAATTATTGACACCCTTGATAAAGATGAGTAAAAATGACTGTATAAAATACAACATTCAAATACTGAGCTATATTGTATGCAACAAAAAAAAATGGGGAAATTATATATATATATATTATTGTATACTAATACAATTGCTCAGAGAAAGAGATTTTGCTTAATTAACAAGTCCATTTTTTTTTCTCAAAAAGGTAGGGGTCAACATTTTTGACAGCCCTGTTTTCAATACCTCACTTTGCAAGGATAACGGCACTGAGCCTTTTTCTAAAATGTTGTATGAGTTGGAGAACACATTGGAAGGGATCTTAGACTATTCATTCATGCAGAATCCTTCCAGATCCTTCATATCCTTTATCTGTGCTTATGGACTACCTTCTTCAATTCAAACCAAAGGTTTTCAATGGGTTTCAAGTCCGGAGACTGAGATGGCCATTGCAAAATGTTGATTTTGTGGCGAATTAACCATTTCTTTGTGGATTTTAATGTACGCTTGGGGTTATTGTCTTGCTGGAAGATCCACTTGCAGCGTAGCAGAGGCAGCAATGTTTTTGGCTAAAATATCCGAGTACTGATTAAAGTTCATGATGCCGTTAACCTTAACATGGGTCCAATGACCAATGGAAGCAAAATAGACCCATAACATCAGGTCTACCATGATATTTTACAGTAGGTATGGGGTTCTTTTCTGCTCATGCATTCTCATTTCAACGCCAAACCCACCACTGGTGTGCGTGGCCAAAGAGCTCTATTTTCATGTCCTCTGACCAAAACACCAGTTCCAATGCAAGTGCTTATTACATGTTAAACAAAATATTTTTCTCTGAGCAATTGTATAATAAAATAATATAATTTCAATTTTTTTTTGCATACAATATAGCTCAGAAATGTAATTATTTATTTTATTTATATTTGCTCATCTTTATCAAGGGTGTCAATAATTTCAGACCACACTGTATATATAACATGAAACAAAGTGTCATTCATCTTTTCTCTTAAGTGACATGACATTTGACTTTTCAAATAGGTTGGAAAGTTGTGACCTCACAGAGAAATGCTGTAAAGCTTTGGCATCCGCTTTAAACTCCTCACACCTGAGAGAGCTGGACCTGAGCTGCAATCCTCTAAAAGACTCAGGAGTAAAGCTGCTCTCTGATGGACTAGGGAGTCCACACTGTAAACTGGAGAAACTGAGGTCAATATTTCTGTCATTTTTAAATAAGGGTTAGCAATTGTTCAATAGATCCACATGTTTATTTGCATTTGATAACAGCTAAACAATACATTGAAAGAAAAGTTCTGACTGTGGATCAAAACGTAAAAACATACTCACCCCTGTCCTTCAGACTTAATGCATATATTATTTTTTATAAAAAAATGTGTTTCACCTTTATTTAACCAGGTAGGCCAGTTGAGAACAAGTTCTCAATTACAACTGCGACCTGGCCAAGATAATGCAAAGCAGTGCGACAAAAACAACAACACAGAGTTACACATGGGATAAACAAACGTACAGTCAATAACACAATAGGAAAACAATCTATGTACAGTTTGTGCAAATGTAGTAAGATTAGGGAGGTAAGGCAATAAATAGGCCATAGTGGCGAAATAATTACAATTTAGCATTAACACTGGAGTGATAGATGTGCAGATGATGATGTGCAAGTAGAGATACTGGGGTGCAAAAGAGCAAAAATAAATAAATAGCAATATGGGGATGAGGTAGTTGGGTGGGCTGTGTACAGGTGCAGTGGTAAGCTGCTCTGACAGCTGATGCTTAAAGTTAGTGAGGGAGATATAAGTCTCCAGCTTCAGTGATTTTTGCAATTCATTCCAGTCATTGGCAGCAGAGAACTGGAAGGAGAGGCGGCCAAACGGGGTTTTGGCTTTGGATGACCAGTGAAATATACCTGCTGGAGCGCGTGCTACGGGTGGGTGTTGCTATGGTGACCAGTAAGCTGAGATAAGGCGGGGCTTTACCTAGCAAAGACTTATAGGTGACCTGGAGCCAGTGGGTTTGGCAACGAATATGGAGCGAGGGCCAGCCAATGAGAGCATACAGGTCGCAGTGGTGGGTAGTAAATGGGGCTTTGGTGACAAAACGGATGGCACTGTGATAGACTACATCCAATTTGCTGAGTAGAGGGTTGGAGGCTATTTTGTAAGTGACATCGCCAAAGTCAAGGATCGGTAGGATAGTCAGTTTTACGAGGGTATGTTTGGCAGCATGAGTGAAGGAGGCTTTGTTGTGAAATAGGAAGCCGATTCTAGATTTAATTTTGGATTGGAGATGCTTAATGTGAGTCTGGAAGGAGAGTTTACAGTCTAACCAGACACCTAGGTATTTGTAGTTGTCCACATATTCTAAGTCAGAACCGTCTAGAGTGGTGATGCTAGTCGGGCGGACAGAAATCAGTTGACGAGCATGCATTTAGTTTTACTAGCATTTAAGAGCAGTTGGAGGCCACGGAAGGAGTGCTGTATGGCATTGAGCTTGTCTGGAGGTTTGTTAACACAGTGTCCATAGAGCATATGGAGCCAGATGTTACTATATGAGTGTACATTAACTCACATGATTTGAGGTTCTGTACTTTAATGTTAGATTTAAATGCTTGGAAATGATGCCCGTAGTGATTATCTAAATCTCTCTCTCGCTCTCTTTGGTAGTCGGTCGGTTTTAATGATGACGACTGGTGCAGTAACTTCTGTTTATTGTGGGTTCTTCAATGGCTCAGTAGTTTGAGTTTTGAAGCGCGGACTCTGAACAGTTGTCTACTGCTGTGAGGGTTTTGGAGTTCCAGGTGGATCAGGAGGAGCCGACATTTGTGAGTTGACTGGGCTGCATATTGCAGAACTTGAGGTTGTGTTTAAAATGCTTATGGGTCGGCCTGTCATCCAGTGCGTGTGATATACACTGAACAAAAATATAAATGCAACATGTAAAGTGTTAGTCCCATGTTTTATGAGCTGAAATAAAAGATCCCAAAAATGTTCCATGCGCACAAAATGATTATTTCTCACAGATTTTGTGCACACACAGAGCTGTTGTTGAGCCTGGCTTCCAAATGGGTGGGCCTATGCCCTCCCAGGCCCACCCATGGCTGCGCCCCAGCCCAGTCATGTGAAATCCATAGATTAGGGCCTAATTTATTTATTTCAATTGACTGATTTCCTTATATGAACTGTAACTCAGTAAAATCGTTGAAATTGTTGCACTTTGCGTTTATATTTTTGTTCAGTATAGTTCACAAAAGAAGATCCTTCTTGGGAGACAGTGTTGGGGCATCCTGATGGTATGGCCGGTCCATTGGAGCTGTGCCTTAATGATCTTTTTTTAGTGGAGTGGTTGGAAAGGATGTGGAGCACTGGAGCTGTGCGCATGCACAGGTGATGTTGGATGGCCTTTTGGGGCATCAGGTTTATGGCTAAGTAGTCGGCAATGGATGGTCTGTTCAGGAGTTTACTAAAGTGTCCCACCCACTTCTCTGCAATACTTATCTCTGAGGAAGGTTTTCCCATTTGCTGATCTCAGAGGTGACGTGCCAGACTTCACTGGTCGGTGTATGGTTTTGAGGCCTTCAAATAACTGTTTGATGTAGTGTGTCTGCATACATTTGTGTGAGCTCTGCTAGTCCCTCCCACCATTGATCTTGCATCGATTGGAGCTGGCTCTTGTAATCTTGACGTCCTTATTGTCTCGCTGACACACAATGATATCATCCATCAGGTGCCTGTGCTTGGATCTTGGGTGCATCCATGTAGTTTTGTACTTGTCTGCTTTCCTGAAGATGGTGTTCGTGATGACGAGGCTATTATCTGATAATTTACTCAGGAGTAGGATCTAATTTCCATTCATGGTCCCCACTCCCCACATTTTTGTCAATCACTCCTTGCCAGTTGGTGTTGGCGATGTCTTTGCCCACCCCGGCATTGAAGTCTCCAGCAATGATTAGTTTGTCATTCTGGGGAGTTGATTGGGTATGTTGTCTAGCTCTGAGTAGAACTGCTCTTTCACTTTGTCAGGGCTTGGTAATGTAGCTGCGTAGGCACTGATTATTGTGGCATGCCTAGTCTTGTTGAGAGGAATCCTGATTTTCATTAGCCTCAGGATGTGGGACAAAATCTTTTCCTATCATTGTTCTAACGTTCCAGGCACATATTTTGTTTTCTATAGACAGAACATCATTCATGTAAATACAATGTGAGGATACTCAGTGAGGTTAAAAGTGTAATTAACAGTCTAGCTCACAGAGATGTACGACATATGGTTACCTGTCTTTATATCATACACGTAACAGGGGTGAAATAACTACATATGCAGTCCATCATGTTGGTAAGAGGGAGAACTATACAACTAACATTCTCCCACCAAATGGTAATAGTGTGTTTAATGAAATTATGATAAACTCTGCAGGCTGTCAGACTGTAAAGTCAGAAAGGAAGGCTGTGCTTCTCTGGCCTCTGCTCTGATGTTAAAGCCCTCACATCTGAGAGAGCTGGACCTGAGTAACAACCCCTTAGAAGACTCAGGAGTGAAGCTGCTCTCTGATGCACTGGGGAGTCCACACTGTAAACTGGAGACACTTAGGTCAGTATTCCTGTAATTGTCAAAAAAATGTATAACTGTGTTTATAAAGTGCCAATATCAGTATGTTATGCATTGTGTAACAATTGTGTATCAGTTATCTGCATATTGAAGACCAAAAACATGTACTTTAATAACTATGGCTGGGTAACATACAACAGAGGATAGTAGTGTGTTCACTAAAATCATGATCAACTCTCTGCAGGCTGTCAAGCTGTGAAGTCAGAGAGGAAGGCTGTGCTTCTCTGGTCTCTGCTCTGAGGTTACACCCGTCACACCTGAAAAAGCTGGACCTGCATGGCAATGACCTAGAAGACTCAGGAGTGAAGCTGCTCTCTGATGGATTGGGGAGTTCACACTGTAAACTGGAGACACTGAGGTCAGTAAGCTAAATGTTCCTGCAATGTACAGTTGAACTTATAGTAACTGAGTATATAATATAGTAAACATCACCCAAAGCCTGTGATGTCTGTTCAACCACCCTAAACAAATGGATTATAAACTTCTAATTAGAATAAACATAATTTATGACATGAACATTTTCTAAATGTGATGACATTAATATCAGTTGAACAGGTAAGATCACAGAGGTGAACTGCATGTGGTACTGGTATGAGCTCATAATGATGGGGAGAACATAGCTAGCATTTCTCCCTTACACCACCAGAGGGTAGTAGTATGTTCACTAAAATCATGATCAACTCTGCAGGCTGTCAGGCTGTAAAGTCAGAGAGAAAGGCTGTGCTGCTCTGGCCTCTGCTCTGATGTTAACCCCCTCAGCCCTGAGAGAGCTGGAGCTGAACTTCAATCACCTAGAAGACTCAGGAGTGAAGCTGCTCTCTGATGCACTGGGGAGTCCACACTGTAAACTGGAGACACTGAGGTCAGTATTCCTGTAATTGTTCAACAGGTGATAATTTTCTACAGATCCAATGTGTTTATAGAAGGTTAGTCCTTTGTTCATTTGAAAACAGCCAAAAAATATTTTGAAAGAAAAGTCCTGATTGGGAATTAACACTCACCCCTGTCATTTAGACTGACTGCATATCAGGGCCAGCGTTATGGCCCGCCCTACCATACCTCCTTGCCCGTCCAAATAAAATATAGATAATCTATTTGACCGAGACACGCAGCGACAGAAAGACGCATCAATCTCAGATGAAGCATCCCTGCGAGCGAAACAGCGCCACTCTGTCTCAGTATGTGTACACCATGTATCTGATGGTGTCTGGATCAAAAGTATATTACATGCCATACTCTTTTTGACCAGACAGCATCAGATACATGAGCTACATATAGTAAGACAGATGGGCGCTCTTTCGCTCACTCGGATGCTTTATCCGGTGAGATAGTTTCAGCAGAGAGGAAGAGGCTAAGCGAGAGGGCTCATTCTCGCCAAAATCTGTTCGGAATGAGCCCAATTCGTTTCTATGGGCTTAATATGCAGACCTAAGCTTGTTGCCTGCATTCCCACCTATGGGACAATGACTCCCATTGTTAGGGTGAAACATGAGCATCTCGTCAGAATATACAGATCTCTGGTTTCAGGTAGCCACTTGCGAATTGGAAAGGACAGTTGACGGGTGCACAGTGCACTGTTCGGATGCTGGCGTCCCCTAAAGTAAATTGATGTTTTGCCAAAATTATATAATTAATGCTGTCTAAATAAAATCATTCGAAATACTTCATCAAAGAGCATGACTTAGCCACAGAGGATCATTGGCTTCTTTAAAAAAATAACTGAATTGTTTCAAATCCCAAGCGTGTAGGCCAGCGGTTCCCAAACTAGGGGTCGTGGACCCATGTGGTGATTTGAAAATGGGGTTGCGAGAGAAACTGAAATAAAATAAATAAAATCGTGCTTGGTTCTTAAAACCGGGGTTACGTTAGTAACCTCCGGTAGCCGCTAGATGTGGTTGTAATAAAAAAGAGTGGTTTCTGTTTTCTTCCTACAAATGTGGCTCTATCTTTTGAACCGTTTAAGTTAGAAATTATTATATGACCCCATCACTGAAAGAGAAGAGTTTCTGGAACGTATTTTCTGTTTCCCTCTACAATGCCCACAGGCCGCGCAGGACTTTTTAGAACAGAGTGGACAACCCCAGCATTAAATCAGACTGGGGGAAAAGGACATATCAATGATGATGTTCTTTTCTACACAGAAGAGCATACAAAATTATTGCCTGATCATCTTCAGAACTTTCCAATACCTTTCTGATGCATTTCAGTCACTTCAAACCAGACTTCCTTCAGATTTAAATACTGTCAAAAGTACTGTCAGACCGTTTTGTAATAGACCGTCACAGCCCAAATAAAAAAAACTCAACATTGGCCTTTGAATACATCACTTTCTTTATACGGTGGAGTCGCAAACGTTTTTTTGATATCAAAATGTGGTCGCGGGACAAAAAGTTTGAGAACCCCGGGCGTAGGACTATTTAGGAAGCCAGCAATTTGGGCAGCGTGTGTGGTAATATGCCTAGCTGATTATTGAGTTGCGGCTGTCAGTGAAAAGCATCTAAAATATGTGTGAAGACAATGTGTCTTGAGAGTAATTGTAAATGTTGAGACAAGAAGAAGGGGAGGGATGTGGGTTTAAGATATGGCGCGTCTCTCTCCAGAATGCGGTGTCATTATTTAATTGTGGGAATTGTTTGGCCTTTGACTTTCTTTTTTATCAATTCCCCATCAGATACAGTGCATTCGGAAACTATTCAGACCCCTTGACTTTTTCAACATTATGTTACGTTACAGCCTTATTCTAAAATGGATTAAATACATTGTTTTCCTTATCAATCTACATACAATTCCCCATAATGACAAAGTGAAAAGGTTTTTTTTATTATTCAAATTTATGAAAAATAAAAACAGAAATACCTTATTTATAAGTATTCAGACCCTTTGATATGAGACTCAAAATTGAGCTCAGGTGCATCCTGTTTCCATTGATCATCCTTGAGATGTTTCTACAACTTGATTGGAGATAAACCTGTGATACATTCAATTGATTGGATATTATTTGGAAAGGCACACACTTGTCTATATAAGGTCCCACAGTTGACAGTGCATGTTAGAGCAAAAACCAAGCCATAAGGTTGAAGCAATTGTCCTTAGAGCTCCGAGACAGGATAGTGTCGAAGCACAGATCTGAGGAAGGGTACTAAAACATTTCTGCAGCATTGAAGGTCCCCAAGAACACAGTGGACTCCATCATTCTTAAATGGAAGAAATTTGGAAACACCAAGACTCTTCCTAGAGCTGGCCGCCCGGCCAAACTGAGCAATCAGGGGAGAAGGGCCTTGGTCAGGGAGGTGACCAAGAACCCAATGGTCACTCTGAAAGAGCTCCAGAGTTCCTCTGTGGAGATGGGAGAACCTTCCAGAAGGACAACCATCTCTGCAGCACTCCACCAATTATGCCTTTATGGTAGAGTGGCCAGACGGAAGCCACTCCTCAGTAAAAGGCACATTGCAGCCCACTTGGAGTTTGTCAAAAGGCACCTGAACAAGATTCTCTGGTCTGATGAAAACAAGATGAAACTCTTTGGCCTGAATGCCAAGCGTCACATCAGGAGGAAACCTGGCACCACCCCTACGGTGAAGCATGGTGGTGGCAGCATCATGCCATGGCAATGTTTTCAGCGGCAGGGACTGGGAGACTAGTCAGGATTGAGGGAAAGATGAACAGAGCAAAGTACAGAGAGATCCTTGATGAAAACCTGCTCAGGACCTCAGACTGGGGCGAAGGTTCACCTTCCAACAGGACAATGACCCTAAGCACACAGCCAAGACAACGCAGGAGTGGCTTTGGGACAAGTCTCTCAATGTTCTTGAGTGGCCCAGCCAGAGCCCAGACTTGAACCCGATCAAACATATCTTGAGAGACATGAAAATAGCTGTGCAGCGATGCTCCCTATCCTACCTGACAGAGCTTGAGAGGATCTGCAGAGAAAAATATCAGAAACTCCCCAAATACAGGTGTGCCAACCTTGTAGCGTCATACCAAAGAAGACTTGAGGCTGTAATCGCTGCCAAAGGTGCTTCAACAAAGTACTGAGGAAAATGTCTGAATACTTATTTCAATGTGATATTTCAGTTTTTTATTTTTAATACCTTTGCAGAAAAATCTAAAAACCTGTTTTTGCTTTGTCATTATGGAGTATTGTGTGTAGATTGATGAGAAAAACAAACAGTTCAATCCATTTTAGAATAAGGCTGTAACACATCAAAATGTGGAAAAGTCAAGTGTCTGAATACTTTCCGAATGTACTGTATATCAGCAGTAGGCCTAGTAAATGTACCGTTAATCCCTGTCAGTTGGTTACATTCATTTCTGTTAATACATGTTTTTATTGCAGTCATTTACTGTTCTCATTCTCGGAGTGGTAACATTTTTTTACGGAGTTCACAACCTGCCACACAAGTTTTGATTTATTTCCTAACCATAATTTCAAGTTTTCGAAATGTTGTCATTGTCTTTTGTTTGGAGGGCTCCATGTGAGCAATGAGAATGTCTGGTTTCTCTGTCCTGATAATGTTGAGGGAGTGTGCATGCCTGAGCACAACCTGGTCTCAGAGCATTTTGTATTATTCTGTACATAAATCCAAAGACACTTTATTTAGTATGATATGTTACGTTTCGTATGGTATGTATGAATTTGTGAATTTACATAATCTATTTCGTATGATATGTTAAAGTTAGCTAGCTGGCTAAAGTTATCTAGACTAGGGGTTAAGGTTTGGAGATAGGTTAGGTTAAAGGGTTAAGGTTAGGGGAGGAGTTAGCTAACATGCTAAGTAGTTGCAAAGTAGCTCAAAAGTAGTAAGTAGTTGAAAAGTTACTAATTAGCTAAAATGCTAAAGTTGTCCGTGATGAGATTTGAACACGTTCGTGTTATAAGCCCACCTATCCACCCCAACCAACCACCCTCCTTTCGTTTTTGCCTTCAGTAACCTGATTTGATTGTCTTAACTCACCACGTCCACCACTAATAAGATGAGTTTCTTCTTCACATCACACAGTATCCTAAGTCAACGAAGTCTGGTTTTTAACGTCCATTGCGAATTATTAGCCTCACAGTAGACTATTTGAAAAATCTTTCCGATAATCACCAGGCCTTGGTGTGAAAGAGCAACATTTCATGATCATCCCATATATCCACTGGAAACGTCATAAAATGTTCCCTTGAGCAAAAACAGCTGTCTGTACGCATTGCTAGCAACAGCTTCTGGCCAGACCCAGTTGACTGATTTGATACATTGTTGCACTTCACTAGCGATAGCTCAAGTCAAGACATATAGAAAGTGAGGCAGACCGGCAGAGTAGAGAGATGAATGTGATTGAAAGAACCTGAATTTTTGTCAGGATATTTTCTACTGTTTTTGTTTGTTGGCTTTTGGCCTAGGCCTATATATTTTACTTAGTTGACAATGGAAATTATAAGCCTTCTGGGGCATTCCCTGAGTTCCATGCACTCATTTCTTTAGCTGCCAATGGATCCCGGGGGATCAATATGGCAGAGGCTGGTGCTCTGGCATTAGTTGAATTTAAACTTTTATATTTTTATCATGTCAATTCAGATGTTTTATGATTAACCACGTGGCAATTATTTTGAGAAACAAAAACGTTATTATTGAAATTAAACTGTTCACGAAAATGCACATATGAAAATCATAAATGGCACGCAGATCAGTAGGATAAATTGTAAGCTTCCTAAAACTTGAAAATCATGCCTATGGTCTTTACTGTAACACCTATAAAAAAAATGCCCACATAGTCTCATGAAAAAACGTGCCCGCCTATGGAAATCAAATGCCGGTCCAACATATGGAGCCAGATATGTGACTAAATGGACTACATATAACATATGCCTGTATGATTTGAGGTTCTGACTTCAATATTCAATGCTTGGAAGTGAGGCCTCTCCAACTAAAAAGCTAAACATTACGGACTATCACCCAAAATCAGTCTAGGTCAGCTGTAAATGTACTGCCTATGGTTATATAGCGCATATTCTTAAGAAAACATTGGGGTGATGTGAATGCACATACAGTACACCCCATCATGTCAGTGAAAGGGAGAATTATACAGCTGGCATTCTCTGTTTTCACCACCAGAGAGTAGCAGTGTGTTAACTAAAATCACAATAAACTCTTCAGGCTGTCATGCTGTGGAGTCCGAAGGGAAGGCTGTGCTTCTCTGGCCTCAGCTCTGATGTTAAACCCCTCAGCCCTGAGAGAGCTGGACCTGAGCCACAATGAACTAGAAGACTCAGGACTGAAGCTGCTCTCTGATGGACTGGGGAGTCCACACTGTAAACTGGATACACTGAGGTCAGTATTCCTGTAATTGTTCAACAAGTAATAATTGTCCCTGTGTTTATAGAGGCCAATATAAGTGTCACACTGTAAGGTCAGAGAGGAAGGCTGTTCTTCTCTGGTCTCTGCTCTGATGTTACACCCCTCACATCTGAGACAGCTGGACCTGAGTGGCAATTACCTACAAGGCTCAGGAGTGAAGCTGCTCTCTGATGCACTGGGGAATCCACACTGTAAACTGGAGACACTGAGGTCAGTATTCCTATAATTGTTGAATAAGGGGTAAATATGCATCAGCTCTAGATTAAATAAACACTATCCATATAATGAAAATGTTATGTTCTCGTGGGCCCATGAAAGGTTCAACGAATTGTGTGAGGGGGAAGGGATGGGCGGATTTCTTCATCCCTTTCTCCGGCCGTTGTATTGGGCAGTTCAATGGTGAGAAAGTCTCGGTCCCAGGAGCAAAAACCTGCATCAGGAAATGTTGTCCATCATAGTTCATGTGGGATTCAATGACATTATGAAGGGCAGCTCAGAACAGCTGAAGATGGATTTTAAAGAACTGATTGGGTCTCTGCTTGACACCAACAAACGCCCCATAATATCTGGCCCTATACCCTTCCTAAATCGTGGCATTGAACGTTTCAGCGGACTTTTAGCCCTCCATAACTGGCTACGAGACTATTGTAGTTCTGTAAGTAAAACATTTTTGATAACTTCTGGAAACAAACCTCGATTTATAAGGTGGATGGGATCCACCCAAATCATTTGGGTTCCTGGATCCTTTCACAGCATTATAAGGCTGCGTTGAGACAATGACTTATCAATGACCCAAGCCCAGCTCATTTAATCGCTACCATTGTGTCACTGAGTTTCCATAATGCTTCAGCAAATGTACATTATCCCAGGGGCGTTGGAAGACACAATGTAAGTAACCTAATGTAAGTCCCTCGAACTGCCCTGAATGCCTCTGCTGATCCTATAGCTGTTGTATGCAGTAATAATTTGCCTATGAACCAAAGTGATACTGTTAGCACTGAGGTGGTGTGCCCTAGTAGGAAGTCCACTGTGTGAAGCTCACCCTGCACTAACATAAATAACATGAGCATGTCTACTTCTGCTAAGCTTCCCAGTAAAGCAATGAAAACAATCAAACATCCCAGAAAAGTGTTCAAAATAGTCCATGATAATGTACAGTGCATTCGGGAAGTATTCAGACACCTTGACCTTTTCCACATTTTGTTACATTACAGCATTATTCTAAAATTGATTAAATAAAACATGTTCCTCATCACTGTACACAAAATGCCCCATAATGACAAAGCAAAAACAGGTTTTTAGACATTTTTGAACCTCAAATCATACAGGCCTATGTTATCTGTAGTCCATATAGTCACATCTCTGGAGTCAGAACGAATCAGTTGGACGGACATTTGATTTCCATAGCCTGGCACATTTTTTCACGGGACTATGTTTCCATTTTGATTATTGTATACAGGCAAATGATTACTGCATACAATCGCTATAGGACCAGCAGAGGCATTCGTGGCAGTTAGAGGGACATTCATTAGGTTACTTACAATGGGGAACAAGTCAAGGGGTCTGAATACTTTCCGAATGCACTATATGTAGCTTAAGAAACAAGGTTAATGAAATCAATAATTTGCTCGTAACAGATGACATTCATATTCTGACAATCTCTGAAACTCACTTTGATAATACCTTTTTCTTGATACAGTAGCAATCCATGGTTATAACATCTACAGAAATGACAAAGGTGGAGGTGTTGCCGTTTATATTCAGAACCACATTCCTGTAAAGCTTAGAGAGAATCTAATGTTAAATACTGTTGTAGTAATATGGCTACAGGTTCATCTGCCTCACCTAAAGCCCTTTCTGGTGGGAAGCTGCTATAGACGACCAAGTGCTAACAGTCAGTATCTGGATAACTTGTGAAATGCTTTATAATGTACAGTACCAGTCAAAAGTTTGGACTCACCTACTCATTCAAGGGTTTTTCTTTATTTTACTATTTTCTACATTGTAGAATAATAGTGAAGACATCACAACTATGAAATAACACATATGAAATCTTGTAGTAACTCAAAAAGTGTTAAACAAATCAAAATATATTTGAGATTCTTCAAAGTAGCCACCCTTTGCCATGATGACAGCTTTGCACACTTTTGGCATTCTCTCAACCAGATTCATGAGGTAGTCACCTAGAATGTATTTCAATTAACAGGAGTGCCTTGTTAATTTGTTAACTTCTTAATGCGTTTGAGCCAATAAGTTGTGTTGTGACAAGGTAGGGGTGGTACACAGAAGATAGCCCTATTTGGTAAAAGACCAAGTCCATATTATGGCAAGAACAGCTCAAATAAGCAAAGAGAAATGACAGTCCATCATTACTTTAAGACATTAGGGTCTGTCAATCCGGAACATTTCAAGAACTTTGAAAGTTTCTTCAAGTGCTGTCGCAAAAACCATCAAGTGCTATGATGAAACTGGCTCTCATGAGGACCGCCACAGGAACGGAAGACCCAGAATTACCTCTGCTGCAGAGGATAAGTTCATTAGAGTTACCTGCCTCAGAAATTGCAGCCCAAATAAATGCTTCACAGAGTTGAAGTAAACGACGCATCTCAACATCAACTGTTCAGAGGAGACTACGTGAATCAAGCCTTCATGGTCGAATTGCTGCAAAGCAACCACTACTAAAGGACACCAATAAGAAGAAGATACTTTCTTTGGCCAAGAAACATGAGCAGTGGGCATTAGACTGGTGGAAATCTGTCCTTTTGTCTGATTTGTCCAAAATTTTGATTTTTGGTTCCAACCACAGTGTCTTTGTGAGATGCACAGTATGTGAACAGATTATCTCCGCATGTGTGATTCCCACCTTGAAGCATGGAAGAGGAGGTGTGATGGTGTGGGGGTGCTTATTTAGAATTCAATGCACACTTAACCAGCATAGCTACCACAGCATTCTGCAGCGATACGCCATCCCATCTGGTTTGCGCTTAGTGGGACTATCATTTGTTTTTCAACAGGACAATGACCCAAAACACACCTCCAGGTTTTCTAAGGGCTATTTGATAAAGGAGAGTGATGGAGTGCTACATCAGATGGCCTGGCCTCCACAATCGCCCAACCTCAACCCAATTGAGATTGTTTGGGATGATTTGGACCTCAGCGTGAAGGAAAAGCAGCCAACAAGTGCTCACCATATGTGGGAACTCATTCAAGACTGTTGGACAAGCATTCCTCATGAAGCTGGTTGAGAGAATGCCAAGAGGTGTGCAAAGCTGTCATCAAGGCAAAGCCTGGCTACTTTGAAGAATCTCAAATCGAAAATATATTTTGATTTGTTTAACACTTTTTTAGTTGCTACATGATTCCATGTGTTATTTCATAGTTTTGATGTTTTCACTATTTTTCTACAATGTAGAAAATAGTAAAAATAAAGAAAAGCCCCACGAGTAGGCGTGTTCGAAAGTTTTGACTGATACTGTATGTGATTGCAACAGAGGTATGTTTTCTGGATGATTTAAATATTCACTGGCTTTCATCAAGCTGCCCACTCAAGAAAAAGCTTCAAACTATAACTATTGCCTGCAACCTGGTTCAGGTTATCAGTTAATCTACCAGAGTAGTTACAAACAGCACAGGAATTAAATCATCAACATGTATTGATCACATATTTACTAATGCTGCAGAAATGTGCTTTAGAGCAGTATCCAAATCCATCGGATGTAGTGATCACAATATAGTAGCCATATCTAGGAAAACCAGAGTTCCAAAGGCTGGGCTTAATGTAGTGTGTAAGAGGTCATACAAGAAGTAGTGTAGTGATTCCTATGTTGTTGATGTAAATAATATTTGTTGGTCTGTGGTGTGTAATGAGGAGCTACCAGACACTTATTCCAGTTACTAATAAGCATGCACCCATTAACAAAATGACTGTAAAAACAGTTAAATCCCCGTGGATTGATGAGGAATTGAACAATTGTATGGTTGACAGGGATGAGACAAAAGTCTGGCTGCACAACCGATTGGCAAATGTACCGCAAATTGAGAAATCATATGACTGAACTGAATAAAAAGAAAAAGAAACTATACTATGAAACATAGATAAATTACATAAGGAATGATAGTAAAAAGCTTTGGAGCACCTTAAATGAAATTTTGAGCAAGAAGGCAAACTGAGCTCCATCATTCATTGAATAAGATTGCTCACTCATCACACAACCCACAGATTTTGCCAATTTCTTTCATTATTTTTTTTATTGGCAAGATTAGCAAACTTAGGAATGACATGCCAGCAACAAACGCTGACACTACACATCCAAGTATAACTGATCAAATTATGATCAAATTATGAAAGACAAGCATTGTAATTTTGAATTCTGTAAAGTGAGTGTGGAAGAAGTGAATTTTTTTTTGGTCTGACAACTTGGATGGAAAATGACTGAGGATAATAGCGGACGATATTGCCACTCCTATTTGCCATATCTTCAATCTAGGCCTACTAGAAAGGGTGTGCCTTCAGGCCTGGGGGGAAGCAAAAGTAATTCTGCTACCTAAGAATAATAAAGCCCCCCTTTACTGGCTCAAATAGCTGGTAATCAATCAGCCTGTTACCAGCCTTTAGTAAACTTTTGGAAAAAATGGTGTTCGACCAGATACAATGCTATTTTACTGTAAACAAATTGACAACATCATCGCGCTTATAGGGAAGGATATTCAACAAGCACGGCACTTACACAAATGACTGATGATTGGCTGAGAGAAATTGATGATAAGGTTGTGGGAGCTGTTTTGTTAGACTTCAGTGTGGCTTTTGACATTATCGATCATAGTCTGCTGATGGAAAAAAAACATGTGTTATTGCATTACACCCCCTGCTATATTGTGGATAAAGAGTTACCTGTCTAACAAAACAAAAGGGTGTTCTTTAATGGAAGCCTCTCCAACATAATCCAGGTAGAATCAGGAATTCCCCAGGGCAACTGTCTAGGCCCCTTATTTATTTATTTATTAATTATATTTTTTGCTAATGACATGCCACTGGTCTTGAGTAAAGCCAGTGTGTCTTTGTATACGGATGACTCAACACTATACACACCAGCTACTACAGCGAGTGAAATCACTGCAACACTTCACAAAGAGCTGCAGTTAGTTTCAGAATGGGTGGCAAGGAATAAGTTAGTCCTAAATATTTCAAAAACTAAAAGCATTGTATTTGGGACAAATTATTCACTAAACCATAAACTTAAACTAAATCTTGTAATAAGTAATGTGGAAATTGAGCAAATTGAGGTGACTAAACTGCTTGGAGTAACCCTGGATTGTAAACTGTCAATGTCAAAACATGTTGATACCACAGTAGCTAAGATGGGGAGAAGTCTGTCCATAATAAATCATTGCTCTGACTTTTTAACAACACTATCAACAAGGCAGGTCCTACAGGCTCTAGTTTTGTCGCACCTGGACTACTGTTCAATCGTGTTGTCAGGTGCCACAAAGAAAGACCTCTGAAAATTACAATAGGCTCAGAACAGGGCAGCACGGCTGGCCGTTAAATGTAAACAGAGAGATAACATTGATAATATGCATGGCTCATAGTGGAAGAGAGATTGACTTCATCACAACTTGTATTTGTAAGAAGTGTTGACATGCTGAATGCACCGAGGTGTCTGTTAAAACTACTAGCACATAGCTCGGACACCCATGCATACCCCACAAGACATGCCACCAAAGGTCTCTTCACAATCCCCAAGTCAAGAACAGACTATGGGATGCGCACAGTACTACATAGAGGCATGGCTACCTGGAAGTCTATTCCACATCAAATAACTGATGCAAGCAGTAGAATCAGAATAAAAAACAGATAGAAATACACCTTATGGAACAACGGGGACTGTGGAGAGACACACACAGGCACAGACACACATAATGTACTGTACACATACACCTGATAAGACACGCACTCTACACACACGTACACATGGAGGTTGTATTGTAAATATGTGATAGTGGAGTAGTGGCCTGAGGGAACACACTAAATGTATTGGGTAAAGTGTTATGAAATGGATTGTCATGTAATATTTTGAATTGTATGTAATTGCCTTAATGTTGCAGGACCCCAGGAAGAGTAGATGTTGCATTGGCAGCAGCTAATGGGGATTATGTTACTGGTATTAGTAAAAAATATATAATTGGTATAGTGTAGTACATCCGGTGTAGTACTTGGTCAGAAATAGGTACTGTTTACTTGGAACTCTGCAATACTTTTGAGCAAAAATTCTATAAGTGGTGCAGGAACTCAAGCAGTAGCAGTAGCTCCTGCCCAAGTCAAGCACTGAGTACATCCCATAATGTCTGACAAGTGGATAACTATTTCACCCCTGGAGGGTAGCAGTGTGTTTACCAAAATCACATTCAATTCTGTGCAGGCTACGATGGTGTGGAGTCAGAGACGAAGGCTGTTCTTCTCTGGCCTCTGCTCTGATGTTAAACCACTCACACCTGAGAGAGCTGGACCTGAGTGTCAATGACCTAGAAGACTCCGGACTGAAGCTGCTCTCTGATGGACTGGGGAGTCCACACTGTAAACTGGAGACACTGAGGTCAGTATTCTTATAATTGTTGAATAAGTTGTTAATCAGATCTACATTATGTTTTATATGCTGTAGAACTTTCATTATTAACATAGTAAATTAACACCACCCATAGAATTTATATTTATACAATTCAATGATACTTACCAAGTTTCAAAATATAATTGATAGTGTAGTTCACATTGTTCCTGACAAAGGCAGAATTATACCGCTGCCATTGTTCATTTTCACAAGTGTAGCAGTATTAATGAAATCATGATAAACTCTGCAGGCTTTCATCATGTAAAATCGGAGATAAAGGCTATGCTTCTCTGGCCTCTGCTCTAATCTTAAACCCCTCATACCTGAGAGAGCTGGACCTGAGTTGGAATGACCTGCATTATTCAGCAGTGAAGCTGCTCTCTGATCAACTGGCCGATCCTCTCTGGAGACTGGAGAAACTGAAGTACAGACACAATATTCATATAAACACACAGTATTCATGAGCAAAACATGTATCCAACCCCCTTCTCACACCCATCCCTTCTGCACTGGACTTATATTTTTCAGCTCTCTGGGAAACTAAATATGCACTTGATACATTTGTGCCTTATTGTATTTGTTTTGTTGCTTGTGCGTGTGCCTGTGTATTAATCAAACAGTGTATGTTTTTCAGCTTTTTCTGCCATACACATACGGTGTCTAGTGATGAGAATGAAGACTACGTACACAACATGACACAACAAAAGTATGTGGACACATACCAAAATCATGGGCATTAATAGGGAGTTGGTTACCCCTTTGCTGCTACGTATAACTGCCTCCACTCTTCTGGGAAGGCTTTCCACTAGATGTTGTAACATTGCTGCTGGGACTTGCTTCCATTCAGCCACAAGAGCATTAGTGAGGTCGGGCACTGATGTTGGGCGATTAAGCAGCGTTCCATTTCATCCCAAAGGTGTTCGATGGGGTTGAGGTCAGGGCTCGGTGCAGTCCAGTCAAGTTCTTCCACACTGATCTCGACTAACCATTTCTGTATGGATCTCGCTTTGTGCACGGCGGCATTGTCATGCTGAAACAGGAAAGGGCCTTCCCCAAACTGTTGCCACAAAGTTGGAAGCACAGAATTGGCTAGAATGTCATTGTATGCTGTAGCTTTAAGATTTCCCTTCACTGTAACTAAGGGGCCTAGTGATCTTAGGCTTGTGTGCAGCTGCTCGGCCATGGAAACCCATTTCATGAAGCTCGCGATGAACAGTTATTGTGCTGACGCTGCTTCCTTAAGCAGTTTGGAACTCGGTAGTGAGTGTTAAAACCGAGGACAGACAGCACTCGGCGGTCCTGTTCTGTGAGCTTGTGTTGCCTACCACTTTGCGGCAGAGCAGTTGTTGCTTCTAGGCATTTCCACTTCCCAATAACAGCACTTACAGTCGACAGGGGCAGCTCTAGCAGGGAAGACATTTGACGAACATACTCCTATGACAGTGCCACGTTGAATGTCACTGAACTCTTCAGTAAGGCCATTCTACTGCCAATGTTTGTCTATGGAGATTGCATGGCTGTGTGCTTGATTTGACAGCAACGGTTGTGGCTGAAATAGCAGAATCCACAGTTGTGTGTGTATTTATAGTGTACATTATCATACTTGGAAAAAGAGATGTGAGTGTTGACTGCTGTGAAGAATAAGTCTGTAATTTAAAAGACATCACACAATACAATTCAAACACTATTTCAACACTATCACTATCAAAGGAAAGCAGAAAGTGGGGCAACCCATATCCTACAAAAATGCCTAGAAGAATGATTCATTCATTGTTTTTCTTGTATTGTTATATCCACCATATTTATAATTAGGCAAAGCAGGCAAAGCAGCTGGAATCATAATCGGAGCTAGCATTAGCAGCCGAGGTGTAACTATAGTGGACTACTAGCTACTTACCGTAACAAGACTAAACTAGCTAATCCTTCACGAGTACCATCTACAGTCCTGATGTCTAGCAGCTTCAAATACCTTGACCCAGACATTAAAAAGGCATACAGTATATGGTAAAAATATAAACGCAACATGCAACAATTTCAATGGATTTTACTGAATTACAGGTCATATAATGAAATCAGTTAATTGAAATAAATTCATTAGGCCCTAAACTATGAATTTCACATGACTGTGCAGGGGTGCAGCCATGAGTGGGCCTGGGAGGGCATAGGCCCACCCATTGGGGAGCCAGGCCCAGCGAATCAGAATGAGTTTTTTGTCACAAAAGGGCTTTATTACAGACAGAAATACTCCTCAGTTTTATCAACTGTCCAGGTGGCTGATCTCAGACAGTCCCGCAGGTGAAGAAGCCAGATGTGGAGGTCCTGGGCAGGCTTGGTTACACGTGGTCTGCGGTTGTGAGGCCGGTTGGACGTTCTGCCAAATTCTCTAAAACGACGTTGGAGGTGGCTTATGGTAGAGAAATTAACATTCAATTCTCTGGCAACAGCTCTGGTGGACATTCCTGAAGTCAGCATGCCAATTGTACGCTCCCTCAAAACTTGAGACGTCTATGGCATTGTGTTGTGTGACAAAACTGCACATTTTAGTGGCCTTTTATTATCCCCAGCACAAGGTGCACCTGTGTAATGATCATGCTGTTTAATCAGCTTCTTGAAATGTCACACCTGTCAGGTGGATGGATTATCTTGACAAAGGACAAATGCTCACTAACAGGAATGTAAACAAATTTGTGCACAAAATTGGAGAGAAATAAGCTTTTTGTGCGTATGGAACATTTCTTGAATCTTTTATTTCAGCTCATGAAACATAGGACTAATATATATTTATTCAGGTTTATGCATGTTATTTATTGCTAAAACAACATAATATGAGCTCTTCGATTACTGCCTTTCATCAATTTTGTCAAAAAATATTGTCTATTCATTCTTCATTAATAGATTGTAAGGCGCATTCAATCTACACACTCAAACTTGCTGAGGTGAAAAGTTATACATTACAGGATGATGATTGATTTGTAATACATTGTATTGTGTTCTCCTCCAACAGATGCATGTGAGCTCACACTGAACCCAAACACAGCACACAGAGACCCCTCTCTGTCTGAGAGGATCAAAAGGGTGACACGGTTATTGGTGAAGCAGCTGTGTCCTGATCACCCAGAGAGATTCAGGGACTGCCCCCAGGTGCTACGTAGAGAGGGTCTGACTGGGCAATGTTACTGGGAGACAGAGTGGAGTGGAAAAGCTTATATAGGAGTGGCATATAGAGGAATAAACAAACATGGAGTGGCTAATTCTTTGTGTAAAGTGGATTCAATGACAAGTCATGGGGTCTGGAGTGCTCCAATGACAATTACACTGCCTGGCACAGCAATAAGAGCGCTATCGTACCTGTCTGCTCCTCCCGCTCCAACAGAGTAAGAGTGTATCTGGACTGTCTGCATGGCCATCTATCCTTCTACAGCATCTCCTGGCAGTCTGACCCAACTGCACACATTTAACACCACATTCACTGAGCCTCTCTACCCAGGGTTTGGGGTTTGGGATTATGGCTCCTCTGTATTTTTATGCAAGGTTAAACGTTGAAACTAAATATTGGTGATGTCACGTCATTGTCCCTGTAACAGCTAGCCTCCTACTGTCCTGGAGGAAAACCTGAGGCTTCAGATAAATCACTCTCCTATGAAGACAACTGTGTGACATGATTGGATGTTTTAAACTATGATGATGACTTCCACCACCACTTGTGGGTTCGCTGATGGCTGTATAATCCGATTTGGGATGCACACTGTCTGCCACAGACAGAGCACACAAAATCCTGTCCCGTTGAGGCCGGCGCAGCCATGGTCATGTTTCGTCTTTGTTGTTTCGTCAGGTGACGTTCAGTCCTTTTCACCTCAGCCAACTGCACTCCTTGGTCACAGAGCCCGCGCCAGGCGGAACGGTCCACAGCAAGTCTCAAGGGAGGCAGGGTTTATCCCACACTGCCTTATGTGGGATCTTCAAGTGGTTCTTTACACACCTTTTCTGTTCACCTGCCTAGTGATGGCCCAGTTATAGCTGTCCGTACAAGATATTTTGCAGCAGGCGGTCCTCTGGCATCGATCCGGGTGGCAAGGCCGAGCCATCTGAGTTTGTGGTGAATGATGGTCGCCTCAATGATCCTGCAGTTGAATCTCTTCAGGATCTTTGAGTGTAGTACACGGTTCTGCCAGGTCACTTTGAAAATGAGTTGGAGGCATTGAAAGGACTCCAGTTGTTTTATTAAGTGGCAGCTGTAGACTGTCCATGTTTCACATCCATGGAGGAGTGTGGAGTGTAGACTAAGACTTCACTTTGCTGTGCAGGTTGCTGTTGTTGAAAACTCTTCCTTAGCCATCCAAAGGAGGATGAGGCCTGTCTGAAACAGTTCTTGGATATTCTGGTCGATGTTGCTGTCTTCCAAGAGAATGCTTCCAAGGTATTTGAAGGTGCAATGGCCAGTGAGGAGCCTGCAATGGAGAAAGCGGATGATTCAGGTGTAGGATCAGATGACTACTGACATAGGATCTCTGTTTTTGGAATGTTATCAGACAGGCCTTCATTTTGCTGTATGTTTTCACAGCTGCTGTGAGGGTGGCTTGTACTGTAGAGCTAGCTTCTGGGTATGTGCCACAAGACACACACAATGAACACTCTGACATTGATACACTCTAGTCATGTACATGATTTTGTAAATATTGATGGAATATTCCTAAACTGGTTCACAAACATTGTAAACTAGACTTAATTAATCAAGAGTGAATCATCACACACTGATTGCAAAAAATATATTAATTTGAAAATCAGAAATTGTTTTTTTTTTTACATGTGTTTATGGTTCAAATTGCCTCTCTTTAAATACATTAACGTTTTTGTATGTGCTCAGTTTTAATTTGTGCCTTAACCTTTATTGTGTTTTGCATAAAAGTGCAAGAAAAACTTATCTGTTAATGTAACTTTTGTTAATGGGTGTTATTTCCCTAGACTTAGATGTTTGTGGTCTTTGTGTATGTTTTATTACACAGTGTTGTGGGCATTATTCACAACCGTAGCCTAGGTCACAAATGTTTCTGTCAAATTGTAGTCAAAACAACTATTTTTGTCTATATCAGCTAAATTAAACTGAATGAAATGTTTCTGTAATTATGAAATGAACTGAAGGAGGTGTAGGCCTACTAATCAAATTATTTTGGTGAAAGTAAAGAGGTTTGGTTCTTATTATGTTTGGTGAATGCAGAGCTACCCACGAGACCTTCAGAATGGGAACTGTCTGATATTTTTCATTATATGATGGAAAGGACAACTTATAGTTGTAGATTCGGCTTTCTCCAACTATCCATAAAACTATCTCTGGGTTGTTCCACGAAAAGAGTGCCTTTGCGTCCCTTTGATATTTTAAGTAGAAATTGTGCACCAATACTGAACTTTAAAAGCATGTTATATTAAATGAAGTGTCCTTTAATAAAGACCACATGGAGAATTGAATCAATCTGAATATAAAGACTTGCTAAAGTAATTTTCTTGGTATTTCATTACTTTAACATCATGTTTTCTAAAAGTTCAAGCATAGTTACATTTCATTTCAATTTTGTTAATGTTCTAGGAACGTTCTCCAACTGGTTTGACATTGGGGATGTTCTCAAATAGTTCAGAGAATGTTGAGAAACAGAATTCTTCTGTGGAAATTTCAGTACTTTGGTGTAACGTTTCCTACAGGTTTTTTCATGGTTCTATTTAAAGCCATGTTCTTAAATTGTTCACGGAACATTAAGAAAACGTTCCATAAAAACAACAAGAAAACTTTAGTAACGTTCAGAGAATGTTCTACGAATGTTATTTTAAAACATATACATTCTGTTCTCAGCATCAACAAAACTCTCTCTATCCTATATCTCAGTGGTTCCCAAACTTTTTATAGTCTCGTACCCTTTCGAACATTCAACCTCCAGCTGTGTACCCTCTCTAGCACCAGGGTCGTTGTTTTTTGCCATCATTGTAAGCCTGCCACACACACACACTATACGATACATTTATTAAACATAAGAACGAGTGAGTTTTTGTCACAACCCGGCTCATTATAGGACCAGGGCACAAATAATAATATAATAATAATCAATAATTTTGCTCTTGATTTAACCATCTTACATATAAAACCTTATTTGTTCATCAAAAATTGTGAATAACTCACCACAGGTTAATGAGAAGGGTGTGCTTGAAAGGATGCACATAACTCTGCAATGTTGGGTTGTATTGAAGAGCGTCTCAGTCTTAAATAATTTTCTACACACAGTCTGTGCCTGTATTTAGGTTTCATGCTAGTGAGGGCTGAGAATCCACTATCACATATTGCAGGTATGTGGTTGCAAAGGCCATCAGTGTCTTAACAGCGTGATTTGCCAAGGCAGGATACTATGAGCACAGCCCAATCCAGAAATCTGGCAGTGGCTTCTGATTAAATTAAATTTTCACAGAACTGCTTGTTGGAATTTCGATGAGGCTCTCTTGTTCAGATATCGGTAAGTGGACTGGAGGCAGGGCATGAAAGTGATAACGAATCCAGTTGTTTGTGTCATCTGTTTCGGGAAAGTACCTGCGTAATTGCGCACCCAACTCACTCAGGTGCTTTGCAATATCACATTTGACATTGTCCGTAAGCTTGAATTAATTTGCACACAATAAAATCATACAATGATGGAAAGACCTGTGTGTTGTCCTTGTTAATGCATACAGAGAAAAGCTCCAACTTCTTAATCATAGCCTCAATTTTGTTCCGCACATTGAATATAGTTGCGGAGAGTCCCTGTAATCCTAGATTCAGAACATTCAGGCGAAAAAAAACATACCCCAGATAGTCCAGTTGTGTGAGAAACTCGTCATCATGCAAGCAGTCAGACAAGTGAAAATGATGGTCAGTAAAGAAAACTTTAAGCTCGTCTCTCAATTCAACAAAATGAGTCAATACTTTGCCCCTTGATAACCAGCGCACATATGTATGTTGTAAAAGCAGTACATGGTGGCTGCCCATATCATTGTATAGTGAAGAAAATACACGACAGTTCAGGGACCTTGCTTTAACAAAGTTAACAATTTTCACTGTAGTGTCCAAAACGTCTTTCAAGCTGTCTGGCATTCCCTTGGCAGCAAGAGCCTCTCGGTGGATCCTGCAGTGTACCGCAGTGGTGTCGGGAGCAACTGCTTGCACGCGCGTTACCACTCCACTACGTCTCCCTGTCATGGCTTTTGCGCCATCAGTAAAGATACCAACATGATCGGCAGCTACGTTTGGCTACATACGGACCATTCGTGGAATTCCCGCGAGAGTTTAACCAGGTAGGCTAGTTGAGAACAAGTTCTCATTTGCCACTGCGACCTGGCCAAGATAAAGCAAAGCAGTTCGACACATACAACAACACAGAGTTACACATGGAATAAACAAACATACAATCAATAATACAGTGGGAAAATCTATATACAGCATGTGAAAATGAGGTAGGATAAGAGAGGTAAGGCAATAAATAGGCCATGGTGGCAAAGTAATTACAATATAGCAATTAAACACTGGAATGGTAGGATGTGCAGAGGATGAATGTGCAAGTTGAGATATTGGGGTGCAAAGGAGCAAGATAAATAAATAAATACAGTATGGGGATGAGGTAGATTGGATGGGCTATTTACAGATGAACTACAGTTAGGGAAAAAAGTATTTGATCCCCTGCTGATTTTGTACGTTTGCTCACTGACAAAGAAATGATCAGTCAATAATTTTAATGGTAGGTTTATTTGAACAGTGAGAGACAGAATAACAACAACAAAAATCCAGAAAAACGCATGTCAAAAATGTTCTAAATTGATTTGCATTTTAATGAGGGAAATGAGTATTTGACCCCGATCGATCGGTTGAAGAGCATGCATTTAGTTTTACTTGCATTTAAGAGCAGTTGGAGGCCATGGAAGGAGAGTTGTATGGCATTGAAGCTCATCTGGAGGTTAGTTAACACAGTGTCCAACGAAGGGCCAGAGGTATACAGAATGGTATCGTCTGCATAGAGGTGGATCAAAGAATCACCAGCAGCGAGAGCGACATCATTGATGTATACAGAGAAGAGAGTCGGCCCGAGAATTGAACCCTGTGGCACCCCCATAGAGACTGCCAGAGGTCCGGACAACAGGCCCTCCGATTTGACATACTGAACTCTATCGGAGAAGTAGTTGGTGAACCAAGCGAGGCAATCATTTGAGAAACCAAGGCTGTTGAGTCTGCCAATAAGAATGTTGTGATTGACAGAGTCGAAAACCTTAGCCAGGTTGATGAATACGGCTGCACAGTAATGTCTCTTATTGATGGCGGTTATGATATCGTTTAGGACCTTGAGCGTGGCTGAGGTGCACCCATGACCAGCTTTGAAACCAGATTGTATAGCGGAGAAGGTACGGTAAGATTCGAAATGATTCGGTAATCTGTTTGTTAACTTGGCTTTCAACGACCTTTAGAAAGGCAGGGTAGAATAGATATAGGTCTGTAGCAGTTTGGGTCTAGAGTGTCTCCCCTTTGAAGAGGGGGATGACTGCGGCAGCTTTCCAATCTATGGGAATCTCAGACGATACGAAAGAGAGGTTGAACAGGCTAGTAATAGGGGTTGCAACAATTTCGGCAGCTAAGTTTAGAAAGAGAGGGTCCAGATTGTCTAGCCCGGGTGATTTGTAGGGGTCCAGATTTTGCAGCTCTTTCAGAACATCCGCTATCTGGATTTGGGTGGGGGAAGTTTGGGCAAGTTGCTGTGGGGAGCGCAGGGCTGTTGACAAAGTTAGGGGTAGCCAGGTGGAAAGCATAGCCAACCGTAGAAAAATGCATATTGAAATTCTCAATTATTGTGGAGTTATCGGTAGTGACAGTGTTTCCTAGCCTCAGTGCAGTGGGCAGCTGGGAGGAGGTGCTCTTACTCTCCGATGGACTTTACAGTGTCCCAGAATTTTTTTGAGTTTGTACTACAGGATGCAAATTTCTGTTTGAAAAAGCTAGCCTTAGCTTTCCTAACTGCCTGTGTATATTGGTTCCTAACTTCCCTGAAAAGTTGCATTTCACGGGGGCTATTCGATGCTAACGCAGAACGCCACAGGATGTTTTTGTGCTGGTCAAGGGCAGACAGGTCTGGAGTGAACCAAGGGCTATATCTATTCCTGGATCTAAATTTTTGAATGGAACATGCTTATTTAAGATGAGGAAGGCACTTTTAAAGAATAACCAGGCATCCTCTACTGACGGGATGAGGTCAATGTCATTCCAGGATACCCCGGCCAGGTCGATTAGAAAGGCCTGTTCGCTGAAGTGTTTTAGGGAGCATTTGACAGTGATGAGGGGTGGTCGTTTGACCGCAGACCCATTACGGATGCAGGCAATGAGGCAGTGATCGCTGAGATCTTGGTTGAAAACAGCAGAGGTGTATTTGGAGGGCGAGTTAGTTAGGATGATATCTATGAGTGTGCCCGTGTTTACGGATTTGGGGTTGTACCTGGTAGGTTCCTAGATCATTTGTGTGAGATTGAGGGCATCAAGCTTAGATTGTAGGATGGCCGGGATGTTAACCATGTCCCAGTTTAGGTCACCTAGCAGCACGAGCTCAGAAGATAGATGGGGGCAATCAATTCACATATGGTGTCCAGGGCACAGCTGGGGGCAGAGGGTGGTCTATAGCAAGCGACAACAGTGAGAGACTTGTTTCTGGAAAGGTGCATTTTTAGAAGTAGAAGCTTGAATTGTTTTGGTACAGACCTAGATAGCCTGCAGAGTTATATCTTACTATCTCTGCAGTAGATTGCAACACCTCCCCCTTTGGAGTAACAGTTAATGTGATTTGATGTTAATTATTTGACTTGGCTATTTGTATTTGACATTGTGTTGTTATTTCGCTGAACACTAGAGGGTTTAATTTTATTTTTGGCAGTGAAACGAGGCAGCTCAGTCGAGAGAAAAAAACTAACCCAAATACATTGGAAAATATAAATGGACTGTTTGAAAATGTGAAGAATTTTTTTTTATTTTTACAAAATATAAAAATAAATAATATATTTTTTCTAATGTGAATCACATTTTTATTTGTCGTACCCCTGATGGCATTGCACGTGTGTTCAGGTGTGTTGGCCGTGCACACTAATTGCACCCACCTGATCTTAATGAGTGCTTGTTTCCTTTGAAATGTGGTCTGTTTTAATAGACTAAAATGAACAGCTTTGTATGATTTAAAAAACATGATATCCTGGTGGCGGAGTGGACTAATTCCATGGAATGAGAACAGAAGATTATAGGTTCAAATCTCACTGATGCTGTGTCAATGTGTTTGGATAATTAATGCCTAAGCAAATGAAATTCCATGTGTCCTTCCTTTGCTTGGAGTTCTAAACAGCTAAGCTAGTAGTCTTATTGAAATGTTCTCAGAACATTATTGAATTACCTTCAAATAACCTATAATTTCCATTCTCCGAACATTAATAAAAACTCCCAGGAAAACATTCAGGGAACCATAGAAAAACGTTCTCAGAACCTCCCTGCAACCTAAAAATGAATGTTCTTAGAACAGGCAAAATGTTCTCTTCTGTTCTCAGAACATTTCAAAGACCGGTTATACTCTTTTTGGCCATTTTTCAGTGATTTGTGGTGGAAAACTGAACAGGTTGAGCATAACAGGTCAACCCTGTTACCCATAGGTAGACAGGCAATAAATGTTTTAACAATTAATTTTTTGGGGTGAAGCTTGCATTTGTAACAGTGTAACAGGTTCCGTCCCTCTCTTCGCCCCAACCTGGGCTCGAACCAGGGACCCTTGCACACATCAACAACTGACACCCACGAAGCATCGTTACCCATCGCGCCACAAAAGCCGCAGCCCTTGCAACGCAAGGGGAACCCCTACTTCAAGTCTCAGAGAGAGTGACATCACCGATTGAAACGCTATTAGCGCGCACCACCGCTAACTAACTAGCCATTTCACATCGGTTACACATTCAACTGCCACTTCCTGATGCACACAACAAGCTTCCATCCCCCTGTCACAAGGGGATTTATGGCTGATTTAAGATGAAATCGTCAACCCTGTTACTTTGTTTTGGCACTTAATAGGCACTTACTATCATCATTATTTTATTTAATCTCTTAATAGGGAAAACATTTTTTTTTATCAAGTTGAACATGTGCTCTTTATGTCAGACTGTTAAAATTAGTTGAAATAAAGTATTCTTTGACCAAGTTACACTTCTCAAAATGCACCGAATTGGTGGAATGACCCCTCTCACTCAACTACCCATATAGCTATTTCTCACCCAGTCATCCTCAAAAGCTCTGATTGCTCACCTGGAGTCATCAGCATTCAATATTTAGGTGATCTTGCGGAAAGCAAAGCACAACTTTAGAAACTGTTCATACTTATTATTATTCTACTGCGCTGGCACCTGTAGCGCCAAAACCGTAAATGCTACCAACACCAAAACAACTTTAAAACGTCCAGACTATCACTGGCCAGAGCAAGCTGCTCACCAGTGGTATAAAGTACTTAAGTAAAAATACTTTAAAGTACTACTTAAGTGTTTTTTGGGGGTATCTGTACTTTACTTTACTATTTATATTTATGACAACTTTTACTTTACTACATTCCTAAAGAAAATAATGTAATTTTTACTCCATACATTTTCCTTGACATCCAAAAGTACCTGTTACATTTTGAATGCTTAGCAGGACAGGAAAATGGTCCAATTCACGCACTTATCAAGAGAACATCCCTTGTCATCCCTACTGCCTCTGCTCTGACAGACTCCCTAAACCCAAATGTTTTGTTTGTTATGTCTGAGTGTTGGAGTGTGCCCCTGGCTATCCGTAAATAAAATAAAGACAGGAAAATTGGGCCGTCTGGTTTTCTTAATATAAGCAATTTAAAATGAATTACACTTTTACTTTTGATACTTAACTGATTTGACTGGTATAGTGATGTTGGAAACTCCGTTTAGCTAGCCAATGCCTCCACTAATCCAGTGCTTTTAGATTTGTGGGAAGTAGTGAACGAGTGTACACTTCGAAGGAAAGGAGACGCACTTGTGTGCAGTATCTGCGCACTAGACACACGGTGCGCATGCGGGTTTACCATTATTTTCGCGCGCTCCAGCATCCATCACTCGACTCACAACTTCACTGAGGAAAACTGACAGGTAGCTAGCAACGTTGATAGTCTGCAAGCTAGAATAACATCTATTTTCTCAAAAACTAAATGTATTCAGTCACACTATTTACGATCACCATTGTGTATTTACCAAATGAAGTGTGTAATGTTGTTATGTTCAACGTACAGGAAAATGAACACGCTAACGTTATGTTTTGAATTGTCAACGTTAACTAACGACTGTAACGTTAACTGTTAACGTTAGGTGGCTAACGTCGCTAGCTAACGTTAACTATCTTATATCTGAGTGACAACACAACATGACACTTATTGTAAGCTAGCCAGCTTTAGCTAAAAATTACACTTATGTAAAGAAGATCCACTTTAATTTAATGATCTTTCACAGTGGGTGAATGTATGATGGCACCACCTCAGGACCCACAGGTAAAAAAAACTTGAAACTATGTCTAGTATGTGAAAATTGTAACGTTAGCTCTATTAACTTAAACTTGGTATCTGCTAGCTAGCTATGACATTTATCTGCTAACCCTGTTCTTGCAGTTGGAGAAGCTGGTTGATGAGGTGCTTAAGAACCGCAATTTTCAGGCATTGGGTGACTTCTTGCAAGATGATGAGGGGACAACTTGGAAATGTTCCAAACAATTCCTCGCCAAATTGGACAAACTTGTTAGTAGGGTAAGGATGGACTGTAACATTACATTCTTCTGCTCAACTCACTCTTTCTGTTTCTTTGGATGCTTTTGCCCAGGAGTAATCCCACTTGTTACTTGTGAGTAAATGTACTTTATTTGCAAGTAGCTAGCTAAGGACAGTCTATTCACATTCCTCCCTGTTTTGGTTTAGTGTTTTATGTGGTTCATATTTTCTTACCTTGTTTAGGAATTAGATCACAGAAATGTCAAGCATGCTTGTTTGGGACTCACGATCCTGCACAAATTTGGGAAAAACCTGGCTTTACCTGGGGGTCAAGGCTTATCTGGGATGGTACTCCAAGGTCTTGTCAAAAAGATAAGTATTTCAACCCTATTATACACCCAGTTGCCAGTATATTAGGTATACCACCCCATTTACGAAAACAGTTTGCTCCTACAGACACTGAGTCACGTGGCAGTTGTTTGCTATATAACGCAGGCAGATAGGCATCGTTCATTCAGTTACTGTTCGATTTAACATTAGAATGGACAAAACGAGTGACCTAAGCAACTTTGAGCGTAGTATGATCGTCGGTGCCAGACGTGCTGGTTCCAGTATCTCAGAAACAGTCAGCCTGATGGGCTTTTCACGCACGACAGTGTCTAGGGTTTACTGAGAATGGTGCTGCAAACAAAAAACATCCAGTCAGCAGCAGTACTGTGAGCGAAAAACAGCTTGTTGATTAGAGGTCGAAGGAGAATGGCAAGAATCGTGCAAGTAATGGGCAGGCCACAAACAGGCAAATAACGGCACAGTACAACAGTGGTTGTCCAGAACAGCAACTCGTCAGTCCTTGTCACAGATTTCAGCAGACGACCACACCAGGAGTGGGGTTCGCCTCCTGTCAGCTAAAACAAGAAGAAGCAGCTCCAGTGGGCACGTGATCCTCAACACAATTGAGGAGTGGAAAAACATAGCCTGGTCCGACTAATCCTGGTTGCTGTTGAGTCATGCTGATGACAGAGTCAGGATTTGGCGTAAGTAGCATGAGTCCATGGCCCCATCCTGCCTGGTGTCAACGGTACAGGCTGGTGGTGGTGTAGAGGTGTGGGGAATGTTTTCCTGGCACACGTTAGGTCCCTTGATACCAATTGAACAATATTTCCATGCCCTGAAGAATTCAGGCTGTTTTAGATGCAAATGGGGGGGGGGGGGTCTAACCCGGTACTAGGTAGGTGTACCTAATAAACTGGCCAACGTACATTTATAACCATATTATATCAGGCTTATAGGCTAATGTTTGTTGTATGAGCTATACATTATGTGAATATATTTATATTGAGTGGTGGATTGAGTGAGTATCTGTCTGTGTGCACATGGTGCAGTGGTTTGAGAAAGCAAGGCTGTTGTGGATCGAGGCATGCACACAGAGGAATGAGACCTTGCTGAACCTAGCTGAAGACTTATTTGACTCTGTAATGGTGAGTATTGAATGTGGAAGTAGTCAAATGTGCTTGACCAGACAATTGCTGTTTATAAAATAGTTAAACAACTTAAGTAGTTTATTTTCTAGCAATTTTTTGGCACTTTAGCTACCATTATCTGCAGCTTTGTTTTTCCTCCAATAGGTTGTTCATGAATCAAGTCAAGAGGGTATGTGTGCACTTTTTAAAAACTTATCCTGAAGTTTTTGCTCCTATTGTCTTATCATAAAACATGCTAGGACACAAGCATGTCTGTGTTTAACTGATAACTTGTCCAATACATTAAATTAACTAAATTTATGACTGATAATTTTTTTTAGGAACATATCAGGTCACTGAATGCTTTTTACATCTCATTGGCCAGCTGGCTGCAGACCCAAGAGTCCACATAATGATCCAAAAAGAGGTGAGGGAGAGTTATTTCAATGGAGACCAAAATACATTTCTGAAGTGTAGAAAGAATATGTCCTATAAAGTGATCTACATGGGTTCAGTTGTATAAGTTACTACTATAATGGATTATATCATTGTTTGCATTATTGAGGCAAATGAACCAACTTGGGTCTCATTGCCCAAGTCTCTGAACGGGATAGTGTAGCTCAATGACATGGTTTTATACTTCAAGATCATTTTTGAATGACATTTAAAACGTGCTTTTCAGGTACATTGACTTGAGTCCATGTCATTTTTCATAGGCTATTCGGAAACTGAACATCATTCTGGATAAGATCCCAGCGGAGCTCAAGAAGGAGAAGAAGATTTTATCGTCTCAAGAGGCCTCAGATGTCATGTATGTGACGCAGAGGGCTGTATCCTGATACATTAAATTCTTTACTTCAAATGATGGGTGTATTCTATTTATCATCTCACTGTGGCCATCTGTAATGCCCTGTGTCAACAGAACCCCACAGTAGGTGATAGCAAGTGGTGGGCACCTATATCAATAATTCAATATGATATTGATATGAGCGAGGCATGTCGTGACATCGTTTAACCATTGAATTCTATTGATTGGTTTGTTGGTTGATTGATTGGTTGACTGGTTTGTCTGCTTCATTCCACAGGAACAACCTGGCCAATCGAATTGTAGAGGGTGGAGGTAATTGCCCCTCCAGTGCCCTGTTCTGGCATGCGTTAGATTTCAACCATAATCTATGTTGAGCAATTCAATGTGAAATCAGCAAAACATTTCACCATGTCATTGGGCCATGTCATTTTGGGCTCCTGCGTGGCGCAGCGTTCTAGGGCACTGCATCGCAGTGCTAGAGGCGTCACTACAGACCCTGGTTTGATCCTGGGCTGTATCACAACCGGCTGTGATAGGGAGGCGCACAATTGGCCCAGCGTCGTCCGGGTTAGGGGAGGATTTTGCCAGGGTAGGCCGTCATTGTAAATAAGAATTTGTTCTTAACTGACTTGCCTAGTTAAAGGTTAAATAAAAATAAAAAATACATTTAGTTTAAAAGTTGGGTGAAAAAAAATACTAAATTCCTTTACGTTGATTACTTTTTGCAAATCCAATCAGTTTTCCACGCTGATTTAACGTCATCACATTGAATTATTTTGTTGAAATTACATGGAAACAACATTGATTCAAACAGTGTTTGCCCAGTGGGATGCTTACATTAGAGGCCACACACATATACAAACACTTTCTCTTGCCCACTCTCTCTTTTTCTCGCTCACTTTCTCTACCCCCCCACCCCCTCTTTTCTCTCTCTTTCTCTTCTCTGTAGATTACGACTTGCAGATAGCCTTGATGGAAGCCCTGTGCAGGATGACCACCCGTGCCCAGAGGAAGGAGCTGGCTCATGACTGGTTCTCCATGGAGTTTGTTGCTAGCACCTTCAGCAAAATTCAGGACTCTGAGTTTGAGACGGTAAAGCCTGGCCATTATAGCAAAACCCAGGCCGGGATTCAAACAACATCCCACCTGGCCACACTGGTTGAATCAACGTTGTTTCCACGTCATTTCAATTGAATTACATTGAACCAACGTGGAATAGATGTTGAATTCAATGGTGGAAAAAGTACCCAATTGGCATACTTAAGTAAAAGTAAAAACAAGTAAAGATACCTTAATAGAAAATGACTCAAGTAAAAGTGAAAGTCACCCAGTAAAATACTACTTGAGTAAACGTCTAAAAGTATTTTGGTTTTCAATGTACTTAAGTATCAAAAGTACATTTAATTGCTAAAATATACTTAGGTATCAAAAGTAAAAGTGTAAATAATTTCAAATTTCTTATATTTATATTAAGCAAATCAGATGACACCATTTTATTTTTTAATTTATGGATAGCCAGGGGCACACTCCAACACTCAGACATAATTTACAAACTAAGCATTTGTGTTTAGTGAGTCCGCCAGATCAGAGGCAGTAGGGATGACAAGGGATGTTCTCTTGATAAGTGTGTGAATTGGACCATTTTCATGTCCTGCTAAGTATTGGAAATGTAACTAGTACTTTTGGGTGTCAGTGAAAATGTATGCAGTAAAACGTACATTATTTTCTTTAGGAATGTAGTGATGTAAATGTAAAAGCTGTCAAAAATATGAATAGTAAAGTAAAGTACAGATACTCAAAAAACGACTTAAGTAGTACTTGAAAGTATTTTTACTTAAGTAATTTACACAACTGGTTGAATTGACATCTGTGCCAAGTTCGATTGCACTTGAATTGACTTTGCATTGTGCCGCTGTGATTCGGCAGTTTAACCGCAGGCTTGTTACTAGGTAGAATTAGTCTAAATTAGTGAAAGACAATGCCATATGATTGAAATGACCATATACACTGAGTATATAAAACATTAAGAACACTTGCCAGTTTCCTGTGTGTATCAAGAATGGTCCACCACCCAAAGGACGTTCAGCCAACTTGACACAACTGTGGCAAACATTGGAGTCAGCATGACCAGCATCCCTGTGGAACGCTTTCGACACCTTGTAGAGTCCTGGGCGGCAGGTAGCCTAGTGGTTAGAGCATTGGACTAGTAACCGAAAGGTTGCAAGATTGACTCCCCGAGCTGACAAGGTAAAAATCTGTCGTTCTGCCCCTGAACAAGGCATCTAACCCACTGTTCCTAGGCCATCATTGAAAATAAGTATTTGTTCCTAACTGACTTGCCTAGTTAAATAAAGGTAAAATAAAAAATTAAAATAAAAATGTCCTAACAAATTGAGGCTGTTCTGAGGGCAAAGGGGGGGGTGCAACTCAATATTTGGAAGGTGTTCCTGTATGTAATGTAATGTAATGTGTTCCTAATGTTTGGTATACTCATTGAACAGCAACTTTAAATTTTAATTCAAGAACAAAAATATGATTGAGCAGTGATTGACAGCAACGCAAAGCAATTTGTCGCTGCCTGATAGATGGTTTAAATCCAGGCCCCAGTGTTTGCCAATTCCGTCTATGTTGCTGTATGAATTTTGCCTCAGTTATGTACGTTTTATTCTATAATGCTTAATGGGACAATGTGCAACGTGTCTTTTTGCAGGACTGTCGCAAGTTTCTAAACCTTTTGAATGGGATGCAGGGAGATGGGAGAAGGTACAAAGACACACATTTGATTAGTGATCACACTGTAAAACTCACATGGCTCTACTGCTATATCACAACATATGCCTGTTGTTTTTCTGCCCCCAGAGTGTTCTCCTACCCTTGTCTGGAGGTGTTTCTGGACAAACATGAGGTCAGTCCCAACATACACACACAGTTAATACATGCAAACCAAATCTTTTGCGTAAGTGTGATGTTTTTCAGTTGCTTAAGAGATGTTCAATTTGGCCGATTGAGTCAACTGTGATGTGTGCCCCTAGTTGCTGATGCCCGCTGATGAGAAACTGGAGGAGTTCTGGATTGACTTCAACCTGGGAAGTCAGAGCGTCTCCTTCTACTTCTCTCTCGCCGATGAGGATGCACAGGTACCGCTGACACTTGACATGACTGTGAACACTAATGGGTGGTTTCCCGGACCTAGATTAAGCCTAGTCCTGGATTTTAAATCATTTTCAATGGAGAATCTCGATTAAAGTCCCGAGCTAAGCTTAATATGGATCCAGGAAACCACCCCTTACTGACCGTCACCAAGGTTTATTTGACGTACACTAATGCACAAAGTGAAATGAGTCCTAATCTAAATGTTGATCAAATCTAGTTGCCATAGCCACATGGCTTACTTTTTCTATCTTGTATAATATATGCATCAATTCCTCACTCTACCATTGGCAGCGTTACATGCTATATTTGGAATTGACTTTCCCTCAGAGTCTGGAGTCCGTGTTAGGTGGATAGGATAGATTCAGAATTAGGGGAATCAGTAGTAGGACTGGTTACCCTGGCAGGTCAGCAAAACATTTGTATTTTAATTTTTCCACAGGAGGGTCAGTGGGACACAGCCTGCATCCCTGAGAATGAAGTCCACAGTTACATAGTCACAGGTAACCAAACGTATATGGACATACACTCACCTTTTCTCTCAGCCCACAAGTCAAAGCTAGCCGTCTAATGCTCGTCTAGTAGGGTGGAAAGAATGTGTTGCATAGAACAGATATGATTGTCCGCCTTGTAGAAATAGGGAATGGTGTCAACTATATTCAATACATTTCTATCTGAAAAGTTTCTGCACATTTCATATTACTAAAAATCCCCAGGTGTGTACTGAAAACTCCCTTGTGTGTGTGTTTGGGAAAACACCCTGCTGTGTACTTTCATGTGCTCTCTGTCCAGAGGAGGGTAGGAGGAGGGTGCTGAAGCTAAAGCTGACAGAGCCGCTGTGTGTTAGCGGGGTGGAGGGCTCCCACCTCACCATCCACTTCAGCTCCTCCCTGGACATCATGCAGGCAGCTAGGAGCGTCTACGGAAACAAGAACAAAGTAGGTAGCGTTTATATCTACCGCAGTGTATTCATTAGTGCGAACCGTAGGAAAACATTTTGCAACGAAGAACGTTTTCCAACACAAATGACAGTTTCTTATTGGACAAGTTCAGGTAGGTCTTTCCCTGGTTCGGGAAGTTGTGTTCTATTTGGTTTCTAGTGAATACTACCCTGCTAACAGGAGACAAGATTGCCCCCAAGCCTGAGAACTGGTGCCCTATGTAATGTCTCGCAGTAGGAGTGCAGGTCTAGGATCAGCCTGTCCATGTAATCTTATTCTTTGTGAACTACAAGACAAAACTGATCACTCCTACTCTGACACCTATGTCCCGTGGTCTTGGATCAGTATTCTCTTCGTCCTTTAGCAGAAGTTCTGAATGACATCCAAGTTTGAGTGACAGCCTTATAGTGATATTAGTGAACTTTCAAAATCTGTAGCCATCTTAAATGGATCATTAACTAATATTACATTTGAAATAAATGGTGAAACAAAATTCAATTTCACGGTGTTCCAAAGAATCAATATCACATGCTTTTTCCCTGCAGACTTCACAAATCAATCCATGATAATGAATGTGTTTTTTGGCCTAACTGTTGGAGGCTTAAAGTGCATTCGGAAAGTATTCAGACCCCTTGACTTTTTCCACATTTTGTTATGTTACAGCTTTATTCTAAAATTGATTAATTTGTTTTTTTCCCCCTCATCACTCTACACACAATACCCCATAATAACAAAGCAAAAACATTTTTTTAAACATTTTTGCTAATTTATTAAAAATAAAAACCAGAAATATCACATTTACGTAAGTATTCAGACCCTTTACTCAGTACTTTGTTGAAGCACCTTTGGCGGCGATTACAGCCTCGAGTCTTCTTGGGTATGACGCTACAAGCTTGGCACACCTGTATTTGGGGAGTTTCTCCCATTCTTCTCTGCAGATCCTCTCAAGCTCTGTCAGGTTGGATGGGGAGCGTCGCTGCACATTTTCATGTCTCTCCAGAGATGTTTGATCGGGTTCAAGTCCGGGGTCTGGCTGGGCCACTCAAGGACATGAGAGACCTGCGTTGTCTTGGATGTGTGCTTAGGGCCTTTGTCCTATTGGAAGGTGAACCTTCGCTCCAGTCTGAGGGCCTGAGCGCTCAGGAGCAGGTTTTCATCAAGGATCTCTCTGTACTTTGCTCCGTTCATCTTTCCCTCGATCCTGACTAGTTCGTCTTTCCCTCCATGCTGCCACCACCATGATTCACCGTAGGGGTGGTGCCAGGTTTCCTCCAGACGTGGTGCTTGGCATTGAGGCCAAAGAGTTCAATGTTGGTTTCATCAGACCAGAAAATCTTGTTTCTCTGAGTCTTTTGGTGCCTTTTAGCAAACTCCAAGCGGAATGTCATGTGCCTTTTACTGGTGGAGTGCTGAATTGATTGTTGTACTTCTGGAAGACTCTCCCATCTCCACAGAGGAACTCCATAGAGGAACTTTGTCAGAGTGACCATCGGGTTCTTTGTCACCTCCCTGACCAAGGCCCATCTCCCCCGATTGCTCAGTTTGCCCAGGCGGCCAGCTTTATGAAGAGTCTTGGTGGTTCCAAACTTCTTCCATTTAAGAATGATGGAGCCCACTGTGTTCTTGGGGACCTTCAATGCTGCAGCGTTGTTTTGGTACCCTTCCCCAGATCTGTGCCTCGACACAATCCTGTTTCGGAGCTCTACGGACAATTCCTTCAACCTCATGGCTTGGTTTTTGCTCTGACATGCACTGTCAACTGTGGGACCTTGTGTGCCTTTCCAAATCATGTCTAGTCAATTGAATTTACCACAGGTGGACTCCAATCAAGTTGTAGAAACATCTCAAGGATGATCAATGGAAACAGGATGCACCTGAGCTCAATTTCGAGTCTCATATCAAAGGGTCTGAATACTTATGTAAATAAGGTATTTCAGTTTTTTATTTTTAATAAATGTGAAAAAATGTCTAAACCTGTTTTCACTTCGTCATTATGGGGTGTTGTGTGTAGATTGAAGCGGGAAAACATGTATTTAATCCATTTTAGAATAAGGCTGTAACGTAACACAAAGTGGAAAAAGTCAAGGGTTCTGAATACTTTCCAAATGGACTGCATATCTTGGGGGCGATATACTGATACAAAGGCCTGTTTCCTTGTTTCCTGTCAGTCGTTTGTGGGCAAGAGAAGAACCTCTGTCGTGAAGACCTCAGTCAAGATTGTTATGGATGACAACTGCTCCCAGGTAAGGATCCTGTGTAGTTTACTCCCTGTTCATCTTGCAATCAGACAGACATTTTACAGTGGAAAGGCAGAAAAATCTGCGCTCTCAGATTGTAATGATAGTTCATACAGGGTTCTCCCCAAAGACTAAGATTGGCGCTGCCCTACCTTGTGGACTGGCTGCGCCACTATGTAAACAAAAAATAAATAAAATATATATATATATATATATATATATATATATATAGTACCAGTCAAACGTTTGTACACGCCTACTCATTCAAGGGTTTTTCTTTATTTTTACTATTTTCTGCATTGTAGAATAATAGTGAAGACATCAAAACTATGAAATAACACATATGGAATCATGTAGTAACCAAAACAGTGTGAAAGAAATCAAAATATATTTTATATTTGAGAGTTTCCCACCCTTGACATTCTCTCAACCAGCTTCATGAGGTAGTCACCTGGAATGCACACTTGTTAAAAGTTAATTTGTGGAATTTCTTTCCTCCTTAATGCGTTTCAGCCAATCAGTTGTGTAGTGACAAGGTAGGGGTGGTATACAGAAGATAGCCCTATTTGGTAAAATACCAAGTCCATATTATGACAAGGACAGCTCAAGTAGGCAAAGAGAAACGACAGTCCATCATTACTTTAAGACATTAAGGTCAGTCAATCCAGATCATTTCAAGAACTTTGAACGTTTCTTCAAGTGCAGTCGCAAAAACCATCAAGCGCTATGATGAAACTGGCTCTCATGAGGACCGCCACAGGAAAGGAAGACCCAGAGTTACCTCTGCTGCAGAGGATAAGTTCATTAGAGTTGCCGGCCTCAGAAATTGCAGGCCAAATAAATACTTAACTTCTTTGGGATAGGGGGCAGTATTTTCACGGCCGGATAAAAAACGTACCCGATTTAATCTGGTTACTGCTCCTGCCCAGAAACTAGAATATGCATATAATTAGTAGATTTGGATAGAAAACACTCTAAAGTTTTTAAAACTGTTTGAATGGTGTCTGTGAGTATAACAGAACTCATATGGCAGGCCAAAACCTGAGAAGACTCCATACAGGAAGAGCCCTGTCTGACAATTTGTTGTCCTTCTGTTGCATCTCTATCGAAAATACTGCATCTGTGCTGTAACATGACATTTTCTAAGGCTTCCATTGGATCTCTAAAGCCGCCAGAAAGTGGAATGGGGTGTCTGCTGTCTCTGGGCAAAGAACAGCAGCAGAATTTGTTAGTGGTCAGCCTGGGGACAGTGAGACTGAGATGTGCGTTCACGAGACTACTCCATTTTTTTCTTTCAGCCTTTGAATGAATACAACGTTGCCCAGTTGGAATATTATCGCTATTTTACGAGAAAAATCGCGTAAAAATTGATTTTAAACAGCGTTTGACATTCTTCGAAGTATGGTAATGGAATATTTTTAAATTTTTTGTCACGAAATGCACTCGCGCGTCACCCTTCGGATAGTGACCTGAACGCACGAACAAAACGGAGCTATTTGAATATAACTATGGATTATTTGGAACCAAAACAACATTTGTTGTTGAAGTAGAAGTCCTGGGAGTGCGGTCAGGTAATCCAATTTTTCTAATAGTAATTCTGAGTTTAGGTTGTCCCAAACTTGGTGGGTGTCAAATTAGCTAGCCGTGATGGCCGAGCTATGTACTCAGAATATTGCAAAATGTGCTTTCGCCGAAAAGCTATTTTAAAATCGGACATAGCGATTGCATAAAGGAGTTCTGTATCTATAATTCTTAAAATAATTGCTATGTATTTTGTCAACGTTTATCGTGAGTAATTTAGTAAATTCACCGGAAGTTCTCGGTGGGTATGCTAGTTCTGAACATCACATGCTAATGTAAAAAGCTGGTTTTTGATATAAATATGAACTTGATTGAACAAAACATGCATGTATTGTATAACATAATGTCCTAGGAGTGTCATCTGATGAAGATCATCAAAGGTTGGTGCTGCATTTAACTGTGTTTTGGGTATTTGTGATGCATGCTAGTTGCTTGGAAATGGCTGTGTGGTTTTTTGTGTCCATGTACTCTCCTAACATAATCTAATGTTTTGCTTTCGCTGTAAAGCCTTTTGGAAATCGGACAACGTGGTTCGATTCAGGAGAAGTGTATCTATAAAATGGTGTTAAATAGTCCTATGTTTGAGAACTTTGAATTATGACATTTTGTGGTTTTAAATTTGGCGCTCTGATTTGTCACTGGCTGTTGAATAGTGTGGGTTCGACTTCGTCCCACCTCCCCTAGAGAGGTTAAATGCTTCAGAGTTCAAGTAACAGACACATCTCCACACCAACTGTTCAGAGGAGACTGCGTGAATCAGGCCTTCATGGTCAAATTGCTGCAAGAAAACCATTACTAAAGGAGAATTCAAGGCACACTTAACCAGCATGGCTACCACAGCATTCTGCAGCGAACACAGGCTGTGTCAGGGCTATTTGACCAAGAAGGAGAGTGATGGAGTGCTTCATCAGATGACCTGGCCTCCACAATCACCCGACCTCAACCCAAATGAGATGGTGTTGGATGAGTTGGACCACAGAGTGAAAGAAAAGCAACCAACAAGTGCTCAGCATATGTGGGAACTCCTTCAAGACTATTGGAAAAGCATTCCAGGTGAAGCTGGTTGAGAGAATGCCAAGCGTGTGCAAAGCTGTCATCAAATATATTTTGATATGTTTAACACTTTTTTGGTTACTACATGATTCCATATGTGTTATTTCATAGTTTTAATGTCTTCACTGTTATTCTACAATGGAGAAAATAGTAAAAATAAACAAGTAGGTGTGTCCAAACTTTTCACTGGTGCTGTATGTTTTTTTACTTGCCTAAGCACTACACCCTAATGGGGTATTTGTTTTAGCTCTAGATTGCATGAAATGGCAGTTACAGGTGTTTAAAAACTACCTGGCCAGCCAGGCCTTCTAGAGAGATCAATTAATTGTGAGCTTTTGTATTTGACTTGAGCTTTGCAGATTTCCACAACCATTTTCGTGTTGCTTCCTAACGTATAACAGCAAAATGCAGATTTTTTTGTTGTTGCATATTTGCGTTATTTAACAATGTAAATCATAGGAATTCGTGGTTTTGAGTGAGTTATTCCTTGAATATAAAACAGTGTTGGCGTTCCAACACACAGCAAATGTCTTCCAACCATCACGAATATCAATGTATTTGCCCTCTGTGATTACATTGCCTGGGAAATGTTCGGAAGTGAGACTGACAGACAGTCATATCCAAACAGGCTCTTGTTCCCGAGAGTCAGATGTCCCCCGACGGTGACGTGGAGAGAGAGAGGGACAGTGTCCCTTGTCTGCTACCCCCTCGCCCCTCTGGACCCTTAGAGGTGACTGATAACCACTGGGAAGCAACTAGTTCGTTATCTGAGTTAGCAATAAATCATTGCTGGTGTGGAGTATTTAATGCCGTGTAAAGCTTGGCACAGTGTACTACTGTAAGTGGACAAAGACCGCAGAACACCAGTTAGTAAATACCATTGGTGGCTTGTGTGATATTCTAACTGAGTATGGTCTTATAATGAAATGCACACATACACACACACACTGTTTTTTTATCCCAGATAGTGACTCCAGCCAAGAGGAGGGTGTCTGAGTCCAGCACGTTCATCACCAGCAGCGGAGGAGGGAGGGGGACAGGAGCCAGCCCCTTTAGCGTTGTTATGGCAGCATGTGGGTACCCCCCACAAAAGTATGTAGACACTCCTTCAAATTAGTGGATTTGATTATTTCAGCCTCACCCGTTGCTGACAGGTGTATAAAATCGAGCACACGGCCATGCTATCTCCATAGACACACATTGGCAGTAGAATGGCCCGTACTGAAGAGCTCAGTGACTTTCAACATGGCACCGTCATAGGATGCCATCTTCCCAAGAAGACCTGCATCTGTAAGTGCTGTTATTGTGAAGTGGAAACGTCTAGGAGCAACAACGGCTCAGCCTCAAAGTGGTAAGCCACACAAGCTCACAGAACGGCACCGCTGAGTGCTGAAGCGCAAAGTGCATAAAAATTGTCTGTCCTCAGTTGCAACACTCACTACCGAGTTCCAAACTGCCTCTGGAAGAAACGTCAGCACAAGAACTGTTCGTCGGGAGCTTCATGAAATGGGTTTCCATGGCTGAGCAGCCGCACACAAGCCTAAGATCACTATGCTCAATACCAAGTGTTGGCTGGAGTGGTGTAAAGCTCGCCGCCATTGGACTCTGGAGCAGTGGAAATGTGTTCTCTGGAATCACGCTACACCGTCTGGCAGTCTGATGGACGATAAGGGGTTGGTGGATGCCAGGAGAATGCTACCTGCCCAAATGCATGGTGCCAACTGTAAAGTTTGGTGGAGGAGGAATAATGGTCTGCGGCTGTTTTTCAGGGTTCGGGCTAGGCCCCTTAGTTCCAGTGAAGGGAAATATTAACACTACAGCATACCGTGACATTCCAGACGATACTGTGCTTCCCACTTTGTGGCAAAAGTTTGGGGAAGGCTCTTTCCTGTTTCAGCATGACAATGCCCCTGTGCACAAAGCAAGGTCCATACAGAAATAGTTTGTCAAGATCGGTTTGGAAGAACCTGACTGGCCTGCACAGAGCTCTGACCTCAACCCCATCGAACACCTTTGGTATGAATTGGAATGCCGACTGCAATCTAGGCCCAATTGCCCGGCCTCACTAATGTTCTTGTGGCAGAATGGAGGCAAGTCCCCGCAGCAATGTTCCAACATCTACTGGAAAGCCTTCCCAGAAGAGTGGAGGCTGTTATAGCAGCAAAGGAGGACCAACTCCATATTAATGCCCATGATTTTGGAATGAGATGTTAGACGAGAATGTGTCCACATACTTTTGGCCTGTAGTGAATATCTGCCTCAACCGAAATAGAGTGGAATGGAACAGTACTTTGTTATTTAGTTCTGTTGAATGTGATTTGTCTTTTTGCTTTCTCTTTGTTGAATGGTGTGTGTGTGTGCGTGTCTCTGTGTGTTTTAATGTTGCTCTTCGATGGATTCCCCTCTCCTACTTTAGCCACTCCCGGAGGCAGCAGGTCCAAAGTGAAGCCGGCAATGGAGCTGGTCAGGTCGTGTGAGAGACAAGGCCAGTCGGGCCTGGGGGAGCTGAGGACGGCCAAACCCTACTACAACGCCGCCCCTGGCATTACACTGAGCCACAGCAGGAGGGAGCAGGTGCAGAAGGACTTACCATAGAAATGGAGTTACATTTACAGTCATGCATTCATTACAGATATACAGTGCCTTCGGAAAGTATTCAGACCCCTTGACTTTTTCCACATTTTGTTACGTTACAGCCTTATTCTAAAATGGATTAAATTAATGTTTTTCCTCAGCAATCTACACACAATAGCCCATAATGACAAAGCAAAAATTGGCTTTTAGACATTTTAGCAGAAATACCTTATTTACATAAGTACTCAGACCCTTTTCTATGAGACTCGAAATTGAGCTCAGGTGCATTCGGTTTCCAATGATCATCCTTCAGATGTTTCTACAGCTTGATTGGAGTCCATCTGTGGTAAATTCAATTGATTGGACATGATTTGGAAAGGCGCACACCTGTCTATATACGGTCCCACAGTTGACAGTGCATGTCAGAGCAAAAACCAAGCCATGAGGTTGAAGGAATTGTCCGTAGAGTTCGGAGACAGGATTGTGTCGAGGCACAGATCTGGGGAAGGGTACCAAAAAATATCTGTAGCATTGAAGGTTCCCAAGAACTCAGTGGCCTTCATCATTCTTAAATGGAAGAAGTTTGGAACCACCAAGACTCTTCGTAGAGCTGGCCGCCCGGCCAAACTGAGCAATCGAGGGGGAAAAGGGCCTTGGTCTGGGAGGTGACCAAGAACCCGATGGTCACCCTGACAGAGCTCTAGAGTTTCTCTGTGGAGATGGGAGAACCTTCCAGAAGGACAACCATCTCTGCAGCACTTTATGGTAGAGTGGCCAGACAGAGCCACTCCTCAGTAAAAGGCACATGACATTCCGCTTGTAGTTTGCCAAAAGGCACCAAAAGACTCAGAGAAACAAGATTTTCTGGTCTGATGAAACCAACATTGAACTCTTTGGCCTCAATGCCAAGCACCACGTCTGGAGGAAACCTGGCACCATCCCTACGATGAATCATGGTGGTGGCAGCATCTTGCTGTGGGGATGTTTTTCAGCAGCATGGACTTGGAGACTTGTCAGGATCGAGGCAAAGATGAATGGAGCAAAGTACGAAGAGATCCTTGATAACCTGCTCCAGATTGCGCAGGACCTCAGACTGGAGCGAAGGTTCACCTTCCAACAGGACAACAACCCTAAGCACACAGCCAAGACATCGCAGGAGTGGCTTTGGGACAAGTCTCTGAATGTCCTTGAGTGGCCCAGCCAGAGCCTGGACTTGAAGCCAATCGAGCATCTCTGGAGTGGCCTGAAAATAGCTGTGTAGCAATGCTCCCCATCCAACCTGACAGAGCTTGAGAGGATCCGCAAAGAGCAATGGGAGAAACTCCCCAACGACAGGTGTGCCAAGCTTGTAGGGTCATACCCAAGAAGACTCAAAGCTGTAATCGCTGCCAAAGGTAATGCAACAAGGTGCTGAATACTTCTGTAAATATGATATTTCATATTTTTATTTTTGCTTTGTCATTATGGGGTATTTTGTGTAGATTGATGTGGAAAAATAACAATTTAATCAATTTTAGAATAAGGCTGTAACGTAACACAATGTGGAAAAAGTCAGGGGGTCTAAATACTTTTCGAATGCACTGTACGCTTTCTATTTTATTGTATTTACTGTATTACTCAGTAGTGGCCCAATTCTAACTGGAGATGTGTGTAACTATTTTGTGTAACTGACAGTCAATCTCTCACTGTCAATGGGAGATTTGAGTGAAAATTACAGATGCACTTTGTCATTACATAGATAATGCAATTCTCACTTCGGGACTAACCCTAACACATTGATACCAATGGGAGACTAAGTGAAAATTCAACTTAAATTTAAGTAAAGATTTGTCCCTTAGAGTAATGCACTTGAGACTAGATGGAAGCTAAACCCTCCCGTAGCATAGGCAGCAGCACTGAGGGGGAAATCCTAACTTCAACACCAGTTGAAATATCTCATATATGACAGAGTGGAAGTTAGGATTTGCTTCTAAGAGTTACTTTTTTTTTTTCCCCAGATGGATGCGGTGGTTGCTCTATCACAGAGCAAAGCTACTAAGCAGGACACCAGAGCTGGACCTGTGGCAGAGAAATACCGCAGGGTTGGTCTGGTCTTTCTCCTAACTGATAGGAGTGGTAGTACAACGGATAGCAGTTTTTCATTGATAATCGTACTAGTAGCTGTAGCAATAGTAGTAGTAAGTAAGTTCTAGGTAGCCTTGTCCGTGCCAGAAAGGCTCCTGTCCTCTGGGCCAATCTCCTGTTTCTGTAGCGTGCGTCAGCTTTATGTACAAGTACACCGCCTGGACAGTACTGTCCTAATAGTAGTGACATTGTGATATTCCACCAATAGTAATATTGGAGTAATTATTATACATTTATAGCAGGGTTTCTGTTAGCCGGCAATTACCGGCTTTTGGCCCCCAAAAAATAAATGAAAAGCCGACAAATAGAACTGTTGCCGGGCAAAATGACCGGGAGGAAGAAAATCCCATTGCAAAATAATGCTTTTTATTCATTAATGGAAATTAATACACTGTGATCCATTGGCTGCTAAAGAAATGGGCGCATGGAAGTCATAGCCTATAGGCCAATGGAGCATTAGTTCTGTAACTTTAATTTCTCTTTCATACTGAGGATTGGTGATTATCAAGGGGGAGATTGTTGGAAAGATTTTTCAAATAGATTACGGTGAGAAACTATAGATTTAATAAATTATTATTTGCCTCCCAAGTAGCGGTTTAAGGCACTACATCGCAGTGCTTGAGGCTCGATCCCAGGCTGTGTCACAACCGGCCGTGACCGGTAGTCCCGTAGGGCTGCGCACAGCGTCGTTAGGGGAGGGTTTAGCAGGGGGGCTTTACCTGGTTCATCACGCTCTAGTGACTCCTTGTTGCGGGCCGGGCGCCTTCAGGCTGACTTTGGTCGTCAGTTGAACGGTGTTTCCTCATTGGTGCGGCTGGCTTCTGGGTTAAGCGGGCGGGTGTTAAGAAGCGCAGTTTGGCGGGTCATGGTTCGGAGGACGCATGACTCGACCATCACCTCTCCCGAGCCCGTTAGGGAGTTGCAGCGATAAGACCAGATCGCAATTGGATATCACAAAATTGGGGAGAAAAGGGGATAAAATACCCCCCCAAAATATATACTGTGTATATATATAAAAAAAATATATATTTTAATTTGCAGTGGATGTAAAAATAAAATACTAAATCCTACATTTCTGTGCAGCAGGCGAGGTACTTCTATGCGTACTCAGGCGCTTGCGCTCCCTCGAAATAATCAGGACAGAGAAACCAGACATGCTCATTGCTTACATGGAGCACTCCAAACAAACAAAAAAAAGATCTCGTAAATTATGGTTATGAAATAAACTAAAACTTCTTTCTCACAAGTGTAGCAGGTTGTGAACTCTGCAAACAACGTTTCCACTCCGAGAGTGAGAACAATACATGACTGTAATTAATACATGCACTAACAGAAATGTATATAACCAAATGATGGGTACATTTACTACAGGTGACATGTAATGGGGAATTGCAAAAAAAATATATATATATATCTAAGGGCAAGCGATTCACACAATGAAACAATAAATGAGCAAGAATTGGCAGAAGACAGCTGAGCCATTCTGGAGAGACTTGCTTATATCTTCACCACACACCCCACCCCTTCTTGTCTTAACATTTAAAAAAATTATACTCACACCCCACTCTTTCTAAGTTTAACAGAGATTTGCATCTCTCTCACATATGGAACCGCTATCGGTGCGCTGAATTCCCGCAAATTGCATTTAGTGGCTGCTTCCTTCCTTGTTTTGTTAAGATGCATTATCATCTAAATCAGATTTCTGTCATTCGGAGCACCGTGGGTGGATGCCATAATGAGTTATGCACCCAATGCATATGGGTTTGGTAAATTCCTCAAATGGCCTGTAAATTAAAATCTTCCCGGTCAAGTTGTCCGGCACCACATTTCCCTAACGGAAACCCTGATATATAGCTATGGTTGTAGTAGTAGCATCTGTAGTGGTAATTCTATAGTCTATCATTATTAGTTGTAGCTGACTAAAGAGGAGTAGTAGCAGGAGGTAGTAGCAGTAGTTTAATTATTGTACCGGTACTCGTCTTGCAGCACATCCCAGTGGACAAAGTGGTGGAGATGGTCCAAACTGACCAGGCGGAGAAAGAGGAGCTTCTTGGTACAGTTCCTTCACACTTTATATACTGTATACCATGACTGTGATATGTGGTTGTCCTAACTCAATTGAATGCACTGACTGTTTAGTTGCTCTAGATAAGTGTCTGCTTAATGACAACATGTAATTTAAAAATGAATGTAGATTGGTTGTGACAGTCACTTGGGCATTCACATTTTCTCTGTAATACATCTCCCATAGATGTAACATAAATGTAATGACTGTTAACAGTCTGTAAACACACCATTTATTTCCCTTTACCCTCATTCCATCTAACAGACAGCAGCATTGTCCCTGACACCCAGCCTACCATGAAAACAGAGAGAACTATGTAAGTACATGGTCTCTGTCATTGAAATCACAATTTATTTAAAATCTGATTTTGAATCAGACATGTTTACACATGGAGGAGCTTTTAGACCACGTGTGTGTGTGTGTGCGTGTGCATGCATCTTTGTTTGTTCGAACAGATTCTCCCACTGGAGGAAAGTGTCTGTATCTGAGATGCTGCTGCCGGTACAGAGAGGCTTCCAGAAGGCACTGCCCAAACCAGGTAATCTTCCCCAAGAACTTCCTCCTCCCAATCTCCTACAGTATTCTAGAGTTATTTTCACAACATGTACAGGACCTATTTAGTAAAAAAAATAATTGTTTTTTTTTTTAAGTTAGACTTTAAATTAATACTTTTAGAATTATAAAAATGTTGGTAGGAATACAGTATGTAACTGAATTTAGATTTATGAGCATTTATGAGTAGGTAGTTAGGTAAGCTTTAGTAATCGCCTTACTAAATCCACACTCATCAAAAGACTCATAACAGCTGCTGCTATTACTGAAATGTCTCATGAGAACCATGTATGCACAGTGTCTCCAATAGACCTTATTCACTCTGCGGCCATTGTTGATTGACCGACCATGTTCAGCTTTTGCGGTGGTGTTCAAATGTAGGCTAAGTCGTTTTTGTTCTCCTTAAAATTATCACAAGTATTGCATCGTACGTATGCTACATCTTTGAAAACAGAAAAAAAATGTTTTACTCAAAGTGGATTTCTGTTTTCTCATTGAAAGTGTTTATTGTTCTCTTGGTCTTCGTCAGAGCTTTTAAACTAAATAAAAAAAAATATATATATATATATATATATATATATATATATATATATATATATATATATATATATATATATATATATACATACATACATACATACATACACACACACACACACACACACACACACACACACAGTCGTATGAAAAAGTTTGGGCACCCCTGACAATTTCCATGATTTCCATTTATAAATAATTGGGTGTTTGGATCAGCAATTTCATTTTGATCTATCAAATAACTGATGGACACAGTAATATTTCAGTAGTGAAATGAGGTTTATTGGATTAACAGAAAATGTGCAATATGCATCAAAACAAAATTAGACAGGTGCATAAATTTGGGCACCCCAATAGAAAAAAATCACATTAATATTTAGTAGAGCCTCCTTTTTCTAAAATAACAGCCTCTAGACGCTTCCTATAGCCTCTAATGAGTGTCTGGATTCTGGATGAAGGTATTTTGGACCATTCCTCCTTACAAAACATCTCCAGTTCAGTTAGGTTTGATGGTAACCGAGCATGGACAGCCCGCTTCAAATCATCCCACAGATTCTCAATGATATTCAGGTCTGGGGACTGGGATGGCCGTTCCAGATCATTGTACTTGTTCCTCTGCATAAATGCCCGGGTAGATTTTGAGCAGTGTTGTGGGTCGTTGTCTTGTTGAAATATCCAGCCCCGGCGTAACTTCAACTTTGTGACTGATTCTTCAACATTATTCCCAAGAATCTGCTGATATTGAGTGGAATCCATGCGACCCTCAACTTTAACAAGATTCCCAGTACTGGCACTGGCCACACAGCCCCACAGCATGATGGAACCCCGACCAAATTTTACTGTGGGTAGCAAGTGTTTTTCTTGGAACGCTGTGTTCTTTTGCCACCATCCATAACGTCCCTTGTTATGACCAAATAACTAAATCTTTGTTTCATCAGTCCACAGCACCTTATTCCAAAATGAAGCTGGCTTGTCCAAATGTGCATTTGCATACCTCAAGCGACTCTGTTTATGGCGTGTGTGCAGAAAAGGCTTCTTCCGCATCACTCTCCCATACAGCTTCTCCTTGTGCAAAGTGCGCTGAATTGTTGAACGATGCACAGTGACACCATCTGCAGCAAGATGAGGTTGTAGGTCTTTGAAGGTGGTCTGTGGGCTGTTTTTGACCGTTCTCACCATCCTTCGCCTTTGCCGCTCCAATATTTTACTTGGCCTGCCACTTCTGGCCTTAACAAGAACTGTGCCTGTGGCCTTCCATTTCCTCACTATGTTCCTCACAGTGGACACTGACAGTTTACATCTCTGCGATAGCTTTTTGTAGCCTTCCTCTAAACCATAATGTTGAACAATCTTTGTTTTCAGGTCATTTGAGAGTTGTTTTGAGGCCCCCATGTTGCCACTCTTCAGAGGAGAGTCAAAGAGAACAACAACTTGCAATTGGCCACCTTAAATACCCTTTCTCATGATTGGATGCACTTGTCTATGAAGTTCAAGGCTTAATGAGCTCACCAAACCAATTGTGTGTTCCAATTAATCAGTGCTAAGTAGTTACAGGTATTCAAATCAACAGAATGACAAGGGTGCCCAAATTTTTGCATAGCCTATTTTTCACATCTGATTTAATTTCATACAACTTAATATTGCTACACTAAAAATCTTTGTCTGGACAATACCCCAGAACTCAGCTTTTATTAGAAAATGAATGGCATGCCACTGTGATCATTTTCTGTGACGACAGAGTAAATTATTATGCCGCCTCAGAGGGGTGCCCAAACTTTTTCATACGACTGTATATATATATATATATATATATATATATCAGGGGACTCTGGATGTGGCTGCGTTATTGATGTCATGTTAATCAGGCCTTTTGATTTGAACTAGGGCTGGGCGGTATAGCCCAAATATAATATTATGGTATTTAAAAAAGTAAATATGGACGGTATGACAGTATTTTATGTTTTGAATAATAAAAGTTAGATATTTGCTTTATCAAATCAAATACATTTTATTGGTCACATACACGTGTTTAGCAGATGTTATCGCGGGTGTAGCGAAATGCTTGTGCTTCTAGCTCCAACAGTGCAGTCATATCTAAGAAGTAATATCTAATAATTACACAACATATACCCAATACACACATCTAGTACAGGAGTGGAATTAAGAATATAAAAATATATGGACGAGCAATGTCAGAGCGGCATGGAATAAGATACATTAGAATAGTATACAGTATATACATATGAGATGGGTAATGCAAGATATGTAGACATTAAAGTCACTAGTGTTCCATTTATTTTAAGTGGCCAGTGATTTCAAGTCTATGTATTAGAGGTCGACCGATTAGGATTTTTCAACGCCGATACCGATTATTGGAGGCCCAAAAAAGCCGCTACCGATTAAATCGGCCGATTTATTTATTTATTTGTAATAATGACAATTACAACAATACTGAATGAACACTTATTTTAACTTAATATAATACATCAATAAAATCATAAGGAAACATGTTCAATTTGATTTAAATAATGCAAAAACAAAGTGTTGGAGAAGAAAGTAAAAGTGCAATATGTGCCATGTAAAAAAGCTAACGTTTAAGTTCCTTGCTCAGAACATGAGAACATATGAAAGCTGGTGGTTCCTTTTAACATGAGTCTTCAATATTCCCAGGTAAGATGTTTTAGGTTGTAGTTATTATAGGAATTATAGGACTATTTCTCTCTATACGATTTGTATTTCATATACCTTTGACTATTGGATGTTCTTATAGGCACTTTAGTATTGCCAGTGTACTACAGTCAATATGTTGATAGAACTTTGGCTTCCCTTTTCTCAAATGTGCTTTGTTAAAATCCCCAGCTACAATAATTGCAGCCTCAGGATATGTTGTTTCCAGTTTGCATAAAGTCCAGTGGAGTTCTTTGAGGGCTGTCGTGGTATCAGCTTGAGGGGGGATATACACGGCCGTGGCTATAACCGATGAGAATTCTCTTGGGAGATAATACGGTCGCCATTTGATTGCGAGGTATTCTAGATCGGGTTAACTAAAGTAGTTTAGTTCCTGTATGTTATCACAATTACACCATGAGTCGTTAATCATGAAACATACACCCCCGCTCTTCTTCTTCCCGAAGAGATATGTATATTCCTGTCTGCGCAATGGACTGAGAATTCAGCTGGCTGGACCGATTCGGGCAGTATATGCTGAGAGAGCCATGTTTCCATGAAGCAGAATACATTACAATCCCTGATGTCTCTCTGGAAAGAGACCCGCGCCCTGAGCTCGTCAACTTTATTATCCAGAGACTGAACATTAGCGAGTAATATACTCGGAAGCGGTGGGTGGTGTCCGTGCCTCCTAAATTGGACTAGAAGACCACTCCGAGTACCTCTCCTTCGCCGGCGATGTTTTGGGTCGGCTTCTAGAATCAGTTCAATTACCCTGGGGGGTGCGAACAAAGGATCTGCTTTGGGAAAGTCGTATTCCTGGTCGTGATGCTGGAAGTGCTGGTGAGTTACCACCGCTCTGATATCCAATAGTTATTCCCGGCTGTATGTAATAATAACACAAAAACATTTCTGGTCTAATAATGTAAAAAAAATACATAAAAATGAGTAGTGTGTGACCCTAGGGTGGTAACACATACGTTCTAAGTGATTTCAATGGGTCTTTCTCCATTCTGATTGTTTTATACTGTTCAATTCAACTTCAAGCCCCCCAAAAATGCAGCATTTATCAATTTCTGCATTTCCCGCACTCATTTGAGATCAGAATTAGTGGCTAATAAGATTTAGGCTCAACTTGCTAAGAAAAAACAACCTAGCTGTTTGCAGATGTAAGAAACACAAACGAATAGTGTAGGGCTGTCCCAGACTAAAATGAATCTTAATCAACCAAGAGTCATCTGTTCTTTCAACCAATCGATTGGTCAACATTTTTACATTTGTATTTTTCCATAGAGACACATCCTGTGTGTTTTAATCAAATCAACTATATTCAGTGAGCCTGTCTGATGCTTTAAGCACACGGTTTAATTAAATAATTAAGATACACCAATGACTAGAGGGAGTCCGACCAGCAATTGATTTGATTGTCCCGGGCCGGGTTCAGACTTGCTGCGCTATGTAACAAGAACAGCAAGTGACTGTGACTAGCACCCGTTGTTTCTCTCTCCTCCCTGCTGCAGTGACCACCACGTTACATCAAACGGTTTATCGCGCTTTCTGTGTTGCTGAAGCTGCAACATAATTACAGCCATTTCTGACTGAAAAGTTCTATTACCGAAATCCTTTATTTGTATAGGAAAAACATTCCCTATTCCCTCAACCTTTGCGTGACACATGTATGGATTGCATGCACGTGACCAAAGACCTATTTGCACGGGACTAGTATTATTAGAGAACGTTTGTTATGTAATTATTACTCCAGAATGTCCGTTATTCCAGAGGACGATTTGGACAGGATTAGTTTTTTTCCAAACTGCCCCCTGTAATTCTTAATTTTTTCCCAATATATTGACAGTTATGACGGAAGCTTGGAGGTTTTTATTCTAGGCATGAAGACACTGTATTTCAACATGTCCAGGTGATAGGGCAACATTTAACTCGAGCCCGGTTCCCAAGTTTCTAAACCATACAAAACCATCTTTCCTATAGTGTCGCCATAATATTTGAATTGAGGAAGTGTGATCATAATCATTAGGATATTTTAGCGATCCGCAGTACGTCCTAATTTCTCGTGCAGACTTCAGATGTGAGCTGAACAGTGCAATTGCACTTGAGATGCATTTTAATGCTATGGATGAGAAAGTTTAATTATTATTTCCAAATGTTTAGGTCAGTTGTATGCTTCTTTTTGCAATCTATTAACAGCAAGAGTTGCATTAAATAGGCTCAATATTTTTTACTGATGCATTTGGCAATATTCAACATACACACAAAAAATATAAACAAAAGCATTCACTGTGAAAGTTGATAGGCTACATGTAGGTCATTCATATATAGCTTATGCACAGCACTAGTTCAATTGATCAAATCAGTTATTGTTTCTTGCGCAAACCGCGAGCAACACCTGTCAAACTCAGATATTTCTCTCAAAACACAGGGATGTCGATTCACACTAGACTAGTATTATCAGAGGACCTTGGAGTTAGCCAAAAAAACGGTAGGTTTTTCTGCTGGAATTACTCTCCTGCCATGTAAAAATGACTGACATGGCAGATTCGGACAGGACTTAAATTACAGATGTGGCGTTTTGTGCTTGTGCACATAATTACATTACCCGACCTCCCCCAGTAAAACTAATCCTGTCTGAATAGGGCACAATAGGGCCTGACCTATAGCGTATCATAATCACATCAATAAATTGGTTATAACAAACTCTGAACACCGTAGCACGTGACAGCAAAATGGATGCGGAGGACGTGACAAATAAAGTGGCATGGAGAGAGATTACTCAAGTAGTGAAGTAAACTATAAAAATGGATGTTAAACTCAACGCATTCCAATTAACATACCAAACATTCAAATACCGTTATAGAAGGTAAAGACCCAAACCAGGCCAATGCATCAATACATCGTAAAATACGGTATACCGCCAAGCCCTAATTTCAACATATGGATTGTTTTAGTTTGGTTAGCTAGGCTATGTATTTAATTATTTAATTTATTGATCAAGCCTTCGCAGTCTTTCTGATCTCTTTCCCAATGATCAGAGCTTTAGTTTAATATATTGCTGTCCAGCACCTCAGAATTTGCGATCTACCCGACCGTTACATGTTTTTCTGTGCAATAGCCATGTCGCGACCGTTAGTGGTAGATGGTGACATTCTGTCATTGCACCACACTATCACAAGTGGGAGTTAGAACGCTGATCTATTGGTACCGTAAATTCCGGTCTATAAGCCGCAACTTTTTTCCCACGCTTTGAACCTCGCGGCTTAAACAATGACGCGGCTAATATATGGATTTTTCCCGCTTTCAAATTTGTGGGTCCTGACAGCGTGGAGCATTGTCAAAAAATCCACTATCATCAACGGGTTTCAAAAGGCTGGACTGCTGCTTGTTGAAGAGGGTTCAGCGGGGGATTTGCCTCCGGATGAAAGTGACGAGAGCGACAATGAAAACGATCCAATATCGGATGAAGCAATTCTGAGGCTATTCAACTCCGACACCGAAGGAGATGACTTCAGTGGTTTCAGTGCACAGGAGGAGGAAGATAGTGACCAATGACTTTCTTGGTAGGCTACTGTTTACTGCAAATGTTTTATTTTTTGTTACAAGCTGTGTTTCGTTAAAGCCTATTTATTTTTGTTACAAGCCGTGTTTCGTTAAAGCCTATTTATTTTTGTTACAAGCCGTGTTTCGTTAAAGCCTATTTATTTTTGTTACAAACCGTGTTTTGTTAAAGCCTGTGTAAAGTTCATTTGTTTCAATGTACCGGTAGGCACCTGCGGCTTATAGACGTGCGGCTTATTTATGTTCAAAATAAAAAAAATATTCAGTGGGTGCAGCTTATATTCAGGTGCGCTCAATAGTCCTGAAATTACGGAAGTCTAAACTGTGGCAATTAATGGAGGCGTTTTCAGTCTGAGTCTCTCCCTTCTGGCACTAGAGTCCTGCATCAGGCAACAACAACAAAAACTGTCGGGGGTCCTGGAGTTGAGAGAACTTGGATTAAAAAAAAAAGTACATTTTTTTTGTCATTTAGCAGACGCTCTTATCCAGAGCGACTTACAGTAGTGAATGCATACATTTCATACATTTTTTTTTTCTTTTTTTCGTACTGGTCCCCCGTGGGAATCGAACCCACAACCATGGCGTTGCAAACACCATGCTCTACCAACTGAGTCACACATGGGGGAATTTCACTTGACATGTGGATTGACAATTTTCGAAAAATAGGCACGGTGGGCTTTTGGTTTCTCTACCTCTTAAAAAGAGAAATAAATAATTCTAAATAACAAACTGGCTTTATTTACAAATTAGTAAGAATGTCTCACCCCATGTTCAAAAATGGCCTTTTTCCCGTTATTCAAATTACAAATCGCTCACTTTCGGTTATTTGAAACGAAATCTCCAAAATATCGTTATTTTTTAAACAAGCCATAGAAAGTTGGTTGCAATTTCAGTAAAAAAAATAAAAAGGAACTTGTCTGTTGGCCCTGCATTAAAGACCAAAATTGGTTAAGGAAAATTGTGATAAATAAAAATATATACCAATTTCATTTAAGGACCAAAAAATTATAGATTGCAAAATAGAAGAGATTTTGAATGTACCGATTCCATGGCACATGCTTTATGAATTGACATGCAATTTTCTGTTTATATAACCTACTGCAGGCCTAAAACCTACCTTCTGAGTTAATGATTATATTGAAGATAGAAGCCACCTCTTAATAAGTTCAGAGAGCCAATTTGTTATCCAAAGATTATAAAAGGTTATTATTAACCCTGCATTATAATTATATAAAAAACCCTTAGATAATCTGTTTTTATTTACTGTAGTGATGGACAGTTGGAGGCATGTGTTACTGTAGCAGGTGTAGCCCATCCTGCAAACAATGTTTCCATGATGAGCTATTAGCAGGAATATAGACTCTTCATAGCCCGGCTACTGTAGGTGTGATGGCCTTGACCAGTTCATCTTTGCTTGTAGGCTTGGCAGAGTTACGGATTAATGTTTTCAGTTGATGCCAAACAAGTTTGATCAGGTTTAAATCAGGAGACCTACATATAGAGATGAAAAATATATTTTTTAGATATACTGTAGGCGACATGAGTCTCAATAGTGTTGAGTAATGTGCTGTAAAAGTGTTGTAGGTCTTTTATTTATTTATTTTTATTTAACCTTTATGTAGTAAAATAAAGGTCTACTTACTGTGCTGGTGTCTTGACCCAGTTTATGCCCTCATTTGTAATGCAAACCCGGGCGGTAGGGTGTTTTGGGTAATTGTCTGCAATTGGAGAAGAAAAAGACATTTAGCCTAACAGCCAACATTAGGTACAATACATGTACAGTCGTGGCCAAAAGTTTTGAGAAGGATACAAATATTAATTTTCAAAGTCTGCTACTTCAGTTTGTATGATGGCAATTTGCATATACTCCAGAATGTTATGAAGAATAATCAGATGAATTGCAATTAATTGCAAAGTCCCTCTTTGCCATGCAAATGAACTGAATCCCCAAAAAAACATTTCCACTGCATTTCAGCCCTGCCACAAAAGGACCAGCTGACATCATGTCAGTGATTCTCTCGTTAACACAGGTGTGAGTGTTGATGAGGACAAGGCTGGAGATCACTCTGTCATGCTGATTGAGTTCGAATAACAGACTGGAAGCTTCAAAAGAAGGGTGGTGCTTGGAATCATTGTTCTTCCTCTGCCAACCATGGTTACCTGCAAGGAAACACATGCCGTCATCATTGCTTTTCACAAAAAGGGCTTCACAGGCAAGGATATTGCTGCCAGTAAAATTGCACTTAAATCAACCATTTATCGGATCATCAGGACCTTCAAGGAGAGTGGTTCAATTGTTGTGAAGAAGGCTTCAGGGCACCCATGAAAGTCCAGCAAGCGCTAGGACCGTCTCCTAAAGTTGATTCAGCTGCGGGATCGGGGCACCACCAGTACAGAGCTTGCTCAGGAATGGCAGCAGGCAGGTGTGAGTGCATCTGCACGCACAGTGAGGCAAAGACTTTTGGAGGATGGCCTGATGTCTAGAAGGGCAGCAAAGAAGCCACTTCTCTCCAGGAAAAACATCAGGGACAGACTGATATTCTGCAAAAGGTACAGGGATTGGACTGCTGAGGACTGGGGGTAAAGTAATTTTCTCTGATGAATCCCCTTTCCGATTGTTTGGGGCATCCAGCCATGAATAAAGAATGGTACCAACACATCCTCCGAGAGCAACTTCTCCTAACCATCCAGGAACAGTTTGGTGACGAACAATGCCTTTTCCAGCATGATGGAACACCTTGCCATAAGGCAAAAGTGATAACTAAGTGGCTCGGGGAACAAAATATCAATATTTTGGGTAATAGAATTTGAAGCAATAGTCTACGCGCATGTGGTCAACTATTTCAGCATCGTTTTGTGCTGCTCTGAGACAAGCATGGGGACTGATCTTGATAAATCAATGACATTTTTATTTTTACTGAATCTCTGTTTGGTATTGGTTAGCCTACAATTAGGGTGTGGAAATGTTAGGATTATTTTGCTCTACAACGCCATATTTTCCTAATATTAAAAACTGTCAAATACATTCCTGAATTCAATCGCTTTAGCCGACATGTTGAGGTTTATTCATCTCTTGAGGTTTATTCATTCTTTTCCTCTCTCCCTTACTCTCTGTGCTGGCTAACACCTCGTCAGTAACCCCAAGGCTCTCATTCCGATGCGCTTCCTACATGATCAGCCATACATACTGTACAAATGCTGTACATCCGTTGGCCCAGGAGAATCTAGAACAGCCCCTCTCTGTTTTATCATGGGATTTTATGAGCTATGTCAAATGTAGACGACAGTCCGCAATGATTAAAACGGTTACACGTTGATAGTCATAGTCGTATGTAAAACATATTTATGCAGTGTTTGGCAACGTGCATTTCCGACATCTATTAAGGATTCATTCCTCAACTGAAGAATGAGGAAATGAGCAAATGATGGTGCCACTGCGTTATTGTTTCATGTTAAAGACATGGCAGCTTATTGTAATGGAGTGAATGTATTGTAATATGGTGAATTATACGGACATGTTAAGCCAAGATTCATGAAATATGAATTTATGAGTACAAAACTCTCATTGAACAATTATATTATTCTATCCAACCATGATGGGCTATCAGCAGGACAATAGACTCTTACAGAGTCCACCAAATGCATTGTTTTCTAATCACAATTACTATGGGAATAAATATCACTGAATGACAGAAATATTTGAATAAAGTAGGCTAATGAAGGCAACAAATTGTTGCTTACTGGAACACCCAAAGTCATCCAATTGTTATAATTGGATTTGAAGCAATAGCCTACCTGCGTGTGGTCAACTATTTCAGCACCGTTTTGCGCTGCTCTGAGACAAGCATGGGGACTGGTCTTGATAAATCAATGAGATTTTTATTTTCACTGAATCTCCGTTTGGGGTTTTGGTTAGCCTACAATTAGTGTGTGGAAATGTTAGGATTATTTTTCTTTTCACTCGCTGTCACTTAGTAGCCTACTCCCGACCGGTCACGTTGTACAGCGCCATATTTTCCTAACAAAATCCCTGAGTGTTTCATTTTTCATAATATTAATCAAATTAATTAAGATACATTTCTTAAAATCAATCCCATATACTTTGTTCTTTCAAAAAAAGGTTTTAAATTCTCAAGTACAGCCAATATTAAAAACATTCAAATGCTTCTCAAAGAAGCCCTCTGGTGGTCTAACTAGCATTAATGGCAGCAATGGCTGACACTTAAATAACGTGCCATAGAATTCTGCGGCAGCCCGAAAGGTGTGCTGCAGTACGACACAACTTTTAAAGGAAGAACCACTGTAATGTATATACAGTACCAGTAAAAAGTTTGGACACACCTACTCATTCAAGGGGTTTTCTTTATTTTTACTATTTTCTACATTGTAAAATAATAGTGAAGACATCAAAACTATGAAATAACACATATAACACATGTAGTAACCAAAAAAAGTGTTAAATAAATCAAAATCGAAATATATTTTAGATGTTAGATTCTTCAAAGTAGGCCCTTTGCCTTGATGACAGTTTTTCACACTCTTGGCATTCTCTAAATCAACTTCATGAGGAATGCTTTTCCAACAGTCTTGAAGGAGTTTCCACGTATGCTGAGCACTTGTTGGCTGCTTTTCCTTCACTCTGCGCTCCAACTTATCCTAAACCATCTCAATTGGGTTGAGGTCGGGTGATTGTGGAGGCCAGGTCATCTGATGCAGCACTCCATTACTCTCCTTCTTGGTCAAATAGCCCTTACACAGCCTGGAGGTGTGTTTGGTCATTGTCCTGTTGAAAAACAAATGATAGTTCCACTAATAGCAAATCAGATGGGATGGTGTATCGCTGCAGAATGCAGTGGTAGCCATGCTGTTTAAGTGTGCCTTGAATTCTAAATAAATCACCGACAGTGTCACCAGCAAAGCACATCACACCTCCTCCACGCTTCACGGTGGGAACCACATATACAGAGATCGTCCGTTCACCTAGTCTGCATCTCACAAAGACACAGCGGTTGGAACCAAAAATCTCAATTTAGGATGTCCATTGCTCGTGTTTCTTGGCCCAAGCAAGTCTCTTCTTGTTATTGGTGTCATTTAGTAGCGGTTTCTTTGCAGCAATTCAACCATGAAGGCCTGATTCACGCAGTCTCCTCTGAACAGTGTTGAGATGTGTCTGTTACTTGAACTCTGTGAAGCATTTATTTGGCCTGCCATTTATGAGGTTGGTAACTAATGAACTTATCCTTCTGCAGCAGAGGTAACTCTGGGTCTTCCGTTCCTGTGGCGGTCCTCATGAGAGCCAGTTTCATCATATCGCTTAATGGTGTTTGCGACTGCACTTGAAGAAACTTTCCAGATTGACTGACCATGTCTTCAGTAATAAATATGTTGAAATGGATCCAAATTCTGTTTCTGTCTTCAGTACTTTTTAAATAGGATAGATGTGGGCTACAGTATAGGTTGAATGTGTTAGTCTGCCTATAACCAGCCTGAGTAGGCCTATAACTCCATTCCTATTCTATTCAGAGTTAGATTGATTTCTCTAAATTGGAAATGAGCCATTATCAGGCTGGTTAATGTGATACATGTCTGTTGAATTTGATAAAATCCACCCACCTCAGCCCCACCCTACCTACTCACCCAGTCAGGAGCTGCTACTGCATTGCGGTCGTGGCATACTGCATACTTTTTACTAAATGGTATATGCTAAATTGTGTGCGACGATGAGTACATAGTATGCAGTTTAACTATGTAGTACGGTAGCATGGGTATTTGGACACAGACAATATCATTTGATTTGGAGAACTCAGAAGAACATTGCTCATGTATTTTCATTGCCGTCTGCCATGGTTTTAAAAGACGACCGTTCATTAGCTACCTGCACTAGCCGTCTATGTTAGAGCATTCATCTGTGAATAAGATCTATATTGAGGTTTTACTGAAAGTGTTTCCTTCCGGTGTCCAGAACTTGAGAACTTAGAGCAACAGGAGCGTCCGTCGTCTGCCCAGAGAGGTTCTGGGTCGGTCCCTGGGTCAGCAGTCGGCCACAAGCAGCTCCACGCCCAGCTCACCCAGCGCCTGGAGGAGGTCCTCCGCAAGAGGGACCGGGGTACTGGGCCCGAGGAGCGAGCTGGAGCCCAGATCAGAGTGCCTGAGGAGCGAGGTGGGCCACAGGACCAAGGGTCCCGAGAGCGAGCTGGAGCCCAGAAAGGAAGCAGGCCTGAGGAGCAAAGTGGAGCCCAGGGAGGAAGAGGGCCTGAGGAGCGAGATGGAGCCCAGGGAGGAAGAGGGCCTGAGGAGCGAGGTGAGCCCACTGGGAGAGATGCCAAAGAGTCACGGCAGGATGCAGGAAGGCTTGCTCAGACCAAGGGGAAACCTAAGAGCCAGAAGTCTCAGGAAACTGAAGCCACCCCAGGGAAAGCCCCTGTCAAACCCACCCCAGCTAAAGATATACAGGAGAGGTCAACACCCAACTCCAAGGTTAAGGCCACTGGGTCAAACTCCAGTAAAGACAAGGTGAGGATATAGAGTGTTAAGAGCAATTGAATAGGAAATTTAGCTTGGCGCAAAGCTGTTTGAATACCCCATCCCAGTCCGAGTTGGAGCTTCCTTGTTAAATGGAGGCAGTGAACTATAGTCAATGGGTTGCACCTTGCTCCCTTGCTTCTGGACAATGGCACAGTAGTATAACCATTCATAGCACTGTCTGTCTATCAGTGTCTCAAGTTTAGTAGTAGTAATAGTATATTGGAGTTATAATAACAATAAACACCCTTTGTCACGTGTTCCCCTCATCCTCTGCAGAGAGAGGAGGAAGTGACAGGCACCATGATGAGGTTAATCTCCAGCCACTACGAGAATAGCACATCATCCACCACCATTAAATCCCCTGTAGAGTCTGTCCCTCGCTGGCCCCTTCCACCCACCAACAGGTACTGCAGCAACAGGTACTGCAGGAACAAAACCAAGTGAATGTATAACATGGTAGAATGATGTGCAGAAGTTTGGTCTAGCGCAGCGGTTCCTTTCCGGGTACCACCAAATCACTGTCAAAAGCTCGAGGACCACGATTTGCAAATTCGTGTGAATCTTTTAACATAAAATGTAGTCAGTTTCATCAGAGAATGTAATGAAATGGCTATTATTACAGATAGATGTTTATTAAACAATATGCATTTTGAAAAGGACTACACAATCTCTTCCCCCGGAGACCGGGGTTCAATCCCTGGCAATAGTGTAATAATTACAATTTTCTTTCTTTTGTGGTAGATCTGTTTTGGAGAAGAGTTGGTTGCCGCCATCGATGGTGAGTGCCTGAGCTGTTTTCTGATTGATAAACAGAATAAGTAATATTCCTTTTAATTGTATGAATTTAGGTAGCAGGACATGGTAGCAGACCGAACAGTAAGCTCCGGTAAGAAGTGGGGTGGTGGTGTGTGTCTATTTGTCAATAACAGCTGGTGTGCGATGTCTAATATTGAGGAAGTTTCGAGGTATTGCTTGCCTGAGGTAGAGTACCTCATGATAAGCTGTAGACCACACTACCTACCAAGAGAGTTTTCATCAATATTCTTTGTAGCGGTCTATTTACCACGACAAACCGATGCTGGCACTAAGACCGCACTCAACGAGCTACATAAGGAAACAAGAAAATGCTCATCCAGAAGCAGCGCTCCTAGTGGCCGGGGACTTTAATGCAGGCAAACTTAAATCCGTTTTACCAAATTTTTACCAGCATGTCACATGTGCACCCAGAGGAGAGAAAAAAAAAAAAAAACTCTAGACCACCTTTACTCCATACACAGAGATGTGTACAAAGCTCTCCCTCAATTTGGCAAATCTGACCATAATTGTATCCTCCTGATTCCTGCTTACAAGCAAAAACTAAAGCAGGAAGTACTAGTGACTCGCTCAATACGGAAGTGGTGAGATGATGCGGATGCTACAGGACTGTTTTGCTACCGCGCTGATCCTCAACACAAGGGTCCGTCAGGGGTACGCACTTGGTCCCCTCCTGTACTCCCTGTTCACCCACGACTGAGCGGCCAAGCACGACTCCAACACCATCATTAAGTTTGTTGACGATACAACGGCGGTAGGCCTGATCACAGACAACGATGACACAGCCTATAGGGAGGAGGTCAGAGACCTGGCAGTGTGATGCCAGGACAACAACCTCTCCCTCAACGTGAGCAAGACAAAGGAGCTGATCATGGACTACGGCCCAACACGCCCCTATTCACATCGACGGCGCTGTCTTGGAGTGGTCAAGAGCATCAAGTTCCTTGGTGTCCACATCACCAACAAACTATTGTCCAAACACACCAAGACAGTCGTGAAGAGGGCACGACAACACATATTCCCCCTCAGGAGACTGAAAAGATTTGTCATGGTTCCCAGATCCTCAAAGTTCTACAGCTGCACCTTCGAGAGCATTCTGACCGGTTGCATCACCACCTGGTATGGCAACTGCTTGGCATCTGACCGTAAGGCGCTACAGAAGGTAGTGCGTATGGCCCAGTACATCACTGGGACCAAGCTTCCTGCCATCCAGGACCTCTATACTAGGCGGTGTCAGAGGAAGGCCCAAAAAATGGTCTAAGACTCCTGTCACCCAAGTCATAGACTGTTCTCTCTGCTACTGCACGACAAGCGGTACCGTAGCGCCAAGTCTATGTCCAAAAGGCTCCTTAACAATCAAATGGCCACCTGGACTATTTGCATTGCACCCACACTCCCTTTATTTTTACACTGCTGCTACTCACTGTTTATTATATCTATGCATAGTCACTTTACCCCTACATATATTACCTCAACTAATCTGTACCTCTGCACATTGACTTTAGTTTATTTAGTAAATATTTTCTTAACTCAATTTTTTGTTTAACTGCATTGTTGGTTAAGGGCTTGTAAGTAAGCATTTCACGGTACGGTCTACACCTGTATTCGGTGCAAGTGACAAATACAATTTGGAGGATTTGTTAGGGTTGCATAAGACGTGTTTTCCCCTCATGCGTTCACAAGCTAGTGACTGAATTCTCTCCCTCATAGGTGGGAACGGCAAAGGTCCCAGGATATATGAAGTCCTACACTAACTCCAAGAAGCCCTCTGCAGAACAACAAGGGTATTGCTTTTTGTCCGGTTTCATTCAAATTCTCCCCATGCTGCAACACAACCAGTGTATCTTATATCTGATAATAACCCATGACAACATTTCAGGGGATTTGATTAATCAGGAATTTTAATCAGGACATCCTCTGTTCAAATATGATAGAAACTGACCTGTTGTATATTTTGTCCTGATCCCATGCCTAAAATGTTGATTCTTATTTCCTGTTTGTGCATGGTATTGTTGATTTCATCCATTGTTTCTTTGTGTAGAGATGACATCTTTGCGTTCAAAGTGGATACATCTATGACCACTGGGGTAAATAAATATACATTTGATCTACGTAAATTAAATTATTGAATTAAGCCTACTATTTGTTAGCAGACTTGGGTTCAAATACCTAAGCTGTGCTTGATTGAGCTTGCCTGTTGCAATGGAACCAATAAAAATGTGCAAACCTGCCCACCTAGCACTCCAAGCAGGCTACAGCAAATGCTTGAAGTATTTGAAAGATTTAAAATAGCATTTGACACTTTTCAATTGGTTCCATCGCAACAGGCAAGCTCAATCAAGCACAGCTTAGGTATTTGAAATGATTCCTTATAGTATTCTCATGCACCGGTGGATGATGATTTCTAACGCTCTGCTCTCTTTAGGGGGAGGGGAAAATGTCCTCGGACACCTCTGCCATTGATAGCAGGTAGGAGCCGTTTGAAGGCTGTACTCATTTGGTTACATCTGACTGGGGCTCTCTCAATTCGTCTTTCCTTGATTCCTGGTATCCTTTCTTCTCGCCTCCTTCTCAAAACTCATTGGAGAAGACATGGGGAGGGACCTTTGGGAGATTCTCTTACAATATGGTTGAGATGGAGGCAAGGAGATAGGATGTGAGGAATCAAGGAAAGATTAATTGAGAAAGACCCTGGGTCTCATCTGTGTTGTAGTAGTGTCTTCTAGTGTTGCGGTAAATAATCTCTCAAGTCAATGTGATTCAGTGCTGTTTTTCTTCCCAGTGCTATTCACAACTCCTGGGCATTCCCCAGCACTGCCAAGAAGGGCCAAGCAGTCAAGGTATGGAGGCAAACACTGTAATTGACAATGTGATGGGAGAACTTTTGAATGGAGAGATGGAGACTGCCTCCTTTTGTGTGTGTGTGGTTCTCTTATCTCGGTGTGGGAAGGAGTCTGTACTTTTGTCGTGTGTGTACTGTACATACCTGTCTGTGTGTATGTGTGCGTATGTATACATTTGTAAACCTGTGTATGTGTACCCGTGTGTGTACACCTCACTGAATTGTCGCTGCAGTCCCAGGTAGCGGCTCCGCGGCGCCACGTGAAGAAGCACCTGTTCAGCGACACAGACACAGACGCCATCATGGAGATCAGCTGGCTCAAAGAGTCCAGCAGGAAGCCCAAGCCCAAAGTGATCGACTACAGCCGTCAGCCCCGGCTCCACCCCCCTGCCCCCAACACCACATGTACGCTCATGCTACACGTCACTTAACCTTTCCACACTACTGAGCCAAACCTATCCGAGCCAAGCCAAACTGTATTGGGCTGGACTGGTTAAGCATCCACCATAGTTTCTGGAACCGTGCTGGAAATTTAAGGACAATGTGAAAAGAAAAAATCCAGCACTGTATGGTTTGGTCCTATAGTTTTAATCAGTCTGTGTTGAATGAACTCACTAGTCAAACATAGCCTACACCTTTTTAATATTTTTTTTAATTGAACCTTTATTTAACTAGGCAAGTCAGTTAACTTCTATGGGCTAGGTGGGACGCCTGCGTTCCACCTGCGGGACACAGCAGTGAAATATCAGGGCGGCAAATTCAAAAACAACAAAATGTCATAATTCAACTTTCTCAAACATACTCAAACATACAACTATTTTACACCATTTTAAAGATAAACTTCTCGTTAATCTAACCACATTGTCCGATTTCACAAAGGCTTTACAGTGAAAGCAAAACATTAGATTATGTTAGGAGAGTACATAGACAAAAATAATCACACAGCCATTTTCCAAGCAAGGACATGTGTCAATAAAACCCAAAACACAGCTAAATGAAGCACTAACCTTTGACGATCTTCATCAGATGACACTCCTAGGACATTATGTTACACAATACATGTATGTTTTGTTCGATAAAGTTCATATTTATATCCAAAAACAGCATTTTACATTGGCGCGTGATGTTCAGAAAATGTATTCCCACCAAAACGTCCGGTGAATGTGCACATCAATTTACAAAAATACTCATAAACGTTGACAAAATATGTAACAATTATTTTAAGAATTATAGATAGACTACCCCTGGATGCAACCGCTGTGTCAGATTTTAAAATAGCTTTACGGAGAAAGCACATTTTTCAATATTCTGAGTACATAGCTCAGCCATCACGGTGAGCTATTCAGACACCCGGGGCAACCTATTTTTAACGTAAAATTGCGATAATATTCCAACTGGACAATAGCATATTCATTCAAGAAGAAAAAGAAGGAATGGCGTGCTCGTGCATATCCAATCCCTTTGTTGCCAGGCAGACCACTCAGTAATCCTATTATCTGCCCAGTGACAGGAAAATGCTCAAACCACTTTCTGAAGGCTTTAGACAGCCAATGGAAGCCTTAGGAAGTGCAATGTCACCCCACAGACACTAGCTTCGATAGAGAATCAAAAGAACTACAATTCTCAGACTTTTCACTTCCTGCTTGGATTTATCTCAGGTTTTTGCCTGCCATATGAGTTCTGTTATACACAGACACCATTCAAACAGTTTTAGAAACTTCAGAGTGTTCTATCCAAATCTACTAATAATATGCATATTCTAGTTTCTGGGCCAGAGTAGTAACCTGTTTAAATTGGGTACGTTTTTCATCCGGCCGTGAAAATACTGCGCCCTAGCCCAGACAGGTTAAGAACAAATTCTTATTTACAATGACGTCCTACCGTCGAATAGTGAGTTAACTGCCTTGTTCAGGGTCAGAACTACGTATTTTTACCTTGTTAGCTCGGGAATTCAATCCAGCAACCTTTCGGTTACTGGCCCAACGCTCTAACCACTAGGCGACCTGCCGCTTATCCCTCTCTCTTTTCTGTTTTAGATGAGTCCCCAGACTTACCACCTAGCTCACCCAAGCCTGTGAAGGAGAAAGCCAAGCCAAAGAAGGTGAGACTGATAATCCAATGGTTTTAAATCAGTGATGGGGAATCTCAATGAGCTAGTGCACACTTCGGGTAGAAGGGATGGGGAATCGGAACCAGCCTTGTATCTTGAAACCTTAGAATCCAAAGTGAGTTAATCAACTTTTCATCCTTACTACTGCTCTGTTGCAACCTAGAAATATGATTCCTAACATGGGCTTCCCCATCCAAATCAATGGGTGAGTGATGGGTGGAATTGTACTTGTATGGTTGCATCAGTCAGCATTGCCTCTGTCGGCCACAGTGTGTCATGCTCGCCTTTCAGAAGAGACAGAGGGTGAAGGAGAGAAGTGTAGAGCAGAAAGAGAACAGTGGAGCGGCACTGGTGGCAGCAGGGACCAGTCAAGCAGCCAGGAGACCCCAGAGAGCCGTCGCCACCAACGCCAAGAGCTACAGGGAGCCCGACAGCGCCAGCCAATCAGAGACTGAAGAGCCGCCCGCTCCTAAGGTCCTGCTTTCTTCCCTCACAAATATGCCCTTTCCTCATGATTAGGCTCTATCAGTGATTTAAATAGAATAATGAAATAAAGTACTCATTAAATTATATAGGCAATGTATCTCTGAGTTCACTTTTTGCTTCTCCTCGACATAATAATTGTTTGGTTATGAGTAAAGTTGAAATCAGTTACATTGTTATATTTTAGTTGTTTAGCTGGCAGACTAAAATTAATCAGATCACAATACATTTAGTTGCAGTGGAATAATAAATAGTTTTTTTTTTTTTTACATGACCAACTTGGAATAAAAGTAACAATTGTAATAAAAGTATGTTATGGGATTATTTTCTTCCAACAGAAGCGCTCCATCGGACCAGCGGAAAAGAGCGAGAAGGTTTGCCAAGAGGCTGTCGAGGTGGAGAAGAAAAAGGCAACTGCCCCAGCCAAGGAACAGACGACTGTACCGAAAGAGTCTTCTTGGGCTGCCCGGCTGGCCTCTTTCAACCCTTCCCCTCCTGACTTCGAGAGGATGAGAGGTAAGACAAACCCAGCCCACCTACACCAACCAAGGACCGGTTGAACCTGGTTTTCACCTGTGTATTCTATCCATATAATGATTCAAATTCTGTGGTTCTGTCTACAATCTTTGAAAAAATGATCATATTGTTTTTTTGTTGGCGCTACGCAATCGCTGGGAAATGTTTACTTATTCTCCTATTCATTGACATCAATGAATGACTAAGTGAAAATTGGACTTAGTTAGGATTCGCCCCTTAGTTATCCCTGGTGCAATCACTCTGTCTAAGAAACCTAAGGGCTTAATTCAGTCTGTTGCGCTGAAGATCAGCTTTGTAGTGCAATTGAAGGTAATTTGTGATTGTGCCGACATATGCAGCGTTTACTGTGAATGCAGTCTCCGCCAACGTGGGAACATTGACCTTTAAATTTCTATCCGACAGTAGCGCAGGTCTTCAGCCCCTCGGATTGAATCGAACCCTAACTTCAGTGTAGTACAGGGTTATTCAAATCTTACCCTACGAAGTCCGAAGAAATGCTGATTTTCTGTTCTACCTGATAATTAATTGCACCGAGCTGGTATCCCAGGTCTAAATCAGTTCCTGATTAGAGGGGAATAATAATAAAAAGAAGTGGAACTGGCTTCAATGTCTAGATGTGAATTTGAGGGGTGTAGTAGATATAAAACATATTTACTGTAAGTGGATGTGAGGAAAAGTATTTCTGTACTATTGACCTCTAATACCTTGGCCAGCTGTCTGAGCATCTGTGGTTGTGTTTTGACCCCCACATAGCTGCATCCGAGAGGTCGCTGATAGCCTTACCCCGGTCGCCCCTCACCCCGCTGGGCTCCCTGTCCGCCTCCCCTGCCAGCGGCCCCTCTTCACCCCTTGCCCTGGAGCTGCCCCCCGAACACCCTCGCAGCAGCGCGGGCTTCCAGCCCTCCTCCTTCTACAGCGCCCCTGGGAGGAAGAGTGACCGCAAAGCTAAGGATCCCTCTCTCCCATCCCTCCCCTCTCTCCCATCCCTTACTCCCACTGGCAAGACTCCTGGCCTCTGCGCCCAGAGACCCAGTGCCTTAGAGGTAAGATACAGGGCTGATACTGCACCAATGGGCTTTCTGACATATTTCAAAAAATAATATATAAAGTACCAGTCAGAAGTTTGGACACACCTACTCATTCCAGGGTTTGTCTTTATTTGTAAAAAAAAAAAAAAAAAGAAAAAGTACAACATTGTAGAATAATAGTGAAGACATCAAAACTGTGAAATAGCGGTTGCAACCAAAAATCTCAAATTTGGACTCAGACCATAGGACAAATTTCCACCAGTTTAATGTCCATTGCTCGTGTTTCTTGGCCCAAGCAAGTCACTTCTTATTGGTGTCCTTTAGTAGTGGTTTCTTTGCAGGAATTCGACCATGGAGGCCTGATTCACGCAGTCTCCTCTGAACAGTTGATGTTGAGATGTGTCTGTTATTTGAACTCTGAAGCATTTATTTGGCCTACAATCTGAGGTGCAGTTAACCTCTATGGGCTAGGTGGGACGCAAGCGTCCCACCCGTGGTGCACTCCATCAACAGCAGGTGCATTTCAAGAGCGGCAAATTTGAATCCAAATAAATGTCAAAATTCAAATTTTTCAAACATACAACTATTTTACACCCTTTGAAAGATAAACATCTCCTTAATCTAACCACGTTTTACGATTTCAAAAAGGTTTTACGGCGAAAGCATAAATTTAGAGTATGTTAGGACAGTACATTTACAAGAGTTGTGTGTAATGTTGTGCCAATTCAAAGACAGGCGTCACCAAAACCATAAAATCAGCTAAAATTATGCACTAACCTTTTATAATCTCCAACAGATGACACTCCTAGGACATTGTGTTAGACAATGCATGCATTTTTAGTTCTATCAAGTTCATATTTATATCCAAAAACAGCGTTTTACTGTGGCGTTGATGTTCAGGAAATCGTTTCCCTCCAATAACCGGCATTCAAGTCAGCACCACAAATTAAATAATTAAAATTAGAAAACATTGGTAAAATATTATATTGTCATTTAAAGAATTATAGATTTACATCTCTTGAACGCAATCAACTTGCCAGATTTAAAAATAACCTTACTGGGAAATCACACTTTGCAATAATCTGAGCACTGCGCCCAGAAAAATACGCGTTGCGATACAGACTAGCCGCCATGCTGGGGAGATCTAAAATCGAAAATACTATGTAAATAATCCATTACCTTTGATTCTCTTCATCAGATGTCACTTCCAGGTATCACAGGTCCATAACGAATGTAGTTTTGTTCAAAAAAGCTCATCATTTATGTCCAAAAATCTCCGTCTTGTTAGCACATGATCTAAGCCCGCCGGACTTCACTTCATGAACGAGGGGAAAAAATATATTTACGTTCGTTCAAACATGTCAAACGTTGTATAGCATAAATCATTAGGGCCTTTTTTAACCAGAACATGAATAAGATTCAAGGTGGACGAATGCATTCTCTTTTATAACGTATTGGAACGAGGGTACCCAACATGAACTCGCGCGCCAGGTGTCTAATGGGCCATCATCGTTCCATGGCTCTTGTTCGGTCAGATCTCCCTCCAGAAGACTCAAAACACTTTGTAAAGGCTGGTGACATCTAGTGGAAGCAATAGGAAGTGCCAAAATATTCCTCAGCCCCTGTGTTTTTCAATGGCATAGGTTTAAAGGTAATACAACACATCAGGTATCCACTTCCTGTCAGAAAATGTCTCAGGGTTTTGCCTGCCAAATGAGTTCTGTTATACTCACAGACACCATTCAAACAGTTTTAGAAACTTTAGGGTGTTTTCTATCCATATATAATAAGTATATGCATATTCTAGTTACTGGGTAGGATTAGTAACCAGATTAAATCGGGTACATTTTTTTATCCAGCCGTGCAAATACTGCCCCCTAGCCCTAACAGGTTAATTGAAGATTTCTGAGGCTGGAAACTCTAATGAACGTATCCTCTGCAGCAGAGGTAAATCTGGGTCTTCCTTTCCTGTGGTGGTCCTCATGAGAGCCAGTTTCATAGTGTTTGATGGTTTTTGCAACTGCACTTGAAGAAACTTTCAAAGTTCTTGAAATTTTCCGAATTGACTGTTGTTTCTCTTTGCTTATTTGAGCTGTTCTTGCCATAATATGGACTTGGTCTTTACCAAATCTTCTGTATACCACCCCTACCTTGTCACAACAACTGATTGGCTCAAATGCATTAAGGAAAGAAATTCCACAAATGAACTTGACAAGGCACACCTGTTAATTGAAATGCATTCCAGGTGGCTACCTCATGAAGCTGGTTGAGAGAATGCCAAGAGTGTGCAAAGCTGTCAAGGCAAAGGGTGCCTACTTTAACAAATCAAAATATATTTGAGATTCTTCAAACACTTTTTTGGTTACGACATGATTCCATATGTGTTATTTCATTGTTTTGTTTAATTCACTATTATTCTACAATGTATTGTATATTTTAAATAAAGAAAAACTCTTGAATGAGGTGTGTCCAAACTTCTGGCTGGTACTGTACAGTCGTGGCCAAAAGTTTTGAGAATGACCCAAATATTAATTTTCAAAGTCTGCTGCTTCAGTTTGTATGATGGCAATTTGCATGTACTCCAGAATGTTATGAAGAGTGATCAGTTGAATTGCAATTAATTGCAAAGTCCCTCTTTGCCATGCAAATGAACTGAATCCCCCAAAAAACATTTCCACTGCATTTCAGCCCTGCCACAAAAGGACCAGCTGACATCATGTCAGTGATTCTCTCGTTAACACAGGTGTGAGTGTTGATGAGGACAAGGCTGGAGATCATTCTGTCATGCTGATTGAGTTCGAATAACAGACTGGAAGCTTCAAAAGGAGGGTGGTGCTTGGAATCATTGATCTTCCTATGTCAATCATGGTTTCCTGGAAGGAAACACGTGCCGTCATCATTGCTTTCACAAAAAGGCTTCACAGGCAAGGATATTGCTGCCAGTAAGATTGCACCTAAATCAACCATTTGTCGGATCATCAAGACCTTCAAGGAGAGCGGTTCAATTGTTGTGAAGAAGGCTTCAGGGTGCCCATGAAAGTCCAGCAAGCACCAGGACCGTCTCCTAAAGTTGATTCAGCTGCGGGATCGGGGCAACACCAGTACAGAGCTTGCTCAGGAATGGCAGCAGGCAGGTGTGAGTGCATCTGCACGCACAGTGAGGCGAAGACTTTTGGAGGATGGCCTGATGTTAAGAAGGGCAGCAAAGAAGCCACTTCTCTCCAGGAAAAACATCAGGGACAGACTGATATTCTGCAAAAGGTACAGGGATTGGACTGCTGAGGACTGGGGTAAAGTAATTTTCTCTGATGAATCCCCTTTCCGATTATTTGGGGCATCCGGAGAAAAGCTTGTCCGGAGAAGACAAGGTGAGTGCTACCATCAGTCCTGTGTCGTGCCAACAGTAAAGCATCCTGAGACCATTAATGTGTGGGGTTGCTTCTCAGCCAAGGGAGTGGGCTCACTCACAATTTTGCCTAAGAACACAGCCATGAATAAGAATGGTACCAACACATCCTCCGAGAGCAACTTCTCCCAACCATCCAGGAACAGTTTGGTGATGAACAATGCCTTTTTCCTGCATGATGGAGCACCTTGCCATAAAGCAAAAGTTATAACTAAGTGGCTTGGGGAACAAAACATCAATATTTTGGGTCCATGGCCATGAAACTCCCCAGACCTTAATCCCATTGAGAACTTGTGGTCAATCCTCAAGAGGCGGGTGGACAAACTAAAAACCACAAATTCTGACAAACTCCAAGCATTGATTATGCAAGAATGGGCTGCCATCAGTCAGGATGTGGCCCAGAAATTAATTGACAGCATGTCAGGGCGGATTGCAGATGTCTTGAAAAAGAAGGGTCAACACTGCAAATATTGGCTCTTTGCATCAACTTCATGTCATTGTCAATAAAAGCCTTTGACACTTATGAAATGCTTGTAATTATTCTTAAGTATTCCATAGTAACATCTGACAAAAATATCTAAAGACACTGAAAACTTTGGAAAATAATATTTGTGTCATTCTCAAAACTTTTGGTTACGACTGTATATATATTGTGATAAACCGTGCAGTGTTGAGTGAGCGTGCAGAGATGAACACAGAGACACGGAGGTTCTAGTCAGAAAACATGACTTTACTTGGCAACAAGTAAAGTCGGTCGGTTGGTCCTCGCAGACCTCCTTGGCTAGGCCCAGCAGTCTGCGGGGCAAACGGCCATACAGGAGCTCAAAGGGGGAGAACCCAGTGGACACTTGGGGTACCTTGCGAACATCAGGTGGAGCAGCAGCTGGTCCCAGTTCCTCCCATTTCTCTCGTGACCTTCAGCATCTGCTTTCGGGTCTTATTGAAGCATTCAACTAGCCTGTCTGTTTGTGGATGGTACACACTGGTCCTCACCTGTTTGATTCGTAAAAGATTGCAGACATCTTTCATGAGACATGAACGCAGTGTCCTGGTCTGTCAGGATTTCCCGCTGAATACCCACCCGGCTGAATAAATGGAAGAGCTCCCGTGTGATACCTTTCGCTGCCACCATGCGTAGCAGGATCACCTCCGGATACCAGGTGGTTTAATTCACGATTACCAGGATGTATTGGTGTCCCCTCGCGGTTTTCACCAACGGACCCAGCAGATCCATCGCCACCTGCTCAAAATGGCACCCCTATAATGGGCAAGGGAACCAAACGGTTTCTATAATGTGCCCTGTGATCTGGCACTCCGGGCAGGTACTGCAGTAGTCCTCCACAGCGCGCCCTCCAAGTGTGCCCTGAGCAGGTGGGTGTGGGTGAGCTGCAAGACAGTTCTAACATACTGGGTGGGTATGAGTAACAAGTCTTTCGTCTCCCCATTGTACTTTACGACCTGATAAAATAAATTATGCTTGATGGTGAAGTGGGGGTAGCGCCACTCATTTACCCCGGGTGATAGCGCGCCGTCCACCGTGACTACCTGGCCCCTTGCATTCTGTAGGTTGGGGTCTTTTAACTTGGCCGTCCCGAACTGGCAAGTGAGGATTCCCGTGTCGGGTGGTCCGTCTGGTGCCTCCACCTCCATAAAGGGGAACCTGAGGTCTTCCTTGGATGATGGCTCGCTTCCCGCCCGGGGTTGTCTCCCTCCTGGTACGACTCAACCCCATTGGACACCTCTCGTGGCGGGGAGTGGGTTGCGCAGACGACCGTCCTTTTTCCTCTCCTTCCTACCTCGCTCACGTGCCTCCCCAGGGTCCCTCCTCAACAGTGCCTGGAAGAGAGGGCAATCTCTACCGAGGAGAATGGGACCGGGCAGGTTAGGAACAGCCCCCACTCGCATCTGGCACTCCTCACTTGGGGCAGTTATCCGCACCGACACGGTTGGGTACCTCTTCGTGTACAAATGACACTCATCTCCTCGTTCGTCTTTTCCCTCTCTCGTGAGCCACTGTGGTTGGGCCAGGGTCACCATGCTGCCGGAGTCCATCAGAGCGCTGGTGTCGACGCCATCGATTCGTACTGGAACCATCGGAGGGGCTGTCTCGGTCTACGCCGAACAGGAGGTGACATAACTCGCCATCCAGTTACCCCGGAGCTGGGGGGGATGCGGAGGGCATGGACTCCTCCCGGCCGGGGCAGCTCCACGCGAGGTGTCCTGGCTCATAGCAGCACCTCAGATCTAGGTCCAGCAGTGCATGTCGTCGTCGTCGGTTTGGGTCACCCTCCCGCGTCACGGCCGGTTCTGTCCGGGCCCCCTTCAGCCCCTCGCCTCTCTGTGCTTTTCTTCCCCCTCCCCGTGTCCACTCTCTCCCTCCGGGCCCCTTTCAGCAGGTCCTGGGTGTTCTGGTGGGTTTCCACCGCTGTCAGCAATTTCTCCAGGCTCTGGGGGTTCTGCATGCTCGCCGCCTTCCTTATCTTGTACGGGAGGGCCCAAAGGTACCTATCCAGGGTGACCTTATCGATTATTGGGCTGGATGGTACTTTGGTCAGTAGCCAGCCCTTGGCAAGGCGCACCAGGTTGCTCATATGGGCGTGGGGGGAGATAGTGGAGTCAAAGTCCCAGTGTTGGACCAGTTGTGCACGGCGTGGGTGGCTGAATCCATAACGGCTCAGAATCTCACGTTTGAGTCCCTCATAATTTGCTGTCTGGTTGGCGTTCAAGTCAAAGTTGGCCTTCTGGGCCTTCCCGGAGAGATAGGGTGCCAAAAGGCTGGCCCACTTGGGCTTGGGCCATCCTTCCCTCTGCTCCGTCCTCTTGAAGGTGCACAAATACATCTTCACGTCATCTTCCTCTAGACTCCTGAGCCATCCCACCCTTCAACTGGGCTACCTCCGCTACCAGTCTGAGGTTTTGTTGGCGCTGCTCCTCCAGCGCCTGTTGCTTCTGCTGGCTGAGGATAAACAGGGCCACCAGTTCCTCCATGGTAATTTCTGTACGATTGACCCTGTTGTGGAATATCTTGAGTCAAATATTTGGACAGATACCGGAACTTGTGAATTCAATTTAGACTTTATTACAAATGTAACATAGCCGAGCCCTTCCATGGAAAAGACAAAATTCTCATATTACAGAGTCCTGCCTTTATAATATTGCCTTTGAATAAAATGTATAGAGTCCCCTCCCTCTATATGAAAATAACTTCCCTTGACCTTTCTCCACCATTATCTTTCCATTTCAGTTCTTACTTGTTAACCTGTCTGGGCCAGTGGGACGCTTGCGTCCCACCCTAATCAACAGCCAGTGGAATCGCGTCGCGCGAAATGCAAAACCTCATAAATGCTATAACTTCAATTTCTCAAACATATGACTATTTTACACCGTTTTATAGATACACCTCTCCTGAATCTAACCACGTTGTCCGATTTCAAAAAGGCTTTACAGCAAAAGCAAAACATTAGATTATGTTAGGAGAGAACCCAGCCAGAAATAATCACACAGCCATTTTCAAAGCAACTAGCATGCATCACAAATACCCAAAACACAGCTAAATGCAGCACTAACCTTTGACAATCTTCATCAGATGACAAACTTAGGACATCATGTTACACAATACATGCATTTTTTGTTCGATAAAGTTCATATTTATATATAAAAACAGCATTTTACATCGGCGCGTGACATTCAGAAAATCTTTTCCCTCAAATGCTTCCGATGGATCAGCGCTACAATTTACAAAATTACTATTCGAAAACATTGTTAAAATGTAATATTGTCATTCAAAGACTTATAGATTAACATGTCTTGAATGCCACCGCTTTGCCAGATTTAAAAATAACTTTACTGGGAAATCACACTTTGCAATAAACGACGTGGTATACCCAGCAAAATAGGCTAGGCTATACATGTTGGAGCCATCTTGGAATGATCAACCATCAAAAATACTATTGTAAATAAAATCTTACCTTTGATTATCTTTATCAGAAAGCACTTCCAGGAATCCCAGGTCCATAACAAATGTAGTTTTGTTCGAAAAAGTTTATCATTTATGTCCCAATTGTTAGCGCGCTCCGAAGGCTACTGAAAATGTACCGTGCTGAGTAGGACTTGTCGTCACGAATGTACAAAAAAACAAACCACTTTGTAAAGACTGGGGACATCTAGTGGAAGCCTTAGGAAGTGCTAAATGATTCATAAGCCCCTGTGTGTTTCAATGGCAAATGTTTGAAGTGATATCCACACATCAGATTTCAGTTTCCTGTCAGGATTTGTCTCAGGGTTTTGACTGCCATATGAGTTCTGTTATACTCACAGACACCATTCAAACAGTTTTAGAAACTTTAGGGTGTTTTCTATCCAAATCAAACAATTATATGCATATTCTAGTTACTGGGCAGGAGTAGTAACCAGATTAAATCGGGTACGTTTTTTATCCGGCCGTGCAAATACTGCCCCCTATCCCCAACAGGTTAACGCCCACATCTGACAGCTGTATAGGTTATAATGGTAGCCCTGGTCCTATATGTTCCATTCCTTATATAGCCATTCTGTCTCAGCTCTTCAAAGTGGACAGTCTAAACACTGCCTGCTAATATTGGAGTCATGAGTTTCGCTACCACAACCCTACGGCGCCCAAAGCTACTGAGTTGCCCGCATTCTCCACCGTATCTGGTAAACCGTGGGGTGTTGGGTTGAGCGTGCAGAGATGAACACAGAGACAGGGAGGTTCTAGTCAGACAACACAACTTTACTAGGCAACAACAAAATAACTTAGGTTTGGCTCAGTCCTCAGATTCGTCTCCTTACCTCCGGGAGCTTCGTTCCCCTCCGTAGGCTCACTCCTTGCCTCGCTCTCGGTTTTCTTTGTGGTGTGCCACGATGCTCCCTTTATGTGGCCTGCACGGCTGGTTGGCACTCTCCCCTTATTCCCTCTACTTGGGGCCATCAGTGTCAGGGTGCCCAGCCCCTGTACTCCCAGCAGTGGTAGGCAACATTGGTGCACGTACCTCCCCTCTGGCACCAAACCCCGGGGCAGACCTCCTGGCATACCACTAACTAACTTATATATATATATATATATATATATACACACACACACAGTGGGGAGAACAAGTATTTGATACACTGCCGATTTTGCAGGTTTTCCTACTTACAAAGCATGTAGAGGTCTGCAATTTTTATCATAGGTACACTTCAACTGTGAGAGACAGAATTTAAAACAAAAATCCAGAATGTCACATTGTATGATTTTTAAGTAATTAATTTACATTTTATTGCATGACATAAGTATTTGATCACCTACCAACCAGTAAGAATTCCGGCTCTCACAGACCTGTTAGTTTTTCTTTAAGAAGCCCTCCTGTTCTCCACTCATTACCTGTATTAACTGCACCTGTTTGAACTCGTTACCTGTATAAAAGACACCTGTCCACACACTCAATCAAACAGACTCTAACCTCTCCACAATGGCCAAGACCAGAGAGCTGTGTAAGGACATCAGGGATAACATTTTAGACCTGCACAAGGCTGAGATGGGCTACAGGACAATAGGCAAGCAGCTTGAAGAGAAGGCAACAACTGTTGGCGCAATTATTAGAAAATGGAAGAAGTTCAAGATGACGGTCAATCACCCTCGGTCTGGGGCTCCATGCAAGGTCTCACCTCGTGGGGCATCAATGATCATGAGGAAGGTGAGGGATCAGCCCAGAACTACACGGCAGGACCTGGTCAATGACCTGAAGAGAGCTGGAACCACAGTCTCAAAGAAAACCATTAGTAACACACTACGCCGTCATGGATTAAAATCCTGCAGCACGCGCAAGGTCCCCCTGCTCAAGCCAGCGCATGTCCAGGCCCGTCTGAAGTTTGCCAATGACCATCTGGATGATCCAGAGGAGGAATGGGAGAAGGTCATGTGGTCTGATGAGACAAAAATTTAGCTTTTTGGTCTAAACTCCACTCGCCGTGTTTGGAGGAAGAAGGATGAGTACAACCAAGAACACCATCCCAACCGTGAAGCATGGAGGTGGAAACATCATTCTTTGGGGATGCTTTTCTGCAAAGGGGACAGAGCGACTGCACCATATTGAGGGGAGGATGGAGCCATGTATCGTGAGATCTTGGCCAACAACCTCCTTCCCTCAGTAAGAGCATTGAAGATGGGTCGTGGCTGGGTCTTCCAGCATGACAACGACCTGAAACACACAGCCAGGGCAACTAAGGAGTGGCTCCGTAACAAGCATCTCAAGGTCCTGGAGTGGCCTAGCCAGTCTCCAGACCTGAACCCAATAGAAAATCTTTGGAGGGAGCTGAAAGTCCGTATTGCCCAGCGACGGCCCCGAAACCTGAAGGATCTGGAGAAGGTCTGTATGGAGGAGTGGGCCAAAATCCCTGCTGCAGTATGTGCAAACATGGTCAAGAACTACAGGAAACGTATGATCTCTGTAATTGCAAACAAAGGTTTCTGTACCAAATATTAAGTTCTGCTTTTCTGATGTATCAAATACTTATGTCATGCAATAAAATGTAAATTAATTACTTAATCATACAATGTGATTTTCTGGATTTTTGTTTTAGATTCCGTATCTCACAGTTGAAGTGTACCTATGATAAAAATTACAGACCTCTACATGCTTTGTAAGTAGGAAAACCTGCACAAATTGGCAGTGTATCAAATACTTGTTCTCCCCACTTGTTCTCCCCACATATATTCTGTTCATTGGGATTTCTGTTTGTCTACAAAAAGAAAGTTGGAGAAATGGCTCGATTTTCTTCCCACAATCGACAGAAGTTGAATTCTTCAGTCAAATAGTGAAGGAAAAAACTTGAGGTGGAATTTATAGGTGTATTTTTTACTTGATAGTTATTGAATTGAGGAAGTGTGACCGTAGCCCGCGGAAACAACTCACATGTAAATTCCCCCCATCCTATTGTGTGTTGTGTGTGTAGCTGGTATTGGTACGAATAGAACGTAGCCTACTCCTGCATGTTGCCCAATAGTATTGAAATGTTTTGAAAACTAGATTGAACTGTAGGCTATTGCTGTGATTCTTACTCGCTGCCAGAGATATTTTACTATTCACCCTATGCAACAGTCACATTTAATGAGAATGTCTACTACTGTTGTGACAGATGTGATTCTAATGTAGCGATTGGCTATTCCTCATCATTTGGGATGAATTGATTGAACACCATTCATAATTTTCTCATGAGACCTTAAGAATAATTTTTTACAATTTTGCTGTAAGTAGGTGTGATAATCTTTCACTACCTTTTTTAAAAACCTCTTCGGGATTGGTGTCCCTATACCGGGACAGTTGAGCTAACGTGTGCTAATGTGATTAGCATGACAGTTGTAAGTAACAGCAAACTTTCCAGGACATAGACATGTCTTATATGGGCAGAAAGCCTACATTTGTGTTAATTTAACTGTACTGTCCAATTTACAGTAGCTATTACAGTGAAAAAAATACCACACTTATTTGAGGAGTATACACAACAACAACAAAAAACTTGTCACGGCAACAGGTTTCGATACATTCACCGCTGAAGGTAAATAATGTACTTATATTTGAAGTCGGAAGTTTACATACACTTAAGTTAGTCATTAATACTCGTTTTTCAACCACTCCACAAATTTCTTGTTAACAAACTATAGTTTAGGCAAGTCAGTTAGGACATCTACTTTGTGCATGACAAGTCATTTTTCCAACAATTGTTTACAGACATTATTTCACTGTATCACAATTCCAGTGGGTCAGAAGTTTACATACACTAAGTTGAGTGTTCCTTTAAACAGCTTGGAAAATTCCAAAAAATGATGTCATGGCTTTAGAAGCTTCTGATGGGCTAATTGACATAATTTGAGTCAATTGGAGGTGTACCTGTGGATGTATTTCAAGGCCTACCATCAAACTCAGTGCCTTTTTGCTTGACATCATGGGGAAAAAATCAAAAGAAATCAGCCAAGATCTCGGAAAAAAATGTGTAGACCTCCACAAGTCTGGTTCATCTTTGGGAGCAATTTCCAAATGCCTGAAGGCACCACGTTCATCTGTACAAACAATAGCACACAAGTATAAACACCATGGGACCACGCAGCCGTCATACTGCTCAGGAAGGAGACGCGTTCTGTCCCCTAGAGATGAATGTACTTTGGTGCGAAAAGTGCAAATCAATCCCAGAACAACAGCAAAGGACCTTGTAAAGATGCTGGAGTAAACAGGTACAAAAGTATCTATATCCACAGTAAACCAAGTCCTATATCGACATAACCTGAAACGCCACTCAGCAAGGAAGAAGGCACTGCTCCAAAACCGCCATAAAAAAGCCAGACTACGGTTTGCAACTGCACATGGGGACAAAGATGTCCTCTAGTCTGATGAAACAAAATAGAACTCTTTGGCCATAATGACCATCGTTATGTTTGGAGGAAAAAGGGGAAGGCTTGCAAGCCAAAGAACACCATCCCAACCGTGAAGCACGAGGGTTGCAGCATCATGTTGTGGGGGTGCTTTGTTGCAGGAGGGACTGGTGCACTTCAAAATAGATGGCATCATGAGGAAAGGAAAATTATGTGCATATATTGAAGCAACATCTCAAGACATCAGTCAGGAAGTTAAAGCTTCGTCGCAAATGGGTCTTCCAAATGGACAATGACCCCAAGCATACTTCCAAAGTTTTGGTAAAATGGCTTAAGGACAACAAAGTCAAGGTATTGGAGTGGCCATCACAAAGCCCTGACCTCAAGCCTTTGGAAATTTAAAAAGCGTGTGCGAGCAAGGAGGCCTACAAACCTGACCCAGTTACACCAGCTCTGTCATGAGGAATGGGCCAAAATTCACCGAACTTATTATGTCGAGCTTGTGGAAGGCTACCCAAAACGTTTGACTCAAGTTAAACTAAATTGTTTAACTTGAGTCAAACGTTTTGGGTAGCCTCCCTCATGATGCCATCTATTTTGTGAAGTGCAATGCTACCAAATACTAATTGAGTGTATGTAAACGTCTGACCCACTGGGAATGTGATGAAAGAAATAAAAGCTGAAATAAATCACTCTACTATTATTCAGACATTTCACATTCTTAAAATAAAGTGGTGATCCTAACTGACCTAAGACAGATATTTTTTTCTAGTATTAAATTTCAGGAATTGTGAAAAACTGAGTTTAAATGTATTTGGCTAAGGTGTATGAAAACTTCATCTAATGTGTTATATTCTCCTACATTAATTTCACATTTTCACAAACTTCAAATTGTTTCCTTCAAAATGGTATCAATAATATGCATATCCTTGCTTCAGGTCCTGAGCTACAGGCAGTTAGATTTGAGTATGTCATATTAGGCTAAAATTGAAAGAAAAGGATCGTAACCTAAGTTAACAGTATTATTTAAAAAATATTATGATTTGTGGGACCAACCCTATTGGCTTCCCACATACTGTACATCTCGCTCTCTCTCTTCCACCCCAGCTGAGCCCAATCCAGCCCGCTCTCTCCCTGGCCCAGTCTCCCCTCTGCACTCCCTCCCAGCTCCTCTTGACCTCCACGGCCCTCCAGAAGTCAGTGCTGCCCTCCCCTCTACTCCAATCACAGCCCTCTCCAGGAGAGACGAATCAGTTCGCCCTCCATTTTGGCTCCCCGGGCCAGCCCGAGTCCGTCGACAAGGAGTCGCTGGTCTCCAGAGTGAAGCTGAGCCAGTCCTCGTCCAGGTCAGAGATGTCATCGACCCGAGTGGAGGTGGTCAACCCGGCAGCGCTGACAACCGCACTGGAGGTACGGATACTAAGGGCCAGTTTGCGAGAATTAAGCCTAGTCCCAGAATAAAAAGTTATTTCAATGCAGATTCTCCATTGAGTATGCATTGTCGCCCAGTACTAGGCTTAATCTGTGTCCGGGAAACACGGTTTCTGTGTAGTAGGCACTAATTTGCAGTGTCTGCCCGAGCACTTCATAACCAGGAAATAACTATAGGGCTGTGTCTAAAATAGCACCCTTTTCCCTATGTAGTGTACAATTTATGACCATCGGGCTCTGGTCAAAAGGAGTGGACCAACGCCATATTTCTAATGCAAACTTCTGGGTTAACGTATGACTGTGTTTCCCCTAGAAAACCCCATACTCCGAGCGAAGGAACAATCTGGATCAACGCAGCTTTCACCTGTCAGGTAAAAGACCACAGCTGAACGCCCTGAAAGAAAATGCTCTTATTAACACCAGTGTCCACAAAGAGAACGATAGGTGGTAAAAAAAATGTATGCACAAATTGTGCTCTAAAGCAGGGATCATCAAATATACTGCTCAAAAAAAAAGGGAACACTTAAACAACACATCCTAGATCTGAATGAAAGAAATCATCTTATGAAACTGTTTTCTTTACATAGTTGAATGTGCTGACAACAGAAATCACACAAAAATAATCAATGGAAATCCAATTTATCAACCCATGGAGGTCTGGATTTGGAGTCACACTCAAAATTAAAGTGGAAAACCACACTACAGGCTGATCCAACTTTGATGTAATGTCCTTAAAACAAGTCAAAATGAGGCTCAGTAGTGTGTGTGGCCTCCACGTGCCTGTATGACCTCCCTACAACGCCTGGGCATGCTCCTGATGAGGTGGCGGATGGTCTCCTGAGGGATCTCCTCCCAGACCTGGACTAAAGCATCCGCCAACTCCTGGACAATCTGTGGTGCAATGTGGCGTTGGTGGATGGAGCGAGACATGATGTCCCAGATGTGCTCAATTGGATTCAGGTCTGGGGAACGGGCGGGCCAGTCCATAGCATCAATGCCTTCCTCTTGCAGGAACTGCTGACACACTCGAACCACATGAGGTCTAGCATTGTCTTGCATTAGGAGGAACCCAGGGCCAACCGCACCAGCATATGGTCTCACAAGGGGTCTGAGGATCTCATCTCGGTACCTAATGGCAGTCAGGCTACCTCTGGCGAGCACATGGAGGGCTGTGCGGCCCCTCAAAGAAATGCCACCCCACCACAGCAGAACGTTCTCCACGGCGTCTCCAGACTCTGTCACGTCTGTCACGTGCTCAGTGTGAACCTGCTTTCATCTGTGAAGAGCACAGGGCGCCAGTGGCGAATTTGCCAATCTTGGTGTTCTCTGGCAAATGCCAAACGTCCTGCACGGTGTTGGGCTGTAAGCACAACCCCCACCTGTGTACGTCGGTCCCTCATACCACCCTCATGGAGTCTGTTTCTGACCGTTTGAGCAGACACATGCACATTTGTGGCCTGCTGGAGGTCATTTTGCAGGGCTCTGGCAGTGCTTCTCCTGCTCCTCCTTGCACAAAGGCGGAGGTAGCGGTCCTGCTGCTGGGTTGTTGCCCTCCTACGGCCTCCTCCACGTCTCCTGATGTACTGGCCTGTCTCCTGGTAGCGCCTCCATTCTCTGGACACTACGCTGACAGACACAGCAAACCTTCTTTCCACAGCTCGCATTGATGTGTCATCCTGGATGAGCTGCACTACCTGAGCCACTTGTGTGGGTTGTAGACTCTGTCTCATGCTACCACTGGAGTGAAAGCACCGCCAGCATTCAAAAGTGACCAAAACATCAGCCAGGAAGCATAGGAACTGAGAAGTGGTCTGTGGTCACCACCTGCAGAACCACTCCTTTATTGGGGGTGTCTTGCTAATTGCCTATAATTTCCACATGTTGTCTATTCCATTTGCACAACAGCATGTGAAATGTATTGTCAATCAGTGTTGCTTCCTAAGTGGACAGTTTGATTTCACAGAAGTGTGATTGACTTGGAGTTACATTGTGTTGTTTAAGTGTTCCCTTTATTTTTTTGAGCAGTGTAGATTCAGCCACAGGCCAATTTTCTCTTGAGCGGATGGCCTTGAGGCCGGAACATAATTACACATTTATACACTGCAAATTGACCGCAATAAGCCCAAACGGATATAATGTTTTACTAAAACATAAGTTTCATAACTTGCTTACATTTGTATACGATCACGTGTGTCTTATGCGTGGGAAAACTTGTAAACAGATTTCCAAAATTAAAATCACTTGGAGCTGATTTCCTGGTGTTATGTCCAATAATGAATATTAGAATTTTTTGCGCAGAAAACGTAGGGGGCCAAATAAGACCACCAGTTGGAAAACCCTGCTGTAAATGATTAAGGCACTCAAAATTATGATTTCTAAATATTACAATTAATCTTATTTAAGATATTTTTTGTGGGGGTTTACATAATGACCACCAAAAAACAACTATATCCTCTATAAATATCAAACTAAATTCAAAACACTTGTTCAGTTTACATTTAATAGGTACAATTTAAACATCTGTCTATGGCAGTGGATAAGAATGCAGAAGTTTGTACTGAAGCACCACAAGCACACTAATAAACATGGGCTGAATTAATTAAACTTATTCTCAAAGTAAATCTGAAACTGCGCAAGTCACAAGGTCACAACCAATTCAGTGAAATGCAGTTTGTAATGTCACCAAATAGGTGTCAGCGTCAGCATTTTTATTGAGTGGATTCACTACAGTGCTTTATGAAAACAAGTACCTTATGGCAACCTTGCAATTAAAGTGTGCTATGTTCTTTTATAGCTCAATAGTTATGACACGCATGTGCTAGCTGTTCGTTAAGACAATGTTTTCTTGTTGAAACCATCATGTAAATTACACTGTTATTCAATACAAAATCGATTGGCTATATATTTCAACTGCAAATGGCATGCGCTGATGACTGAAAATGCTTGCCACACTGGTTTTAGTCACACGTTCTAATTTACCTAGCTAACAATCTACCTTATGAATGCAAGCACATGGCCTGAATGATATGTCTGCGCCAAGTGTCTTGCTTTATGCAGATTGCACACTTCGGAAAACTAACTAAATAAACTCACTAACATAATAAGCCCATACAGTAACAGTGTTATTTTTGTATCAAGGATGAGTGTTCACACATACTTGCTTGCTAGCTAAGTCAAGGGTCTCCAACCTTTTCTAGCATGAGAGCCATTTCTTTTAAATAAAAGATGTCGCAAGCTACAATTTTTTTTCAAGCTTTCAAATAGGTACATTTTTCTCGCCCCTGGGTCTTTAGTGTACAAGATATATCTGGTAAAATAATGGTTAATAAACAACTCCAAAGGGGGCTCTATAAAAACATTTTCTTTACCCCAAATAAGGTTTTATATTTTCCAAAATTATGTTCTCAGTTTTATTTTAACTGGTTTTATGTATTTTTTTAGTTTTTCACTCTCAATTACAATGGTTCATAGAGAAACAACAAAATTGGATGTTCTGAGTCCATGTCCAAGCTTAACCTCTATGGGCTAGGTGGCACGTCACTGTCCCACTCTATTCCATAGCCAGTGGAAGGGCGTGGCGCGAAATACAAAACCTCAAAATGCAATAATTTCAATTTTTCAAACATACGACTATTTTACACCATTTTAAAGACAAGACTCTCGTTAATCTAACCACATTGTCCGATTTCAAAAAGGCTTTACAGCGAAAGCAAAACATTAGATTATGTTAGGAGAGTACATAGCCACAAATAATCACAGCCATTTTCCAAGCAAGCATATATGTCACATAAACCCAAAACACAGCTAAATGAAGCACTAACCTTTGATGATCTTCATCAGATGACACTCCTAGGACATTATGTTACACAATACATGCATGTTTTGTTCAATCAAGTTCATATTTATATCCAAAAACAGCTTTTTACATTGGCATGTGATGTTCAGAACATGCATTCCCACCCAAAACTTCCGGTGAATTTACTAAATTACTCACCATAAACGTTGACAAAATACATAATTATTTTAAGAATTATAGATACAGAACTCCTTTATGCAATTGCTATGTCAGATTTTAAAATAGCTTTTCGGCGAAAGCACATTTTGCAATATTCTGAGTACATAGCTCAGCCTTCACGGCTAGCTATTTTGACACCCGCCAACTTCGCTCACTAAACTCAGATTTACTATTAGAAAAATTGTATTACCTTTGCTGATCTTCATCAGAATGCACTCCCAGGACTACTACTTCCACAAGAAATGTTGTTTTTGTTCCAAATAATCCAGTTATGTCCAAATACCTCCGTTTTGTTTGTGCGTTCAGGTCACTATCCAAAGGTAGCGCGAGCGCATTTCAAGACAAAAAAATTCTAAATGTTCCTTTACCGTACTTAGAAGCATGTCAAACGCTGTTTAAAATACATTATGGTATTTTTCTCGTAAAATAGCGATAATATTCCAACCGGACAATAGTGTATTCATTCAAAGAGGAAAAGAAAAAAACAGCATGGTCGTGGGACCGCACATATCCAATCTCTTTGTCACCAGGCAGACCACTGACAAACTGAGCTACCATACTCTGCCAAGAGACAGGAGACACCTCAATCCGCTTTCTGAAGGCTTTAGAGAGCCAATGGAAGCCTTAGAAAGTGCAACGTAACCCCAGAGATACTGTAGTTTCGAAAGGGACTAGAAAGAAGAACTACAACTTCTCAGACAGGGCACTTTCTACTTGGAATTTTCTCAGGTTTTTGCCTGCCATATGAGTTATGTTATACTCACAGACACCTTTCAAACAGTTTTAGAAACTTCAGAGTTTTCTATCAAATCTACTAATAATATGCATATTCTCGTTTCTGGGAAAGAGTAGTAACCAGTTTAAATCGGGTACGTTTTTTATCCGGCCGTGAAAATACTGCCCCCTAGCCCAGACAGGTTAAATCACATCAGAATACCTTTTTTTGTGGGGGACTGGAAGAAACCTAACACTTTAATTGCACATCTAGCAAGTGAGGAATGTGCCGTCTAATCTGCTGGTCTAGCGATGGTTCTGCTGCTGCTAATTTCATTGCAACGTTTGCAAATAATAAAAAAATACAAATATATACTTACTCATGATATACTTCTGCCAGGTAAGCCTACTTTGCAGTTAACATTTAATTGAGGTTTTAGGGAAAGTATTTGTCAACCCACAAGACGGTTATCACACCAACTGGTTACACACGGATTGATAGACAAACATTCACCACAAAGACAGATGGGGGCAATATTGCTGGAAATTAATTGGCAGATATTGTGTTAGGTTTGTAATTTTTAAACCAAGGGTAGGATAATGTTGCGTTGATTAGATCAGGTATTCCCAAACTGGGGTACGCGCAATGCCGTCGGGGGTACGCCAAATAAAAATGTGATTCATTTGGGTGAGGTTTTTTTCTCGTCTGAGTAGCCTCGTTTCACTGCCTAAAATAAAATGAAACCATCTAGTGTTCAGCAAAATAACAACACAATGTCAAAAACTGGTGCCTAGTCAAATAATTAACATCCAGTCACATTAACAGTTACTCTCTCACGGGAATTCCACTAACGGTCCGTATGTAGCCAAACATCGCTGCTGCTCATTCCGTTTGCTCAAAAATTGATAAATGTGACTCACCACATGGATTCAGTCTTATGTAGCAACATTTTAAATAGTTTTTTTTTTTTTTTTACATTTGATAGAAGTATAGAGCTACGAAATGGTATATCATACACAGCATTTGTTCACACCCTCTTAAGCCAGCCCCACCCATCTCTTTCAGGATTCACATGAGGGCATGTGCTAAACAGTGAGTAGTGTAGTAAAGATTAAGACTAAAAGTGGTAGTAGCCTACAATAAGGAACATTTCCAGGTAAACAGAAAGTATCCAGATAAAAATATTAGATGACGCTTACACACTTGTCTAAATTGATGGGTCATGTGAAAGAAATGCTTTAACCCCTAGCCACATCCAGTGGTGGAAGAAGTACTAAATTGTCATACTTGAGTAAAAGTTGTAGCAGGCTCAAGGGTGTAGGGTTTCCACATCACCAAGTTCAATAACAAAACATGCACCAGTAGCACAATGCGAATGGGGAGTTTTAGGTGTTTTTGTACACTGGGGAAGAAGGGAGAATTCACCAATTACTTCACAGTACGCAAGCCGTTCTCGTTGTCCATTCCATTCTCCAGGGGTAATCCTAAAACTCGGGTCCTCAGCCAATCCGGTTCGGTACACCAGGGTGGTAATCTCACAGATATTGTTCTCTCTTCTCCCACTCTTCATAACACACATTTTTCTCTCCATTCTCTGCCCCTTTGTGCAGGCCGCTTCCTCTTTTATCCCCAAGCACTCCCTGGCTTAATGATACACAGCCTCGCCTCGTTGGGGCAGGAAGTCCATATAAGGCTCGGGGATGGAGCCAGCGGGCTGCAAGATATCTCCCCTCAATAACCACTCACCTCACCTCTCCCTGCTGTCTGCCACAAAGTATAAATCATTTCAAATTCCTTATATTAAACCAGACGGCAACATTTTTTATTTTTATTGACGGATAGCCAAGGGCACAATGTACTTAAGTATCAAAAGTAAAAATATAAACCATTTCAAATTCCTTATATTAAGCAAACCAGGCGGCACAGTTGTATTATTATTATTTTTTATTGACGGAGAGCCAGGGGCACACTCCAACACTGAGACATAATTTACAAACGAAGCATTTGTGTTTAGTGAGTCTGCCAGATCGGAGGCAGTAGGGATGACTCGTGATGTTCTCTTGATAAGTGTGTGAATTGGACAATTTTCCTGTCAAAATGTAACGAGTACTTTTGGGTGTCAAGAAAAATGTATGGAGTAAAAAGTACATAATTTTCTTTACGAATGTAGTGAAGTAAAAGTTGCCAAAAATATAAATAGTAAAGTAATGTACAGATACCACAAAAAACTACTTAAGTAGTACTTTAAAGTATTTTTACTTAAGTACTTTACACCATTGCCCAAATGCCTTCACACCATTATATTAGCATACTTTATATACTGTTACACATGCACTTAACTTATGTATGGAATAATATGTGATAAGGCCATGAAACCTGAGTTTAAAAAAAATAAAATTGCACATATACATTACATAAACAGATGCATGCGCCATATATTTATGTGGTGGACACTTGATACGGTCACATGATATTGTTGTGGTATGTCACAAAATTGTGTTACGACCACACATCAATATTCATTTTATCTATCTATATTTTGCTAGGTCTTGCTAAGTGGATGGTCTCTTCAGAAGGTGTAAACAGTACAGCCAAATGGTTACTTGCATAGTAGCAATATCAGAAAAAGATAGTGTCAATATAAATAAAATATACAGTATGTACAAGAACATTATCAGTGATAGATAAGGTAGTTCTATGCATACAAGCAGGGGTAAAGTGGCTGAACAGCAAGATAAACAAAAAAATTGTGGCAGCAACGTATGGCGTGTGTGTTAGGAGAGAGTCATGTGAGTAGAGGCACTGCAGATAGTGCTGATGACTGGTCCTCCAAACCACGCATGAACAAGGGAATCTATATTCGGAGAGCCTGTTTCTGTCTTGCCCTTGACTTTTGTGCAGGGCATGTGATGTCCATAGCCTCTTCGTCGCAAAACTCCCTGATCTTGTCAAAAAGATAGTTTGTCTAGCTGTTTCCAGTCCAGGTGGTGCTTTTAAGGGCAGATCATCTATGGGAGGAAGGATGTCAGCGTTGCGCAGCAGCTGAAACCTGGTCCCGACAGTCCGAACGCTCCTTGGCAACAACATCAGGCTCCAGAGCATTGAAGATGTGCAAGAGGGAATATCAACAAAAAATCAGAAGACATTACAACCCTGCACAACATCAATTCACCTCCCCAGTTTAGATAAGAATAACCTCATACAGTGAAAATATTTTTTTACCTGAAGTGCTGGTACTGCTTGATCTGTGACAGAGGCCTGAAGTACGGAGTCAGGTGTTGTTGCCAGCCATAGCTTTCCACCAGCACCGTACCATCCTCCAGTCCAACCAGCTGTGGGATGTTGACCTCTGTCACAGTGCTGTCCTTCACAATATCAGCAATCTCAGACAAAGTGTTCAATCTGGTCTTTCTGAAGCGCTGCTTGATGAGGCCGAAGCAGCAGTCGGGGGAAAACTTGGTGTGGCCTGTGATCAGGAAGTGAAGGTCCAGATTGTAGTGGAGCTTGTGCATGGTCCACCAGCCACAATACCAGTGCACAAACTTGTTCTTGTTTTGGCCCCTGCAGTTATCACAAAACAGGTCCACACGAATTTTCCCAACTCCGTAGTTGGTGAGGAAATGGTGCATGTAGTTGATGACTGCGCTGCTGCCTTTGCTTGCTTGTGCTAGCTCTCTTTTTGATGACTGTATGACTGGTGGATTAGGGTCAGGTGTGTTCTACTGATTGATGCTGAAAGACAGATTCCAGATACAAATATTTTAGCATTATTATACAATAGATGCGAAATGGCATTCTGGGATAACATCACTACACACAGTTCATACAGGTAACGGTAGCTACTGTAGCTAACCAGCCATCTAACGTCAGCTGGCTAGCTAACAGCAAGCTTTAACTAGCAATACAAACCAATTGTCATAGCTAGCTGAAGTTAACCAATAGGTTCAATGTTAGCTAGTTAGCTAGGGGTATGCAGCTAGAGGTTGAATGTTTGAAGGGATACGGGACTATAAAAAGTTTGTGAACCACTGGATAAGATAGTAGCTGGGAGCTTGCGCAGTCTGATACTTGTGAGAATTCTTTATGACAGTTTGCAGTGGAACATAGAATTGCATGTACTTTCAAAAAAATTGTCGAGCTGCTCATAGGGGGATTGCGAGCTACTGGTAGCTCGTGATTGACCTGTTGGAGACCCCTGAGCTAGGCTAACTACAGTACCTTACTGGCTAGATAGAGCATAACTACATTGCTGGCCAGCTAACGTTAACTAAGTGAAAATGTGATGAGTACAGGGGCGTATTCATTATGTTTATTCTGTTGAAAATAAGTTTCTTAAACCTAATGAAACGGGGAGGGATCTTCCTGCATTTGTCCAATAGAAACTCTCATTTTAGTTTTGCAACTGTTTGGCTAATGATTACACCCCTGGGGTTCTTGCTTGGTGAAGTGTACTTTTGATAATTGACTTATTCAAATATGCTGTCGCTGGCTGTTGCGATCTACTCACCGTCAAACCATTCCCTCTCACGTCATGACCTAGGACTGAATGATGTTCAATGAGCAGCTCATAGAGCGCCCTCTTCAGGCAACCATTATAATTGGCAGATAATATCAGTTCACCAGTTTATTGGTCAGGCTCTACTGGTTTGGTCTGGTTCAATCCTTTGATTCCCCTCTCATAGGTCCCTGCACCGGGCGCAAGCGCCACAACTCCCGCCCCTCGTCCAGTAACTCGGAGGAGGAGGGAAAGAGGCGCACACGAAGAGGGAGGCAGGCGGTCAAGATGAGGCCTAAGAAACTGTTTAAACCCAGTGAGAACAACATTTAATATATTAATATATTTATATATTTCAACACTATATATATATATATATATATATGTATGTGTGTGTATATATACACTGCTCAAAAAAATAAAGGAAACACTTAAACAACACAATGTAACTCCAAGTCAATCACACTTCTGTGAAATCAAACTGTCCACTTAGGAAGCAACACTGATTGACAATAAATTTCACATGCTGTTGTGCAAATGGAATAGACAACAGATGGAAATGATAGGCAATTAGCAAGACACCCCCAATAAAGGAGTGGTTCTGCAGGTGGTGACCACAGACCACTTCTCAGTTCCTATGCTTCCTGGCTGATGTTTTGGTCACTTTTGAATGCTGGCGGTGCTTTCACTCTAGTGGTAGCATGATACGGAGTCTACAACCCACACAAGTGGCTCAGGTAGTGCAGCTCATCCAGGATGGCACATCAATGCGAGCTGTGGCAAGAAGGTTTGCTGTGTCTGTCAGCGTAGTGTCCAGAGCATGGAGGCGCTACCAGGAGACAGGCCAGTACATCAGGAGACGTGGAGGAGGCTGTAGGAGGGCAACAACCCAGCAGCAGGACCGCTACCTCCGCCTTTGTGCAAGGAGGAGCAGGACGAGCACTGCCAGAGCCCTGCAAAATGACCTCCAGCAGGCCACAAATGTGCATGTGTCTGCTCAGAAACAGACTCCATGAGGGTGGTATGAGGGCCCGACGTCCACAGGTGGGGGTTGTGCTTACAGCCCAACACCGTGCTGGATGTTTGGCATTTGCCAGAGAACACCAAGATTGGCAAATTCGCCACTGGCGCCCTGTGCTCTTCACAGATGAAAGCAGGTTCACACTGTGCACGTGACAGACGTGACAGAGTCTGGAGATGCCGTGGAGAACGTTCTGCTGCCTGCAACATCCTCCAGCATGACCGGTTTGGCGGTGGGTCAGTCATGGTGTGGGGTGGCATTTCTTTGGGGGCCTCCATGTGCTCGCCAGAGGTAACCTGACTGCCATTAGGTACCGAGATGAGATCCTCAGACCCCTTGTGAGACCATATGCTGGTGCGGTTGGCCCTGGGTTCCTCCTAATGCAAGACAATGCTAGACCTCATGTGGCTGGAGTGTGTCAGCAGTTCCTGCAAGAGGAAGGCATTGATGCTATGGACTGGCCCGCCCGTTCCCCAGACCTGAATCCAATTGAGCACATCTGGGACATCATGTCTCGCTCCATCCACCAACGCCACGTTGCACCACAGACTGTCCAGGAGTTGGCGGATGCTTTAGTCCAGGTCCTGGAGGAGATCCCTCAGGAGACCATCCGCCACCTCATCAGGAGCATGCCCAGGCGTTGTAGGGAGGTCATACGAGCACGTGGAGGCCACACACACTACTGAGCCTCATTTTGACTTGTTTTAAGGACATTACATCAAAGTTGGATCAGCCTGTAGTGTGGTTTTCCACTTTAATTTTGAGTCTGACTCCAAATCAAGACCTCCATGGGTTGATAAATTGGATTTCCATTGATTATTTTTGTGTGATTTTGTTGTCAGCACATTCAACTATGTAAAGAAAAAAGTATTTAATAAGATTATTTCATTCATTCAGATCTAGGATGTGTTATTTTAGTGTTCCCTTTATTTTTTGGAGCAGTGTATATATATGTAATTTCAACAATATATGCTTTTCATGTTCACATAATTGGTGAATCAGTTTTCACTTCATAAAATAGCCCTTTATTCAACTAATTTCTCTTTCATTCAATTCTTTCCCTCCGCTTTAGCAGCCAAGCCCAACCTCCACGCTCAGGCCCAGGCATGGGAGGAACAGAGCAGCTCTGACGAAGAGGAGAAGAAAGGACATGGAACAAAGGACAGGGCCTCACGGGCAACCACGAAAAGATATCACCACATCCAGAGCAGCAAGAGCGCTCGTGACACAGGTACAGCCATAGAATTGAATAGAACACTTAAATATGTTGCATTTCTATGGGTTCAGCGATCTACAAAACCTTAGGACAAACAGCTCCACCTGCCCCCATGGTTTTCCAGAACAAGCTGTAGGTCTCACAAAAGGCACTGCTTTTGAACTCATAGTTATAGTAATGATTCGTCAAACCAACAGCCATATTTATCTTCCAGGTGCCATATGCAAAAATCGTTCTGCCATTACCTGGTTGCTAAAATTCTAATAGTTTGTCTAATTTCAGTTTGTGACAAAACAAACAAGTATAGATAATCATTGTAGCATCTAAACCACTGAAATATATTTTCAATAACCAAAAATATTGTATTTTTATGTGTGTTTGAAACTGGTGTACAAAACCGAAAGTAAAAGACGCAAAAACTAAACTTAAGAATGGAAAGCATAGAAATGGAGCACATAGAACAGATATACCGCTTCTTAGACTTGCTTTCAATGAGAATGACAGGTCTATAACTCAGATTTCTAGGTGAATTTGGTCAGGTCACCCAAAGAGTTACATATTGCAGCTTTAACTCTGAGTAGTTTGGAGAAGGATGCACTTGCGCATCCAGTAGATATGTGTGTGAGATAGGGTGGGTGCTATTGTTAGCATACTATTCCTCTTTGTGTGTTTGTTCATGACTGCATGTGTGTGTATTCGTAACTGTATATGCCTGCATTTGTGTGCTGTCCCTAGTCATGGACGTTTCTCCGGAGGGGGACCTGAGCCGGGTGGTGTCGTCCCACATGGTGACGTCGTCCAGCTGGGAGGCCGAGGTGGACGTGGAGGCCGAGGTGGAGGGTGAGCTGGGTCACCCCCCTCACGACATGGGCAACATGTGTCGCCAGTTCAGCTCCGAGCTCCAGAGGAAATTCCAGGTTGCACCCATAGAAAATAGAATGCTTTTTTAAAACTTCCTGCTTTACTGCTATGGGTACACTCAATATGGCCACTGGTCCACCCATCACTGACCCACCCATTGACTTCAATGAGAAGGATATCTATTTATTTGGTTGGACACAAACTAACAGGAGAATATGTTTCTAAACGTTTCTACATTCATGTGGATGCCACCATGATTACGGATAGTCCTGAATGATTAGTGAATAACAATGAGTGAGAAAGTTACAGATGCACAATATCATACCTCCAAGACATTGATGATAATGCCCGTTTGTTGGGAGGGAGTTTTGGCCTTCCATGGTGGCATCACTATGCGGTAAATGAATGAATAGATCAATAAGACATAGAGTTACAAACCTTTCTGCCAATAACAGCACATTTTCAGTTTTCCACCCACTCCCAGACAGTCCTAGCAAAATTTTAGCTTGAGAAATTGGTCTTTGCTAAGAAGTTGTTTTTCTTTCTTTTTGACCATCTTATTTGAAAACAATCACAGTAAGGTACTTCATTGTTACCCAGAAATTATAAAAGAAAATTGATAAAAACGGCTGCATTGGACCCTTTAAAGCAGGGGTGTCAAACTCAAATACCCAGTGGGCCAAAATGTAAAACCTGAACAAAGTCGCGGGCCAACATTGAACAAATGAACCTTTTAATATGGACCCAAACAAGTTTTGCTTTAACATTGAATATGGAACAAGCATCGCTTATTACCATACAATATATAATTTAATAGTGGAGACATGCAAAATCGAATTTCAAATGAAAAAACACATCAATGGCATTCATTTATTAAATAAATAAAATTTAAATAAAAATCGTATGCCTCTTTTCTATTTGCAGCCTTCTGATTTAAATACCAAAATAAACTTTTTCCACTGGCTAATAATTTTACAAATAAAATGATAATAAATCAATCAACCATTCAAGCCCATGCCTTGTAGCAAGAAAAAGTGCACAAAGAAAACGTTAATTATTGCACACTGATCTAATCTGATGTGCCCAAGCCAGATACCTGGCATCTCTTCTTGGATGCTAGTTCATCAATGTCTGGGCTCAGGCTCTGAGCTGAAGAAATCCTCAGTATCGAGCGAAGGTGTTCATCAGTCAGACGTCTCCTGTGAGTTGTTTTGGTCATCTTCATCGAGGAGAAAAGTTGCTCGCATAGATAAGTGCTGCCGAACATGGAGAGCATCTGAGCAGCTTGGGTGCGGAGCTGAGGCATTGTGTCAGGGATGAACCGTGGAAACTGTGCGGCGCCCACAGCATCATACTTTGACTTCAGCGTGTCGTTGCACTGGAGTTCAATCAGCTCCATTTGGATGTTGGTTGGTGCATTTTCCACATCAACTGCGAAGGGATTACTAAGCAGTTCAAACCTACATTTCTGGACATCGAAGTCGGCAAATCGCCGGCTAAACTCAGCAGCGAGAACACTGAGTTTTTCAGCAAACTGTGCGCATGGGAACACGGCGGTAGAGATCTGCGCTTTTATGGTTTGGCAGCAGGGAAAATGGCAAGGGTTTCCTTGCAGCATCTGATTCTCCCACAGGCACAGTTTAGTTTTAAAGGCCCTCACTGCAGCGTACATGTCTGTGATGATGCGCCCCCGCCCCTGAAGCTGCAGGTTCAGCGCATCGAGATGGCTCGAGATGTCACAGAGAAAGGCCAGCTCACACAGAAACTTTTGCTCCCGGAGCTCTGCTGTATCCTTCCCTTTGGTTTCCAGGAATTGACATATTTCCTCACGCGGCTCGAAACATCTGTTCAGTACTTTTCCTCTGCTTAGCCATCTCACCTCTGTGTGATACGGCACGTCTGCGTATTCCAAACCACACTCCTCTAGAAAAAATTTCAACTGGCGGTGATTCAGACCTTTGGCTCTTATAAAGTTAACTAACTGTGTTACTGTGGTCATAACATGTTCCATCTTTAGGGCTTTGGCACACAGTGATTCCTGATGTATGATGCAGTGGTAAACAGTTAGCTCACCTGCACAGTTCTCTTCCCGCATCTTCTCCCAAACCATGCCCACCAGTCCACTCTTTTTACCGCACATCGCTGGCGCACCATCTGTCGTTAATCCAACGAGTTTATCCCACGGCAGCTTTATTTCAGTTACACATTTGGAAACCTCAAAGATTTCCTTTCCTGTGGTTGTGCCATGCATTGATTTGAATCCCAATAGCTCCTCCGTAACACACAGATTTGAGTCCACTCCACGGATGAAGACTGACAGCTGAGCAGTATCAGATGCGTCGCAGCTCTCATCCACAGCGAGGGAGAACGCAACGAAATCTTTTCCCTTTTCCATCAGCTGGTCATACAGATTGGTGGCAAGATCACATGTGCGATCAGCTACTGTGTTCCTGCTCAGGCTCACGTTTGAAAATGCTTGCTTTTTCTCTGGGCATACGAGGTCACAAACTTTCATCATGCACTTTTTCACGAACTCTCCCTCATTAAAGGGCCGGGCTGATTTTGCGATCTCTGCTGCCACTATATAACTAGCCTTTACTGCAGCCTCACTTTGTGATGTGGCTTTTTTGAACATATTCTGTTGTGAAACCAAACTTCTTTTCATCTCCTCTACTTTCTGGCTCCTTTGAGTCATGTCCAGGTCCTTGTATTTGTCATGGTGTTTCGTTTCATAGTGTCGTCTAATGTTGTACTCCTTACTTACAGCCACGTTGACTCCACAAACAAGACAAACAGGTTTGTCTTTTACATATGTAAACAGATATTCTGCCTCCCACTTGTCCAGAAAGCTCCTGTTTTCTGCCTTTCTTTTTGCCATTTTTGGGAAGGGATAGCGCGCTGACAGTTGTAGCGTCTATGTTGCTATGACTACTGTCACAGAGGAGAGGGCGTTTCTGGGTCCTGTCCTGATTGGCGCGCGAAAACAACAGCAGAGCATTATGGGATTCGTAGTATTAGCGGTGAATGCGCTGTTAAAATACCGGCGGGCCAGCTCTAGTAGTAATTTGGTATTGTCTCGCGGGCCAAATATAATTACCCCGCGGGCCAGAGTTTGACACCCATGCTTTAAAGGATCACATTTGGGATCTAGCTAAGGAATGATTTCAACAAAAATGTTTTACCAATATGTTTTTGGCCTTTTTTTTAAATTTTTTTATTTAACCTTTATTTAACTAGGCAAGTCAGTTAAGAACAAATTCTTATTTACAATGAAGGCCTACCAAAAGGCAAAAGGCCTCCTGCGGGGACGGGGGCTGGGATAAAAAAAAAAATATATATATATATATATATATATATAAGACAAAACACACGTCACGACAAGAGAGAACACAACACTACATAAAGAGAGACATTAGACAACAACATAGCATGGCAGCAACACATGACAACACAGCTATTTTCTGGAGGTGGAAATTATGGTGTCAGCATCATTTTATTTTAATTCATTTTGGATGAGAAAGTCCTTTTAAAAAGTCACCCGAACTGAGCTTCTCAGACCTACATAAAAAATTATCCAGGGTGGACCACGGACCCCCAAAACAAGGTGAGGAGGCCCCCTCAACCATCCCCCTCCGAGACCTTTTCCCCCACTGCTACAAACGTTTTCAGAGGAAACACTGCTGTAGGCTACTTTCGAAACAACACTGTATAACTCAAGAAGATCTAAATGCATATCCCCATAAACTGATTGAGATCAAATGGTTGGTATGCAGATGCTCCATGGCCGTTTCACCGGTAAAACTTGAAGAATTGTCATTCATGTTTGAGAGTGTGAAATGTGAAGGGAAGGAGACCACAAAAATGTGTGCATGAAGTAGAGGTAAGGAAACACATGGTCAGAACGTGATCCGCACATGCACAGAAGCGTCGGGAGATAAAGGTCAGGATCCGCAGCCACTGCCTTTTTAAAAATCTACTGTTTTCTTGATGCCCGGTGTAGCTCCCCTGCAAAAGTCCCATAGGCCTTTAAGTTGTAAAATCCTGAATTTCCCCTTTAATGTTAGATTATTCCTTACCTTGAAAGTAGTCTATGAGCCAGGAGAAACTAATCCAGCCACTACAATCTTCAGCTAACTTTAGCCACCACTAGCTAACAATCAATGGAAGTGAATGGGGCATGTGTTCGGTTGTTAAAATTTCCTGGCTTTTTCATCTAAAATCTCCATATTTGGTTTGATGTCACTTAAAGGTGATTTGGCCTTTGTGAATGGGATTTTGTATTCTATGGGAGACCCTAAATATGTTCTACTTACCTCTTACATGTGTCAGAATCGCTCCAGACGTATGGAGCTGTACACCAAGCAGTCTCTGAAGACCGTCCAGCAGCACGTCTCTTCCATCAGCGTGAAAGTTCAAAACTACAGGTCAGTTAGTATACACTCAATAGTGAACTGGCAACCGCAGAGTTGCTGACATCAATATCTCAGGTGCCACTGACTGCCTATGTACCCTTGAGCAAGGCACTTTTAACCCTTTACCTGCTCCAGGGGCGCTGCTCTGCGGCTGACCCTGTGCTGCTCCCAGCCTGTTGTGTATGTTGTGTATGGTGGGGCTGGGTACTGTGACAGCAAAAATTATCAAATGTCCATTGTCTCTGTATAATCGACCAAGGACATCTCAATCTCTCTGTCAGATTGTGGACATGCAATCTCCCTTGGTCTCCTCAATATCTCTCCCCTTCCCTTCCTCCTCCCCCTGTCTGTGTGTGTAGGTCTCAGAAGCTGGAACAGGTCAGGGGTGTTCTGCTGAATGAGATAAACAACTTGGAGGAGGACGAATCCACTTTAAAGAACATGGAGAAGGAACTGACTGTATGATTACTTACATTACATTGACATTGTAGTCATTTAGCAGATGCTCAGTTGGTCGCATGTATGTGGTGGAAACTGACCAGGGCCCTTATAATATGGATATCTGCATTCCTTTTAAAACGGTAAATCAACCTTGCACAACAGATTTAACATTGTTAAACTCCAACATTAACAGTATTTAATACTAAGAGGCCTCCCTGACAATGCAGTATACCAGTATTCCAACCCTTTCAGGTTTGGATTGTCTATGGGAAATCCTCCCATGCTTTAGTTGACTGTATGTGTATATAATCAGTGTTATCAGTTCACTTCTCTCTCCTTAGACATACTGGAGGAAGCAGTCTGTGGCTTTCCACTCCTACCAGGAGAAAGAGACTAGAAGGTGTGTGTGTTTTTCTGCCACATTCAGGGAGTGAAAAGTCCCAGGTGGGAAAATGTTGTCCCACCTGCTCAAACGGACACACGCAATTTAGCCTCTAGTCCTCCCCTGCTCCATTTCAAAAGGACCACATAACACATTGTATAATTTTTTTAACCTGGGGAAATTAACTGTGACCAAAAATACAAGTATCTCTGTTGTCAATGAGGCCAGATCTCTGTCTCAAAATAACTGAGTTATTTGTTTCTCTGGGATGTGGTCATAGCATGCCTATTCACATGACTGTTTAGAACTGAAGAAAAGTATCTCAAAGGCTAGAGCTGCCGCTTTCAAGGAGTGGGACACTAATCCGGATGCTTATAAGAAATCCCGCTCTGCCTTCAGACGAACCATCAAACAGGCAAAGCATCAATACAGGACTAAGATTGAATCCTACTACACCGGCTCTGACGCTCATCAGATGTGGCAGGGCTTGAAAACTTTAGCCGACGTGAGCGAGACCTTTAAACAGGTCAACATTCACAAAGCCGCTGGGCCAGACGGATTACAAGGACTGGTACTCAAAGCATGCGCGGATCAACTGGCAAGTGACTTCACTGACATTTTCAACCTCTCCCTAACCGAGTCTGTAATTCCCACATGTTTTAAACAGACCACCATAGTCTCTGTGCCCAAGAAAACGAAGGTAACCTGCCTAAATGATTACTGCCCCGGAGCACTCACGGTAACCATGAAGTGCTTTGAAAGGCTGGTCATGGCTCACATCAACACCATCATGCCGGAAACCCTAGACCCACTCCAATTCGCATACCCAACAGATCCACAGATGATGCAATCTCTATTGCACTCCACACTGCCTTTTCCAACCTGGACAAAAGAAACACCTATGTGAGAATGCTTTTCATTGACTACAGCTCAGCATTCAACACCCACAAAGCTCATCACTAAGCTAAGGACCCTGAGACTAATCACCTCCCTCTGCAACTGGATCCTGGACTTCCTGACGGGCCGCCCCCAGCTGGTATGGGTAGGCAACAACACATCCGCCACGCTGATCCTTAACGCTGGGGCCCCTCATGGGTGCATACTTAGTCCCCTCCTGCACTCCCTGTTCACCCATGACTGCGTGGCCAAGCATGACTCCAACACCATCATTAAGTTTGCTGACGACAACAGTGGTAGGCCTGATCACCGACAATGATGAGACAGCCTATAGGGAGGAGGTCAGAGACCTGGCAGTGTGGTGCCAGGACAACAACCTCTCCCTCAATGTGAGCAAGACAAAGGAGCTGATAGTAGACTATAGGAAAAGGAGGGCAGAACAGGCCCCCATTAACATCGACAGGGCTGAAGTGGAGTGGGTCGAGAGTTTCAAGTTCCTTGGTGTCCACATCACCAACGAACTATCATGGTCCAAACAAACCAAGACAGTTGTGAAGAGGGCACGACAACACCTTTTCCCCCTCAGGAGACTGAAAAGATTTGGCATGGGTCCCCAGATCCTCAAAAAGATCTACAGCTGGACCATCGGGAACATCCTGACCGGTTGCATCACCGCCTGGTATGGCAACTGCACAGCATCTAACCATAATGCGCTACAGAGTGTAGTGCGTACGGCCCAGAACATCACTGGGGCCATGCTTCCTGACATCCAGGACTTACATACTGGGCAGTGTCAGAGGAAGGCCCCAAAAATTGTCAGACTCCAGTCACCCAAGTCATAGACTTTTCTCTGCTACTGCACGGCAAGCGGTACTGGAGCGCCAAGTCTAGGTTCAAAAACCTCCTTAACAGCTTCTACCCCCAAGCCATAAGACTGCTGCTGAACAATTAATCAAATGGCCACCCGAACATTTACATTGACCCCCCCCCCCTTTGTTTTTACACTGCTGCTACTCTGTTTATGATCTATCCATAGTCACTTTACAAATTACCTCAACTAACCTTTACCTTTAGCCTCGTTATTGTTATGTCATTTTCTTGTTACTTTTTTTATTGAATTTTTTTACTTTAGCTTATTCCGTAACTCTTTTTCTTGAACTGCATTGTTGGTTAAGGGCTTGTAAATGAGCATTTCCCGGTGAGGTTGTTGTATTCGGCGCATGTGACAAGTGCAATTTGATTTGATTTACTAGTTTGATGGTTGTAACAATCGGCCCATATTATCAAACTTATTTCATTTCAAACTTTACATTTCTCTAGTACTTATCGTAATGAACAATATCAGCAAAATGCCTGCAATAAGTGATCGGTATGGTCAGTGTCAATCATTTTCAGTTTATTGTTCCAGTTCTAAGCCTGACTTCTCTACTTTAAACAATGCAACACCACTGTGAGGTCATGCCCCTGATACATTCATGTCCCTCATTACTTTTTATTATTTATGAATAACTGGTGTTTTTCTATTCACAACACAACAAAAACACGCAAATGTGATAGTATTTTAATATTTCATTTTCCTCTCTCTCTCTCTCTCTCTCTCTCTCTCTCTCTCTCTCTCTCTCATTTGCTCTTTCGTGTGCTCTTCTTCACCTTTTTGTTCTTTGCCCTCCTCAGACTGCAGAGCCTCAAGAGTACCTTCCAGACCGATGTGTGTCACAGCCTGGAGTACGAGGAGAGGATCTTCACCTCTCAGGTGTGGACCATCCAATCTTTAGCGCTAGACTTCATCTAAACTGTAGCCCCCTACTTAGTCTACACTGTAGCCCCCTACTTCATCTACACTGTAGCCCTCTACTTCAATTAAAATGTAGCCCCCTACTTCAACCAAACTTTAGCCCCCCACTTCATATAAACTGTAGCCCACTATGTTGATCATAAACACAACAATTCCATACGGCACATGTACAGAGAATAGGGAAAGAGGAACAGCCGACCCACAAAATCTAAAGTACTTGTCACCTTGTGTTTTGATCAATGTGCATTCCTTATATGTCTCACAGGCGTACCTGTTACAATGTTTTAGTTTTTTTTTACCTGAAACTCGGCTCATCTTTAAGCAATAGGATTTCAGTCCTATGTTGTGCAGAATGGCATTATGCTTATCCCCATTTTCTCGTCCGTCTACTCTACCATGTAGCACTGTGAAGAGTTCAAACCTAAACAAATATTTTTTGTCACCCACTGTTTTCAGATGTGCCTGATGAGGAAAGACATGAAGTCAGTTCAGGACAGACTCTTCAAGGAAATGGTGAGTGGAAATGACAGTTGTGACTAGGCAAGACACAAAAAAAAAACAATTAGACCCATGTCTCTTTCCACCGCACGGCATTAAATCCCCCTAAAAAATCTGTCAGTTTAAGCTAGAGATATTTTTTTTTGTAATGGATGCATCTCAATTCACAACATCCACCGATGTTGCACTTCCGTATCTGCGGTAAAAGTTGACAGAGCTAGAGCTGCGTTTGTCAGACCATGAGACATCCCGAAAATCTCACAAAATCGTCTGTAGTGTCCGAACGGTTCGGCCCACAAACTATTATGACCCCTATGGAAAGATGAGGCTCTACGACCCCCACAAGAGTCTTGGGACTCGTCTGAAGTCGGCACAGTTGATATGCCAACTTCTGTCTGTAGCGTCCAAACAGTTTGGGCTACACACTAATATGACCCCTCTGTGGAAAGGTGAGACTCTCACGAACACGTCAATTGTTTTGCTCTAGGATGCCCACAGGCCTCACAAGACTCGTCTGAAGGTTTCCCGGCACCAGTTGAAAAAATTAATGGAAGTATATCTGGAGACTGTTTAGTGCCACAAATAAGGGGTTAAATACATGTTTAAAAAAATAATATATATATATAAAGGTTAAAAATAAAGGTTTCCTGATCTTTCTTAGAACTCTCAGATATAGGACAGACACTTCAGAACAAACTTCCTTCAGATTTTTTGGGGGGACAATCTGTTATTCAATGCGTTTGTATGGGCTAATAGCAGTAAGTCCAAAAATATTTTTTCATATACTTCTAGGGGTCTTCAAATTAAAAATCAAATAGCTAAATTATGTCCTTCTTAAAACAATTACATATAGTTTAGTAGAACCCCCCCCAGCTTAGATTTATGGGTTATTAAAGAGGTCCCTCTTTTGAAAGTCCTACTCAAAAGTGCTACCTTTACTAGCGCAGACTGAGACTGCATCCCCTGAGGTGTTGCAAGTGTATTTGAGGGCTGTGTTTTTGTGTGTCTCTCCTCAGCAAGACGAGGAGATACTGAGTGTGAGGAGAGGACTACAGGCTCTTTTCCTGCCAGAGGGACCGAGATTTTAAACCCAAATCAAGTACCTCTGCACATTTATAAGATATGTTTGTGTTCCGTGAAGTTTGCCCGTCATTCTACGTTAGCTGCAATCAAATTTAATATATTAAGCATACGTTAAAGAAATATATACATGCCTTATTTAAAAATTATCAAATGTGAATTTATATTAACATATTTTTTTATGAGAATTTTTGTATTATTGCAGTGATGTTTGACACTGTTAATAACTTTTTATAGTTTTAACTGTCTCTCCATAAGAGTAGTATTTTCAATATAAATAATGCATTTCTGTGAAAAGTGTTTGAATGGCATTTTATCTGTACAAGGTTGCCTGCTATTTGTTTGCTGTTAAGGTTGCCTAAGTTTATTAAACTTTTTAAAACATTTATTTAAAAAAAGAGTGTATTCAGAGAAACCATAATGTACCTTACTTAGGAGGGAAAGATGAAAGCAGTATGTCAACATATTCACATTATTCTAATGGACAAATATTAATTTCAGAATCAGCTATTATGCTTTACAGTGCATTTGGAAAGTATTCAGACCCCTTGACTTTTTCCAAATGTTGTTACGTTACAGCCTTATTCTATAATGGATTAAATAAATATTTTTTTGCACATGTAAGACTATTTTCTATGAGACTTGAAATTGAGCTCAGGCGCACCCTATTTCTATTGATCATCCTTGAGACGGTTCTACAACTTGGAGCCACCTGTGATAAATTCAATTGATTGGACATTATTTGGAAAGGCACACACCTGTCTATATTAGGTTCCGCAGTTGGGAGTGCATGTCTGAGCAAAAACAAAGCCACGAGGTCAAATTAATTGTCCGTAGATCTCCGAGGCAAAATTGTGTCGAGACACAGATCTGGGGAAGGGTACCAGAAAAGGTATGCAGCATTGAAGGTCCCCAAGAACACAGTGGCCTCCATCATTCTTAAAATGGAAGAATTTGGAACCACCAAGACTCTTCCTAGAGCTGGCCGCCCGGCCAAACTGAGAAATCGGGGGAGAAGGGCCTTGGTTCAGGGAGGTGACCAAGAACCCAATGGTCACTCGGACAGAGCTCCAGAGTTCCTCTGTGGAGATGGAAGAACCTTCCAGAAGGACAACCATCTCTGCAGCACTCCAACAATCAGGCCTTCATGGTAGACTGGCCAGACGGAAGCCACTCCTCAGTAAAAGACACGATGGCTCACTTGGAATTTGCCAAAATGCACTTAAAGGACTCTCAGACCATGAGAAACAAGATTCTCTGGTCTGATGAAACCAAGATTGCCAATCGTCACGTCTGGAGGAAACCTTGCACCATCCCTACGTTGAAGCATGGTGGCGGCAGCATCATGCTGTGGGGATGTTTTTCAGCAGCAGGGACTTGGAGACTAGTCAGGATTGAGGGAAAGATTAACAGAGCAAAGTACAGAGAGATCCTTGATGAAAACCTGCACCAGAGTGCTCAGGACCTCAGACTGGGGTGAAAGTTCACCTTCCAACATGACAACGACCCTAAGCACACAGCCAAGACAACGCAGGAGTGGCTTCGGGACAGTCTCTGAATGTCCTTGAGTGGCCCAGCCAGAGCCCGGACTTGAACTTGATCAAACATCTCTAGAGAGACCTGAAAATAGCTGTGCAGCGAGCCTCCCCTTCCAACCTGACAGAGCTTGAGAAGATCTGCAGAGAAGTGGAGAAACTACCCAAATACAGGTGTGCCAAGCTTGTAATGTCATACCCAAGAAGACGCAAGGCTGTAATCGTTGCCAAAGGTGTTTCAACAAAGTACTGAGTAAAGGGTCTGAATACTTATGTAAATGTGATATTTCAGTTTTTTGTTTTTTATACATTTTCTAAAAACCTGTTTTTGCTTTGTCCCTAAAACAAACATTTAATCTAATTAATTTTAGAATAAGGCTGTAACATAATATGTAAAAATTCAAGTGGTCTGAATACTTTCCAAATGCGCTGTATGTTAGGGCTCACCAAACCTGTTCCTGGAGAGCTACCCTCCTGTAGGTTTTCGCTCCAACCACAGTTGTAACTAACCTGATACAGCTTATGGGTCTTTCTATAAACTAGGGTACCAGTGAGCATTTCTTGTAGTGGACATCTGTTTGGATCTGTTACAAAGTCATTAATAATAATAATTAGCCTTTTTTTCACGTGAATACATTAGGATATAAAAAGGGGGAACATAGATACATTCAACATAATTAATGAGTTGAATCACCTATGTTTAACCCTTTCTCATGCTTGGAGTCTTCATAGATTTGGCAAAAATTATGTGACATAAAACACTACCGTTCTTTCCTTACATTTATGATACTGCTGTTTGTCATTATATCATATACTAAGCATTTCACAATTGAATTTACACATTGAATTTGATCCTGTAAAATTTCTGAATATTGCATGGAGATCTTGGAAGTGCACTGTAACCTCGTAACATTTCATATCTCCCTGTGTTACAGTGTGAAAACTGTTTTCATGGGCACACATATCCCAAATAATGTATGGATTGCAAAATCTAATGCTTCTAACAGAAAGACTAACTTTAACCAGATGAATCAAATAATGCATAATAGTTGTTTGATGCACGTTTGATGGCCAGCTATGTAGTTACGTGGGGAAAGGATTTTCTGAATGACAGTCAAGAGCGGGTGTGATACTGCATGCGATTGAACAGTAACCAAAGTGCGGGAATTAATGTTGATCTGGAGAATTGACCAAACATTTTGGTGTCTGTTGTTACGGTAGTCAAGATAATTAGCCTATGTCATGGACAATATTGTCAAGATTCCTGAGGTAAGATTACGGTCCATGTAAATTTTGATTTTGTTTTCCAAATTAAAATGGAGCAATCGGAACGTGAAAACAGCTTCTTTATTCATTTTTTAAATTGACATTTAAAAAAAATGAAAATGGCTTGTTTTTTGTTTTTCTGTATAAAACCCCAAAAACAACTTGATATTTAGATTTTCACATGTGGGTGGGGTTAAATGTGGAATGCCTGTCATTGGTTAAGTGCACAGCCAACACTTCCTGTCCTTTCAAAGTAGGAGTTCACCCTTCTAACTCCATTCTATGAATCTATTAATTAAATCGAGCTACAGTGCCAAAATAAGGTATGATTTCTTCATTTCTGCGTAAGATTTAGTGTGACTGCTGTTACAGTAAATGGTTAGCTGACTTGTATATCCTAGGTATCTAACTAACCATTGCTAATCTTGTTCAATGATGCCATGCAGCCAAAACAACAGTATCTATTGCTAGACTAGAGATATTCCCTTAGCTATAGTTAGTCAGTGGTTGCACATCTAACTAGCTGGAATGAAGCAAGGGTGTTTATAGTAGACATGTAAATATACTGCTCCAAAAAATAAAGGGAACACTTTAACAACACAATGTAACTCCAAGTCAATCACACTTCTGTGAAATCAAACTGTCCACTTAGGAAGCAACACTGATTGACAATACATTTCACATGCTGTTGTGCAAATGGAATAGACAACAAGTGGAAATTATAGGCAATTAGCAAGACACCCCCAATAAAGGAGTGGTTCTGCAGGTGGTAACCACAGACCACCTCTCAGTTCCTATGCTTCCTGGCTGATGTTTTGGTCACTTTTGAATGCTGGCGGTGCTTTCACTCTAGTGGTAGCATGAGACGGAGTCTACAACCCACACAAGTGGCTCAGGTATTGCAGCTCATCCAGGATGGCACATCAATGCGAACTGTGGCAAGAAGGTTTGCTGTGTCAGTCAGCGTAGTGTCCAGAGCATGGAGGCGCTACCAGGAGACAGGCCAGTACATCAGGAGACGTGGAGGAGGCCATAGGAGGGCAACAACCCAGCAGCAGGACCGCTACCTCCGCCTTTGTGCAAGGAGGAGCAGGACGAGCACTGCCAGAGCCATGCAAAATGACCGCCAGCAGGCCACAAATGTGCATGTGTCTGCTCAAACGGTCAGAAACAGACTCCATGAGGGTGGTATGAGGGCCCGACGTCCACAGGTGGGGGTTGTGCTTACAGCCCAATACCGTGCAGGACGTTTGGCATTTGCCAGAGAACACCAAGATTGGCAAATTCGCCACTGGTGCCCTGTGCTCTTCACAGATGAAAGCAGGTTCACACGTGACAGTCTGGAGACGCCGTGGAGAACGTTCTGCTGCCTGCAACATCCTCCAGCATGACCGGTTTGGCGGTGGGTCAGTCATGGTGTGGGGTGGCATTTCTTTGGGGGGCCGCACAGCCCTCCATGTGCTCGCCAGAGGTAGCCTGACTGCCATTAGGTACCGAGATGAGATCCTCAGACCCCTTGTGAGACCATATGATGGTGCGGTTGGCCCTGGGTTCCTTCTAATGCAAGACAATGCTAGACCTCATGTGGCTGGAGTGTGTCAGCAGTTCCTGTAAGAGGAAGGCATTGATGCTATGGACTGGCCCGCCCGTTCCCCAGACCTGAATCCAATTGAGCACATCTGGGACATCATGTCTCGCTCCATCCACCAACGCCACGTTGCACCACAGACTGTCCAGGAGTTGGCGGATGCTTTAGTCCAGGTCTGGGAGGAGTTCCCTCAGGAGACCATCCGCCACCTCATCAGGAGCATGCCCAGGCGTTGTAGGGAGGTCATACAGGCACTTGGAGGCCACACACACTACTGAGCCTCATTTTGACTTTTTTTAAGGACATTACATCAAAGTTGGATCAGCCTGTAGTGGTTTTCCACTTTAATTTTGAGTGTGACTCCAAATCCAGACCTCCATGGGTTAATAAATTGGATTTCCATTGATTATTTTTGTGTGATTTTGTTGTCAGCACATTCAACTATGTAAAGAAAAAAGGATTTAACAAGATTATTTCATTCATTCAGATCTAGGATGTGTTATTTTAGTGTTCCCTTTATTTTTTTGAGCAGTGTATATCCTTTCACTGTCTTCAGCTACTCAGAACTGTCTGATCAGCCTGATTGGGTGCCGTGGGTGTGTCCAGCTTGCACCTGTGCAAATCTGTGTGTATAGCAATGGAATGAAACATCCAACCAATGCCTCAGGTTGTGCAGTTTGTCCACCACATACCCGGAGGGTTGTGGGGTCCTGTCCAGGATCAGCCCCTACCCCTAGACACTTGTGGAGATCTGAGAGGATTGGACAGGTGTCAGCAATACCGCTAAAATTCCACCAAGCCTTTCAGAAGGTAAGGTGTAGCTCTCACCATGTCACCACCCATCAATCCCTCTCAGATCTCCACAAGTGTCTAAAAACAATGTAATACGTTTTAGAATATGGCTGTAACATAACAAAATGTGGAAAAAGTCAAGGGGTCTAAATACTTTCCAAACGCACTGTACATGATGTGTTTTTTACAGAAGCGGGGAAGAGAGCTGGTCATCATACTTTCCAGAAGGGGACAAGAGAGCTGGTCAACATATTTTACAGAACGGGCGAAGAGAGCTGGTCAACATATTTTCCAGAAGGGGACAAGAGAGCTGGTCAACATCTTTTACAGAAGGGGAGATGAGAGCTGGTCAACCTATTTTACAGAAGGGGAGATGAGAGCTGGTCAACCTATTTTACAGAAGGGGAGATGAGAGCTGGTCAACATATTTTACTGAAGGGGACAAGAGAGCTGGTCAACATCTTTTACAGAAGGGGAGATGAGAGCTGGTCAACATATTGTACAGAAGGGGTGAAGAGAGCTGGTCAACATCTTTTACAGAAGGGGTGAAGAGAGCTGGTCAACATATTTTACAGAAGGGGTGAAGAGAGCTGGTCAACATCTTTTACAGAAGGGGTGAAGAGAGCTGGTCAACATCTTTTACAGAAGATGTATTACATTGACTCTGGGCAGTAGGGGCTAGGGGTTGTTTCTGGAAAGGCCATGGAAGCGCGATCAGTCAGTCTGGCACGGTCTAACATTGTTAAAGGGTCAGTGCAGTTAAAAAGGTGATTTTCCAGTTTTTTTAATGATATTTCCACACACACTATGAGGTAGGGCCGGGTTGATATTAGGATCGCAATGTTTTTTCCATGGCAAAAAATTCAAACACTGAGCAGAGCAAACTCTTTAGTCCGTTAACAATCTGCTGTATGAAATATATTGTGTGCTATTGCTTGTAAAATAAATAAATGTGACTCTGGATGACAACATAGTGATGTTTGTTTCCAACATTAGGGCTGTTTTCCTAAAGAAGTAAAATTCGCTAAGTGTTTTTTTTTTTTCCTTGCCACGATACTAACGAGTATCACGATACTGGCATCGTCCCGGCCCTACTATAAGGTCGAAATAACACTGAAATTGAGAAAATGATAATGCTCTTTTTGTGTAAGAGCTTTTAAAACAAAATCCTGGAATTTCAGCCTGTTCAGGTGGGATGGAATTTTTGGCCCACATGGCATCACAACAATGTGATCTGATTATAATAGACCAATGAATGTTCATCTGGGTAAGGGGGTGGGCTCTAGACCATCCTATCAGCCAATCAGGGCTGTGTATGTAAATATCTTAAAAATGTGTTTCCTAATACGCACATGATCAGACTGAGCATTTCAAGGGACAATAACTCAAATATTCGTTTTGATAATTTATTTTCATTAAATAACTCAGTGATTTATTAGACATACAGTGATGATTTAAAAAATATACTAACAAAGACTGCATGGTGGCTTCAATAGCTGTCAAATACTTACTTCCTCTGTCCTTGGGAAAATATAAATTGCATATCAAATCAAAATGTATTTGTCACATGCGCTGAATACAACAGGTGTTTCACCTTACAGTGAAATGCTTACTTACAAGCCCTTAACCAACAATTCTGTTTTAAGATTTATTTTTTATATGAGATAAGAATAACAAATGATTAAAGAGCAGCAGTAAATAACAATAGCGTGGCTATATACAGGTGGTACCGGTACAGAGTCAATGTGCGGGGGCACCGGTGTCGAGGTAATTGAGGTAATATGTACATGTAGGTAGAGTTATTAAAGTGATTATGCATAGATAATAACAGAGTGTAGCAGCAGCGTTCCAGAGGGGGGCAATGCAAATAGTCTGGGTAGCCATTTGATTAGCTGTTCAGGAGTCTTATGGCTTGGGGGTAGAAGCTATTTAGGAGCCTCTTGGACCTAGACTTGGCGCGCCAGTACCGCTTGCCGCGGTAGTAGAGAGAACAGTCTATGACTAGAGTGGCTGGAGTCTTTGCACCACACGGTCAGTTCTCTGACCTCCCTATAGGCTGTCTCATCGTTGTCGGTGATCACTGTTGCGTCATCAGAAAACGTAATGGTGTTGGAGTCGTGCCTGGCCGTGCAGTTATGAGTGAACAAGGAGTACAGGAGGGGACTGAGCACGCACCCCTGAGGGGCCCCCGTGTTGAGGATCAGTGTGGCAGATGTGTTGTTACCTACCCTTACCACCTGGGGGCAGCCCGTCAGGAAGTCCAGGATCCAGTTGCAGAGGGAGGTGTTTAGTCCCAGGGTCCTTAGCATAGTGATGAGCTTTGAGGGCACTATGGTGAACACTGAGCTGTAGTCAATGAATAGCATTCTCATTTAGGTGTTCCTTTTGTCCATGTGTGAAAGGGAAGTGTGGAGTGCAATTGAGATTGCATCATCTGTGGATCTGTATGCAAATTGGAGTGGGTCTAGGGTTTCTGTGATGGTGTTGATGTGAGCCATGACCAGCCTTTTCAAAGCATTTAATGGCTACAGATGTGAGTGCTACGGGTCGGTAGTCATTTAGGCAGGTTACCTTAGTGTTCTTGGGCACAGGGACTATGGTGGTCTGTTTAAAACATGTTGGTATTACAGACTCAAAAACAGGGAGACGTTGAAAATGTCAGTGAAGACACTTGCCAGTTGGTCAGCGCATGCTCAGAGTAGACGTCCTGGTAATCTATCTGGCCCTGCGGCCTTGTGAATGTTGACCCGTTTGAAGGTCTTACATCGGCTGCGGAGTGTGTGATCACACAGTTGTCCGGAACAGCTGATGCTCTAATGCTCGTTTCAGTGTTACTTGCCTCGAAGCGAGCATAGAAGTAGTTTAGCTCATCTGGTAGGCTCGTGTCACTGGGCAGCTCTCGGCTGTGCTTCCCTTTGTAGTCTAATAGTTTGCAGGCCCTGCCACATCCGACGTGCGTCGGAGCCGGTGTATAACGATTCAATCTTAGTCCTGTATTGACTAATTGCCTGTTTGATGGTCCGTCAGAGGGCATAGCGCGATTTCTTATAAGCTTCCGGGTTAGCGTCTCGTTCCGTGAAAGCGGCAGCTCTACCCTTTAGCTCAGAGCGAATGTTGCCTGTAATCCATGGCTTCTGGTTGGGGTATGTACGTACAGTCTAGAGGTCGACCGATTATGATTTTTCAACGGCGATGCCGATTATTGGAGGACCAAAAAAAGTCGCTACCGATTAAAATCGGCCGTTTTTTTATATTTATTTATTTGTAATAATGACAATTACAACAATACTGAATGAACACTTATTTTAACTTAATATAATACATCAATAAATCAATTTAGCCTCATAAATAATGAAACATGTTCAATTTGGTTTAAATAATGCAAAAACAAAAGTGTTGGAGAAGAAAGTAAAAGTGCAATATGTGCCATGTAAGAAAGCTAACGTTTAAGTTCCTTGCTCAGAACATATGAAAGCTGGTGGTTCCTTTTAACATGAGTCTTCAATATTCCCAGGTAAGACGTTTTAGGTTGTAGTTATTATAGGAATTATAGGACTATTTCTCTCTATACTATTTGTATTTCATATACCTTTGACTATTGGATGTTCTTATAGGCACTTTAGTATTGCCAGTATAGCTTCCGTCCCTCTCCTCGCTCCTTCCTGGGCTCGAACCAGGAACACATCGACAACAGCCACCCTCGAAGCAGCGTTACCCATGCAGAGCAAGTGACGTTTGAAATGCTATTAGCGCGCACCCCGTTAACTAGCTAGCCATTTCACATCGGTTACACCAGCCTAATCTCGGGAGTTGATAGGCTTGAAGTCAAACAGCGCAATGCTTGAAGCATTGCCAAGAGCTGCTGGCAAAACGCACGACAGTGCTGTTTGAATGAATGCTTACGAGCGTGCTGATGCCTACCATCGCTCAGTCAGACTGCTCTATCAAATCAGACTTAATTATAACATAACAAACAGAAATACGAGCCTTAGGTCATTAATATGTTCAAATCCGGAAACGATCATGTTTATTCTTTCAGTGAAATACCGTTCCGTATTTTATCTAACGGGTGGCATCCATAAGTCTAAATATTCCTGTTACATTGCACAACCTTCAATGTTATGTCATAATTACGTAAAATTCTGGCAAATTAGATCGCAACGAGCCAGGCGGTCCAAACTGTTGCATATACCCTGACTCTGCGTGCAATGAACGCAAGAGAAGTGACAATTTCACCTGGTTAATATTGCCTGCTAACCTGGATTTCTTTTAGCTAAATATGCAGGTTTAAAAATATATACTTCTGTGTATTGATTTTAAGAAAGGCATTGATGTTTATGGTTTGGTACATTCGTGCAACGATTGTGCTTTTTTCGCAAATGCGCTTTTGTTAAATCATCCCCCGTTTGGCGAAGTCGGCTGTCTTTGTTAGGAAGAAAGTCTTCACAGTTCACAACAAGCCAGGTGGCCCAAACTGCTGCATATACCTCGACTCTGTTGCAAGAGAAGTGACACATTTTTCCTAGTTAAAATAAATTCATGTTAGCAGGCAATATTAACTAAATATGCAGGTTTAAAAATATATACTTGTGTATTGATTTTAAGAAAGGCATTGATGTTTATGGTTAGGTACACGTTGGAGCAACGTGTACCTAAGCGATTATATACAACGCAGGACAGGCTAGATAAACTAGTAATATCATCAACCATGTGTAGTTAACTAGTGATTATGATTGATTGATTTTTATAAAGATAAGTTTAATGCTAGTTAGCAACTTACCTTGGCTTCTTACTGCATTCGCGAAACAGGCAGGCTCCTCGTGGAGTACAATGTAAAGCAGGTAGTTAGAGCGTTGGACTAGTTAACCGTAAGGTTGCAAGATTGAATCCCCGAGCTGACAAGGTAAAAATCTGTCGTTCTGCCCCTGAACAAGGCAGTTAACCCACGTTTCCTAGGCCGTCATTGAAAATAAGAATGTGTTCTTAACTGACTTGCCTAGTTAAATAAAGGTGTAAAAACATTATATATATATTTTTTTTTTTTTTTTTTTAATCGGTGTCCAAAAATACTGATTTCTGATTATGAAAACTTGAAATCGGCCCTAATTAAAATCGGCCATTCCGATTAATCGGTCGACCTCTAGTACAGTCAATGTGGGGATGACGTCCTCGATGCACTTACTGATGAAGCCAGTGACTGATGCCATCGGAAGAATCCCGGAACATATTCTAGTCTGCTAGCAAAACAGTCCTGTAGTTTAGCATCTGCTTCATCTGACCACTTTTTTTATAGACCGAGTCACTGGTGCTTCATGCTTCAATTTTTGCCTGTAAGCAGGAATTAGGAGGATATAATTATGGTCAGATTTGCCAAATGGAGGGCGAGGGAGAGCTTTGTACACATCTGGGTGTGGAATAAAGGTGGTCTAGAAATATTTTCCCTCTGGTTGCACGTTTAACGTGCTGATAGAAATGAGGTAAAACTGATTTAAGTTTCCCTGCATTAGTCTCCGTCCACTAGGAGCACCGCCTCTGGATGAGCATTTTCCTGTTTACATACATATATATACACACACACACACACACACACAAGTAAATAGCTCATTGAGTGCGGTTTTAGTGCCAGCATCGGTCTGTGGTGGTATGTAGACAGCTTCGAAAAACACAGATGAAAACTCTCTAGGTAGATAGTGCGGTCTACATCTTATCACGAGATACTCTACCTCAGGTGAGCAAAACCTTGAGACTTCCTTAGATATTGTGCACCAGCTGTTTACATATATGCATAGGCCCCGCCCCATGTCTTACCGGAGGCAGCTGTTCTGTCCTGTGTATAACCCGCCAGCTGTATGTTCTTAATGTCGTCATTCTGCCACGACTCAGTGAAATGCAAGATATTACCATTTTTAATGTCCCGTTGGTAGGATATACGTGCATTCCGTTCGTCCCATTTATTTTCCAGCGATTGAACGTTAGCTAGCAGGACGGAAGGCAAGGGCAGATTAGCCACTCGTCGCCTGATCCTCACAAGGCACCCTGATCGCTCGCTGCGAAATCTGTTTCCTTCTCCGACGAATAACGGGGATCTGGGCCTGGTCGGGTTTCTGTATTATATCCCTCCCGTCCGACTCATTGAACACTTCGTCCAGTTTGATGTGAGCGATCGCAGTTCTGATGTCCAGAAGCTCGTTTCGGTCATAGGAGACGGTAGCAGCAACATTATGTACAAAACAAGTTACGAACAACGCAAAAAAAGTTTTAAAAAAAATAGCATGGTTGGTTAAGAGCCGATCAGACGGCAGCCTTCCCTCCGGCGCCATCACATTTCATTGATTCGTCGCATCCGTTCTCAAAACCCATTGGATGAGATGGTCAGTAGTCCTTCCACGCTCACCTTCTTATCCAATGGGTTTTGAGACAGTCGAGGATAGAGGACGTGAGGAATCAAGGAAATGCAATTTAGATTCTCCCCTTGTTTCGCCCATTCCTCACCTCCCTCTCAGAGCACATTGGGGGAGAGGAGTGAAGGTTCCTCCCCATAGGCTACAATGCACTTTCAAGGCGAGGCAAGGAGTGGAGGAAACAAGGACAAAGGAAGCAAGAATTTGACAGCTAGTTTTCAAACACACACACACACACACACACACACACAATGCTTGAAGAGTTTACTGATTGTAATGATTTCATTATCGTCAATGATTTTGTTGACAGAACCCATTGTATTATATTATATCAACTACTAAAATATATAAAAATGCTGTTGTTTATCTTTTTAATTCTTCAGGAATGTTTAGCATGGCTATAAATGATAGAGAAGTTTACTAAAGCACAAAAAGACCTGGCAACCAGGCATGACAAAGGAACATTCAGTGTCCATGTTTCTTGTGACATGTAGATGTTTTGTTGTTACTAGGTGGAGTTATGGTTTTATTGTGCCTACCTAGACATTTATTCCTGTAACTACATGTGAAGTTGCAAGAAAATCGTATATCAAACCATTGACATCTTTACCCTGATGTCACACCCATTGGCCCCTTTATTTTTAGAAAGACCCTTATCAACTAGGTAATTATTAGGGTTGGAGCGAAGACCTACAGGATGGTAGCTCTCCAAGAAAAGGGTTGGAGAGCCCTGCTGTATATTATCTCATATTGCCTGTCGGTACTACGGTATCTTGCCACTTTCTGAGCAACAAAGGGGAAGGCTGGATTGAGGCTTTTACCTGTTCAGCTACCTAGCAATCTGTTTATTAATACTTTAAAAAATGCTGATTACCAAAAATAAGATGCATACAATTTTTTTTGAAGACCTTGTATTTTGAAGACAAGTAGTGCTTACAAAGGTTCTCTCTTTTGAGTGAAGATATTGACAGTCCGGTTCAGATTGACATATATACAGTTGGTACGAAATTCACCCACAACCGACCACACAGTCTCCCCACCCTCCCCCTCAAGTGACACGTTATTCAAAAAAAAAGGTGAAGCTGGTCACATGCACAACATCATCTTCCCTGTACGTATTCGCCACCTCAAAGGAGTCAGTTTGAAAAAACACGCACACACAGGCATAGTTCTTCCCTCAGCTCCATCTTAACCGACGGGCAGGTAGACGGAGTCCGAGTTCGAGGTTCTGTCTTTAGTCTTCTTCCTCCAGTCAGCTCCCACGTTGGAGACACAGCCTCCGGGATTCACTGCCACACCCCCAAACATCACCGTCTCTCCACCTCCCCTCGATGAAACCTAGGGGCGTGCTGGAGGAATTGAAGACACCCTGCAGACAAAGGAATGGGCTCTGGAAGAATGTCCTCCGGGCTCCGGCAGTTTCTAACCGCCACCGACGCAGCAACCGAAAATTCTAGGCTCAGCATTATTTCTTCACGGAAGAAACTCCCCTTCGTATTCACGGCCTGTGGAACCTACAAAAGGAGAGGGAGGTAAAAGAGTGAGGGGGGGGATCGTGAGCACAGAAGGTGCCTTTGTAATCACTCCAGTTATGATTACAGCTATTCATCAATCTTGGGCTATTTTTAGCACAGCTTTGTGTGCCGGGTGAGTGGGGCCGCTGTCTCCCTAGGTCACTCACAAATTGACTGGAGGATCTTCGTTTACCGCACATGCTCAATTGGGGACAGACAGCATTTGTCATTTCTCTTGCCAATATCAGGCCCCCCGGGATGGTAAGCAAGGACTCCCCTCCTCCCCCTTTTAAGCATGCACATCGATCTTTAGCTCTGTGGACCTTTTCTGGGGAGCTAAAAATAGAGGCAGCCGCAGCAGAGAATAGAAGCAAACACACCCACTTACCTTGTGAGGTGCTTGCTCGAGGCGTGCACCTCCATCTCGGTGCTTTTGAATTCGTTCAACTCCTTTCGGATAGCCGCCTGTGGAGGAATAAAATGAGTGTTAGACTAGAGAGCATCCTTTAAGTGGAGACGGACATCGCACATCGACCCACGGACCACGAAAATTGTCACGTAGCTCGAGAGAGTAGTAAACAAAAGAAATACGACCAGGTCTTAGCCATAACACTGAGACATGCTGGCGCTATGGAGGTGGTAGCAAGGACAACAGTATGTTTTCACAGTTCCAGAACTCAATGCTTTTAGGCCTTTAATAAATAGGCCCTACATCACAGCATGCTCTGATAAGGGTATGTGCCAGTCACTTTAAGTGGTGAATTTTGTGTGGAATGTGAAATGGAAGTGATGCTGCAGGAGGGTTCCTTGTTTTTGACACCGCTGACACGCACACACACCTTATCGGCTGCAGAGAGCCTGGTCCAGGGCTTGTCTGCTCTTCGGTCGTAATCCTGAGCTTTGGCCACCTCTACATAGTCACTGAAACGGATGAGAATCTTTCGGTCCCGTAGCTCGTCAACTGTGGGCCGCTGATTGAGCTGAAATACACAATGGGAACAGAGAGGCATTGGTATGAATGAGTACAGTCATTTGACAGGCACGTGTTTGGTTGAATAAGGATTACATTAGCTGGCCAAATTTTGCATCAAAATGCTGTTCCCAGAAAAGTAACGATTTTGCCAT